>NC_080647.1:19090909-19393939 GCF_027579445.1 Ammospiza nelsoni | reverse complement strand
GAAGCTAAAAATACAGCTTGTTTGCCTCCAGCTGGAGTTGATTTAGGTATCCCTGGCTGTTGTGGAGTGCAGCAGAGGACAGCCAGTAGTGGAACTTTGCCAAGTATAATTTCACTGCTATGCCCTCCCCACCCTGCTCCAAAAAGCAATGGCCAGGAAAAGCAGGGAGCAGGATGGGATGTTGAGAGCTCCCAACCTGCTCTGCTCAGAGTTTCCACGACATGATTTGCCTTTTCTCCTTCACGAGAAGCAGGCCTGGAGCTGCTGGAGGGGATGTTAAGAGGTTTTTCTGTGCCATTCAGAGCAGCGTGGAATGCCAGCACGGCCACGCCCTGGTCTTGGCAGCACACACCAACACAAACATGAAATCATGTGGTTTCTCCTGGTTTTGTCTCCAGCCTTGTGGTCCAGGTCCTGCCCTGGCTGGGCTGGAAGGTGTGAGAGGAGCTGCTTCTCCTCCTCTCCCATCCCCTCCATGCGGCTCCTGTCCCACTGCGACTCCAGGCTCTGCTCCATGTGGGATGAGACAGCTCCAGCCTGTGTTTGCAGGGGCCTGGCAGGGCTGGAGTTGACAGCATCAGAATGCAAAGGGTGTCAAGGTGTTGCATGGGTGATGTGTCCAACCCCCCAGGCACCTGCTGCTGGAGGAGTGGAGCAGCCCAGGAGTGCAGCTACAGTCTCACATTTCTGCTCTCCTTCCTTGCAGGTTCCTGACCACCTTCCCCGGTTTTTGATGCTGAATCAGGATTGTGTTAACTAAAGATGGAAACACTGGAGTCAGAATTGACCTGCCCAATCTGTCTGGAGTTATTTGAGGACCCCCTCCTGCTGCCCTGTGCCCACAGCCTGTGCTTCAGCTGTGCCCACCGCATTCTGGTGTCCAGCTGCTCCTCCAGCGAGTCCATCGAGCCCATCACCGCCTTCCAGTGCCCCACCTGCCGCTATGTCATCTCCCTCAACCACCGGGGCCTGGAGGGCCTCAAGAGGAATGTGACCCTGCAGAACATCATCGACCGCTTCCAGAAGGCGTCCCTGAGCGGCCCCAACTCCCCCAGCGAGAGCCGCCGCGAGAGGACCTACCGCAACAGCCCTACCATGTCCGTGGCCGGCGAGAGGATCGCCTGCCAGTTCTGCGAGCAGGATCCGCCCCGCGACGCCGTCAAGACCTGCATCACCTGCGAGGTGTCCTACTGCGACCGCTGCCTGCGCGCCACCCACCCCAACAAGAAGCCCTTCACCAGCCACCGGCTGGTGGAGCCTGTGCCCGACGCGCACTTCCGCGGACTGACGTGCCTGGAGCACGAGAACGAGAAGGTGAACATGTACTGTGTCGCTGATGACCAGCTCATCTGTGCCTTATGCAAACTGGTGGGCCGCCACCGGGACCACCAAGTGGCGTCGCTCAGCGATCGCTTCGAGAAGCTGAAGGTAAGGATGCAGGGTTCCTCCAGAGCGCTCTGAAGCTGTCTCTGAGTGGGAGCGGCGGTTGCAGTGAACGTGATGTGAACCTGCATGGATGATATTTGACCTGTATGAAGTTTGAATTCCCTCTCCATCCCCGTGCATTCTGAATAAGCCTGCAAAACACTTTTCATTCCTTTTTTTTTAAATGAAAAAAAAAAATTACATCAAGTCCCATCTGAGGTCATGCTGGTGAGGTGTGACTGTGGCAGCAGTCATGTTCCCATTAGAACCCTGCTCATGTCTTTCTCAGCTGTGCTACCTCTGGCCTTTCTCCCTTCATGTTCCAGGCTCATTCTGCCCCAAAAGTGCGTTTCTGGGATTTTTGACCTGTTCATGTTCGGAACAAAACCACTCTCTCCACTCTCGTGTATTTTGAGGGCAGAAGGAATACTTCAATGCTCCAGCAAAAACACAGAACACTTGGGGTTTTTTTTGTGCAGACCAGATTATTTTTTCCTCCTTGTTTTTAAACAAACTGGTGCCTGGAAAGAAATCTTCCTAGATGTCCAGTTTCTTGGGCTGGTTTCCCACCTCCCCATCTCCAAACTCTCCTGAACTTGCTGCAAGGTGCCCAGTGCTGTGACTAAACAGCCCTGATGGCATGAGGAATGGGATGGGATGTCCTGGGTGTTTCTTCTTCCTATTCCAGCCACCAGGTTTGGCTTTGGGCTGGTGCCAGATGGGGCCTGGGGAGGCTTGCTTTGCCTGCCTGTCTCCCATCTCATCATCCTCACCTAAGCTTCCCTGGTGTGCAGAGCTGCGCCAGCAGCCGTGTCCATAGTCCAGGACATTCTTTTTCCATGAGGAAACGTCTCAATTAGCAAATTGGAAACCTTCAAAAGCAGTGACCATGTATGTTTGCATGCAATAAAACCTGGGCAGAGAAATTAAAACCCTGGAATATTCCTTCCTGATCCAGTCTGTGCCAGCCAGGCAAATCCTTTTGAGGAAGCCTAACAGGTTGCCAGAACACTTTTCCCTTTTAAATAAGTCTTAAGTGATTCTGGCCATGGATGGAAGCTCTCTTCTGCTGAAAGCATTCTTCCTGTGCTGTTCATCCTGCCCAGCTCCTCAGTCTCTGCAGGGCTGGAGCTGCTGGAGGAGCAGGGCTGAGGGTGGCCACAGCTGCCTGGAGAGGACCTCAATGTGTGTCCTTCTTCTGGTTCATCCTCCAGCACATCCCTGCCTCTGGCTGTGCCTTGGTGGGGCTGGTTTTGGGTGACTCCTGTCCTGATACTCTTCCTCCACTGCAGAAAGTGCTCAGGATTGATGCCAGGCTTCACCAACAGAGCCAGTATTTGTTTTGGCATCTTGTGCCATCTCTTACATGGCCTCAGTCCAAGCTCTGACCACTGTGTGCTCCTTGGCAGCAATGAAAATCCTTGCAAGTACCTGAGATACTTGAAATCCTTAAATGTGTGCTGACAGGATGCTGCTGCCCGGGAACCTGTGGCCAGTGGAGCAGCTGCTGCCTCGCTGGCTGTGCCCCTGTCCCTGCCCACGGGGGCTCTGCCCCTCTGTCCCCTCCTCAGGACGGCGCTGCTGAGCTGGGGGCTGCTCCCAGAGCTCTGCAGTGTTCTCAGGCAGCCAGCAGTGAGCAGATGCACTTAATCCCTGGCTTTGATCCCGCATCCTGAGTGAGCTGGGAACGCCTTTCAAGTTAGATTTTTTTGATGAAAAATTGGGTTTTTGAAGTGAGTAACTTCCTGTTGTCAGAAGGGCTGTGCTTTCCACAGTTATCTTTGGTGGGGAATTTTTTTTGTCTCTTTAGAAGAGCTGAGTGCCTGAAACTGGACTAGTATGCGTAAATGAGAAACCTTCTCCCAGTGCTCCCCTTTCTTCCAAGCTGGTTTTACATCTAAAGTCTCCAGCACATGCCAGCAGCCTGACTTCCCTGTGGATGCTCTGCAATGATCCATCCATACTGTGTTATACACCTCCAGATGTTTTAGGAACCATCATTAATCCCTTTAATGCATGTGATGGGTTTATTTTGTGCATCTTCAACTCCATTTGTTAATGTTGTAAATTACAATTCCAGCCAGTGTGAGCAGTTTTCTGGATTTAAGCAGGGGCCATGGGGATCCCAGGCAGGATGGGGCAGAGGATGGAGTGCTGAATCATGTCCAGGAGCTTTCTGAAGCTGGGGTGCCAGGGATGGATGCGGTGGCATTTTCTTTCCCTGGCAAGGTTCATGCCAAGGGTTATCAGCTGCAGATGCCATTCCACGGTTCTCTGATTGCCCAGTGCAGGCAGCACCAGCACTGCTGCTGTGTGAGCATGGCTGGGAGCCTCCAGCAGGATGCTGCTGCTGGTTTTCCCTCTCTGTGGGTGTGGGATGGCTCGAGATGCTGAGCACTGGCTGGAAGTCGGCATTAAAGACGAAATTAAAGCTGTGTGTAGATTAAGAGCAAAACTAATGGCCTGACCTAGATACAGCGAGTGCCCAGGACAGCAGTGCATTATCTGCCGAGTGAAATCTCAGCCAATTATAAATTCAGATTGCTAGAAATTTGTAATTGGCATCCTCTCTGCAGTGCCTGCCTGGGTCCTGCCCGTGCTGCTGCCACGCTGAGGCTGGGGCAGGGCTGCACTGGGGGATACAGCAAGAGCAGCTCTGTGTGCAGAGCTCCAGCTGGCTCCCCCATCCACGATTCCTGGTGGAAGGAGTATTTGAAGAAAGGATTTTGCCTTAATTACTGGCCACTGTCGGTGGCTTTACCATGAGCTCTGCTCCCTTTGAAGAGCCAGAGAAGGGCCAGCTCTGAGGAGGCTTTTCCTTTGCTGGTGCTGTGTCTTCTGTAGATTGACAGGCTGGAAATATGAAAAAGAAAGAGAAGTGTGGTGTTTTGTAACACATCTGCTCTCTGCTGGAGAAAGAGCCATGAGCCAGGTGGAAAACCCATCCCGTGTTACCTGTCAGAGCAGCACTGCCTCCCGTGGGGCTGTGGGAGTGAGACCAGGATTAACAAAGCCTCCCTGTCCTGACAAATTGTGCAGAGAGCTGGTAGTCATTCCAAGGCTTTTAGGAGAGTGGTAGGGTAGAAAATTGAGGAAAACCCTCCATCACGCTTCCCCATGGGACTTGTTCACCTGGGAGCTGCGAGTGTGTTCCCACTAGTTCCAGGTGAGTCACAGATTGCTGCTTGATTTATAATTTACTGCACTGCCATGGTGCTCAGAGGAATTTTCGTGTGTATATCTCTATTTCTTCACACCAAGAAGAGTCAGCTGAGGACAAGGGCTGCAGTTGTGACTGCTGAGACTCCCACAGAACAGATGGGGGCAGTTCCCAGCAGGAACAGAGTTCTGGTGGTGTCGGAGCTGTTGGCACCTGAGCCCTGAACCAGGGATGCTTTGGCTGCTTTGTTTCCAGACGGGGAGAGAAGGGGATGCAGCCCCAGCCAAAGCTCACTTCAGGTCAGTGCTGCTGGAGGCTGGAGCCCCCACTGCTGTGGGGACCTGAGGAGGGAACCCGTGTCCCCTCAGGTGCCACAGCCTCAGCTGTGCAGCCCCCGCTCAGCCATCAGCTTCCCACCAGCTCTGGGTGTTTTCAGTGTTATCTCAGAGCCACTCTGTTATCCAGTGACCTCCCTGAGCAGGGGCACTGTGCACACGCCAGGGTCCCACCACAGCGTTCTCGTCTCCATCGCTGCCCTCAGTGGCGAGCAGCAAGTGCTCAGCTGACACTGAGCACCCAGATCATCCTCATCCCTGCTCAAATATTGATTGTTTGGAGGTCACGGGGGCCAGGAACCAGCGCTGAGGGCTGGGATCTTTGATAATTTGCTTTGCTTCCCAGAAATCTTCTTTTTAGGGAGAGTTTTCCTCTTCTACCTTATTAATAACCAAGCTATTATGGATATTGAGTTAGCAGAGCTGCAAACTGCTTTGATTAGATTAATCTCTCACTTTTTCCAAACCTACATTCACATCCAAGATGATTTCAATGTTGCTATCTCAAGAGCAGTTTGAGCTGGAAAATGAAAGCATAAAACTGTGTGAAAATCCCTTGCTGACTCTATGTTTGGGATGGGGCTGGAGGATTCATCTCTAGCCTTTGTATCCTGGGAGATGGCAGCCCAGAACTGGAGTCCAAGCTCTCTGGAGGGAGAAAGATGGTTTGTAGATGAGGTTCTTTTTAAATAACAGGTGTTACTTTCTTTGATCAAAGCCCTTGTGTTTCTGCAGCAGGGTGTGGTTGCCTGTCTGCTTTTCCCTTCTGCAGGTTGTTGAGCTGTTCAGAAAGGCCTCTCTTTCAGGTGACCCTCTTGCACAGAGGGGCTGTGCAGGTTGTGAGTCTCCATCCTTCCCCTCCAGTGGCTGTATTTCTGGAAAGCTTACAGCTGCTGCATTTTATATTTTATTTGGGTTTTTTCCCTCTTTCTGCTCCGGGCACTTCAGCCATGTCAGTGACAAGCCCTGCCTGAAGGCAGACTGTGCTGGGGCCAGGGGGTCACAAGCTGCTTGTGTTGGAAGGTGCCACCCTGGGAACGCCTGATTTGGGGGAAACAAAGTCTATTTTTGCTTTTAAAAAAGGCATGGCCAGCAGTTTTGGACAGTGTAGCCCTACTTGAAGGCTGGGCAGCAGTGCTGGCCGGGGAGTAGCACTGGGCTGCATGGTTGGGTCAGTGGGCTGTGTGCCCTTGCCCCTCCTGGGCTGTGCCCAGGGCTGTGTGCCCTTGCCCCTCCTGTGCCCGGGGCTGTGTGCCCGGGGCTGTGTGCCCTTGCCCCTCCTGTGCCCGGGGCTGTGTGCCCTTGCCCCTCCTGTGCTCTGTGCACCGTGGCTGCTGCGAGGCCACCAGCGCTCCTTGCCCTGCAGCACCTCCCTGGGAGACGGAGGAGCAGCCATGCTGTCCCTCTCCCCACAGCTGGCAGCCCTCCATTCCCCAAACAACCAGCAGCTTTGCTGAGGGATTGATATTCCTGCCCTGAGTATCTCTTGTTTAATATTCAGGATATATTGCATTTGGGCACAATGAATATTCAAGAGTGGGAATGAGCAGAGCTCAGCTGATGCTGCTGGCTGAGCGCTGGGGATGATGCTGGCTCTTCTCAGGCTCTGTTTGGTGATTCCTGACATGTGTGTCCCTGAAAAATGGGTCCCAGCAACATTCAGTGGCTTTGAGTAATTTGGAAAGTCGGCTACGTGCAGTTGAGTGTCAGATGAATTTCTCAGAAGGCTCAAAACCTTGCTCTCTGATACTGAATATTGCTATTATTATCACATTAGCCTGTGAAACACCTGACAGGTGTAATTAAGTGATTTTACCTTGACAGCTGATGTGTTGTTTTTTTTAAAAAAAAACAGCTTGGAATATCCAGTTGAAGTAGTATGATGTGCCTTTTTGTAGAAATCAATATGCAGTAGCAGCACATCTGCTGATAAATCCTCCTGTGTCAGGAGTGGAGATGGATCTCAGGGACCTTGAGAAGGAGGAGGTGGGGTTACCTTATGAGCTGTAGGCTGGTTCTTCCGAGTGTCCCAGCTCCTGCTTTGTGCTTTCAGCATCTCCAGGGAAACCATCCTCTTGCTGGAAAGTGCTTGTTGGCTACTGTGGAGCTGGGCACGTCCCCCAGAGCTGACAGATTCTGCTCCCCATGGGAGCTGTGACCTTTCATTGGACCTCAAAGGTCTTTTCCACCCCAAAGGATTCTGTGAGCAGCAGCAGATCAGCCCACCTGGGTTTGATCTCTGTCAACAAACAGGTAGGTCTGTGATGAGGAAAGCAGAGAGGTGTGTCCCCAAAATTTTCTGAGCTGGCTTCCAGATGAACAAGTTCCTGCACCTCTGGTACTGCTCCTGAGCTCCTGGCTGGGTGGTCGTAGGAGGGGGCAGGTCTGGAGCAGCTGGGGAGCCCTGTTCTGGCAGGGTGTTGTGCCCCTGCCGTGGTGTGTGATGTGCAATGGGAGCTTGTAAAGTCTGTACGTGTGAGGTGGAGCTTTATGGCAGGAGGTGGAGGCTGTGCAGCCAGGCTGGGTGGCAGCACTGCAGTGGCACCGTGTGAGCTCCTGCTGGCTTGTTCCTCTGAGGAGGCTCTCAGTGCCCCTGAGCTGCCTGTGCCCTGTGCTGGGCTCTGGCCATGCCCAGCAGGACTGGGGCTGTTTTGGGGGTTCACAGTGTCTGTGGGAGCCAGGCCCTTTGGGGCATAGATCAACGTCCTTGGCCCTGATGCAGAGTCTCAGGTATGAGGAGCAGGGATATTTCCAATTATCTTAGTCTCTATGGCACGGATTAGGCATCTCCTGGTCTTGCTGCTTGCCTTCGCTTCATTTGGCTGGCTTGGGAGAGTATTTTGCTGTGATGGGAACACGTCCAGCAGTGTTCTGGGGAGGGATATCAAACACCACCACCGGTGTGAGCTCCCCTTGGCTCTGCCCCCGTCAGCTCTGTGCATGTGGGGCTTCATCAAATGTGCTCCAGGATGAGCAGCCGAGGGCAGGACGGGCTCCTGCCCCATGGCCAGAGGTGCAGGCAGCCAGGGAATTGGGTGGGATGTCCCAGCAGGAAACACCTTTTCCTCCTGAGAAAGCAGGATGGAGATTTATCCAACAGCTATCCTGTGCACCCTGCCATCTCCTCTGAGCATAGCCCTTTTCGAGCCCATTCTGAGCACTCCAGCTTTTCCAAGCATTCACATCTGCTTGTAAAAGGCTGGGATTTGGGCATTTTAGTGTTCAAAATCATCACGATATGCAGCCAAATACTTGTGAGCCAGCTGAACCCCTTTGTGCTCTTGTGCACATCTCTGGTTTATGGGATAAGCTCAGCAAATAATGTGCAATAAGGTGTGTGTCATGCAGGATGTGCCAAAATGATAAATCCAGATTCCTCCCTTGTTTCTCCAAAGGGCTTTTGGGAACCAGACATCCGGTATCCAAAAGAAAACACGCACGGGTTGTCTTTCAGCATGAGTTCCTTGGGTTTGTTTGTTTATTTTTGTGATGATGGTTATTGGAAACTAAAGGTCGAGAGACAAGAGAGCCTGATGGATGTGCTCACTGCAGCTTTGTGTCCTGGCTAGAGTCGGATGCTTGTGGTAGTGATCCATAAAAATCCAGCCTATAATGGAAAACATGAAAAAAACAAGTCCATTCTTTGGCCTGCCAAGGAAGGAGCCGTGTCCTGCCTGAAGCTCTCCCTGTACTATGGAGAAGGAGAGGTTTCCAAGTGGTTCAGGGGTAATGGAGCTGCAGCATGATGCCTGACAAAACCCATACCTCTTTCTGAAGTGTGTTTGTAAAGTTTCATCTCAAAATAACTCACCCTGAGTATTTCCATACTTCTCAAAATGGTGTTTTTCCTGGATAACTGGTGCACAGAACCATTTTTTATTAACACTGGATGGAAGATTGTGAGTTTATTGGGTGCAGAAGTTGAAAGCTGGCTATTCCCTGATGGCATCTGCAGGCATAAAGCTGGGCCAGGATGTTGGGAAGCTGTGAGCCCGTGGTGCAGTCAGGAACGCTGATGTTTTAGGGGACTAATGACTGGGTTAAAGGCAGGAGAGTCTGAGTTTACATCGGCTTCCAACAGCCATGGCTTTGTTAGCAGACTCCTGGCAGTCAGATCCAGCAGGAAGCCGCACAAGGCTGAGAAATGGAAGGATGCTTAGAGAGGGTGTTAAGGAGAAAGCAGCTGGAGCAGGGGGGGTTTAGGAGTGTGTTTTAGGAATGCTGTTTGCAACATAAACTCACTGGTTTTGTTTGGAATGTGCCAGGTGAGGACAGAGCAGGTTGTTTATGCGTTGCAGAGATGGAGGTGAGACATGTGTTGAGGCTTTCATTGCAGTCTCCTCCCAGAGACTCTCAGGCACCAGCACAGGGACCATGAGGTATTGTCCTCCAGTGGCAGGGCTGGAGAAAAGGATGCAGTGGCATCTCTTCCCCAGCCCCCTGGGGAAACAAGCATCAATCTACCGGCAAAAGCTAGGGGGTTGCAGTTCCTACCCTTCAGCTCAGGAGGCTCTGGAAGTGGTGGGAAACAGGCAAACTGAATAAACCAAGGACTCAGCCCCTCTCCAGGGTCTGTGGAGCAGGGCATGGCAGGCAGTGTCCTCTCACCAGGCAAGGTCAGGCTCTGCCCACTCCCACAGCCTGTGTGTATCTGCACTGTGGCTTCCACATGGCATCACGCTGCTGTGGGCCTTGGCAAGCCCCTGCTTCGATGCCATCCCAGGGGCAGATTGCTCCTGGGGTGCTGCTGGGCTTCTGTGCCTTTGGAGTGCCAGCTCTGAGCAGTGCAGCAGCTGCAGGGGACATCCACAGCTGCTGGGGTCACTTTGCAGTGCCACGGGCTCAGAGGGGGCTGGTGCTGTTCCACTGTTGCTGGAGGAGTCCTGGGGTTTTGCTTTAGTCTTACAAGTCACGAGATAAAAGGGTGAATTTTTAGCAGAGCCAGGCTGCAGGTGATGTGTGCGAGGCTGAAGTCTCCCACTGAGCATAGTTTGCCCAGTCCCATGTGTGAGCTTCCATGTGCCAGCTTGGCCACCCAGGGGCCAGAGCACTGCCCTTGGGAATGCCCTCTCACCCAGGGGCCAGAGCGCTGCCCTTGGGAATGCCCTCTCACCCAGGGATCAGAGCACTGCCCTTGGGAATGCCCTCTCACCCAGGGATCAGAGCACTGCCCTTGGGAATGCCCTCTCCCTTCCCTAGGAGCATGCCCACAGGCCCTGCTGGGCTTGCTGAGTGCCACTTACTGGGGACCAGAGCAGTGCTCAAAGAGGAATCTGGTGGTGGTCCTTGGGCTGATGCTTCCACTGGAGACAAAGTGCTGGTTGTTTGTTTCTTGGTCTTTTCTATGTTTAGGCTTTCCTTGGACACATCTCCCAAGCACCCCTCAGGGGAAGCCACCCTGCAGGCAGCATTCCCAGCAGTTCATCCCCATGGAAGCCAGTGGTTTTGGAGGTGGCAGAGACGCAGTTTGGGCATCTCTGTTCCTCCTTCTCCTCATCACCGTCTCTAATCCCTGCAATCTACCTCAGGTGTAGCGTAGTTGTTATGCTCTGAAGAAGAGAAATTATTGTCTTGAGTTCATTTTTATCTGTTTTCCTGATGAAATGAGAGGGAAATTTCTTGTTTCCCTTCCCACACAGTGATAGTGTGGCAACTGAAAAAAAATCTACATTAAAGTTTAGGACTGGGAAGAGGGTGAAGGAGGGTGGGACAGCCTGGGGCTGGTCCCAGGAGCCCGAGGCCTCCCTCCATAGCAGGGATCCCCTTCACCCTTTGCAATGCCCCTGCCTTGGGAAGGCCAGGCCTCTGCCCGAGACTGCGTTTGCCCAACCCCTTCATCTCTTGTTTAAATCCAGCATTTCTGTTTCATCTGATGCCACTCGGTTCTTAAAGCTGTGATTCTGAATTTCACAGTGTTCCTTGTCAGTCCCAGCAGGAAATATGTTTGGGACCAGTTGGGAAACAGAAGGGAAAAAAATTACCAGAAGGGGTTTGTTTCACTTCTTTGATCTGCATTTATTTATTTATTTATTTATTTATTAGCAGAAAGCGCAGCGAGAGCACAACGCATCTCTCACAATCTGTTTGCTGCTTGCTGGGTATTAGAGAATGACACCAGCTGGGCTGGTAAAAAAGTCTTAAAAAAGAATAATCCCAAAGCCACATTAGCAATTAAACATGTCACTCCCTGAACTCTGGAGTTTAATCAATTTTCTTCCCACTTTTTCTCTTCCCTTTTTTTTCGTTTCTCTCTTGCTTTGTTTCTGGGTTCTGGTCGGAGGCCGTGCCAGATGGGGGTTGTGCCTCAGACTGATGCTGAGTTATTTTATATTCTCCTCAGGATTAATTAATGCAGTGCATGGGCAGCTCCTGGGTGACAGCTCCGCTCTGAGGGGCGTGGGGTGAGCGGGGCTTTGGGTCAAAACTCTGAGTGGGGGTTTGAGACACTGAAACATGGAGTCCTTAACGTTGGAAAAGACCTTTGAGATCCAGCCCAACCGTCAGCACCATCAGCTTGTTCATCACTAACCCACACCCTGCCAAACCATCCCATGGTTCTAACCCAGCAGCAGGGACAAAGCCCCTTCTGTATGGGACCAGAGCCTTGAGAAAGAGGCCTGGGGAGCCGATGGGGTAACACACCTTCCTGTCCGGGCAGCAGGAGGGCGGCAGGGGCGGATCCCCAGCCCCACCTGCCCTGGGGGGGCTGCAGGGCCAGCCCGGGGGGTTCCTGTGCCTTCATCCAAGCTGGGTGTGAGCAGAGCAGAACGGAGGTGCCTGGGAGGCAGCCCTGGCACTGAGCCCCTTTCACTGCTGGGCTGAGGCACAGGGAGAGCGAGGAGAATGAGGGAGAATGGAGAGTAATGAACGTGACGGTTTGGGAATAATTTAAATCCAAGTCATGCCCAGCCAGGGAGTTTATTGTTCAAACTGCCCACGGCTGAGCTTCATGTAACTTTGGGTTAGTGCAGGGATCCTGCACACCTCTAGTATGATCTGTGGTGAGTTATTTAGTGCTCAAAAGCTACTTTTTATCTGTTGTAAAACACCATGAACAAAAAATAGAAATTCAATTCTAATGGGGCTGTTCCAGAGCCCAGGCCGAGGCCTCTCATGGAAGCTGCTGCTCACAGCAGCCCTGCCAGCACATAAATCTGTGGTGTCAGAGGGAACAAAAAGTTCCCATTGGCAAAGATCGTCTCTAAAGAAAGATGAGGGGACTAATGGAGGGAAGAAAGGGAGGAAAAGCAAATTAGATCAAGGTTCAGTGGGTGACCCTCAGGGTTGGGGCCTGCCAGAGAGATCAGTGTGGGAGGGTTACTCTTGTGCCTTGACACTGTTCAGTGCTGAAATAGTCTTTAGACCCATTGGTGGATGAGCAGGAAGGGGCTGCTGGAGCCAGGTGGGGCCAGGAGTGGGCAGGGAAGGGCTTGGGAGCAGGATTCCTGTGTCAGCCTTTCATTATAATAACTCAGGATCTGCTGCAGAGAATGGCCCAAGTGTTTTGGCTGATGCAGCTGAGCTCCTGATGTGGTGACAGAGGATACAAAGAGATGAGGCTCCGATTTTCCTGGATGTGGGAATTCCTGTTGTTCCTTCCATGTGCATAGTCTTCCTGAGGTGTTGCTCCACTGCTGAACTTGATGGGGAGCTGCTGCAGAGACCTTTGGGGTTCCCAGACTCTCTGTCCCGTTGGGAGCTGGGAGTCAGGCCCAGACCCCGAGGAGCTGGGGTGCTCTGTGCAGCTCCCTGTGCTGGTGGTGCTGGTCTGCTGCCCACCAAGCCAGGCCCCAGTGGGACTTACTGGGCTGAGGGGTGCCTCTGGATCAAGCTCCATCCCAGCTCTCCCAGGGGATTTGGGAAGCCCCTCCTTTGGGAGGAGAGGGGACGTGAAATCAGAATTGTGTCAAATCAAGCATCCCAGGGCTGGTGTGTGTGTTATGCTGAGACTTTGGAGAGAAGCTCAAACGTTGACTCAAATCCGCTCCAAAGACTTGGGAAAAAAAAAAAAAAAAAAAACAAACCAAAAAAACAAAGCAAACCCACAAGGTGTTTGTTTATTTTCTGAAGCTCTTGGGATTTTCCAGCCAGCCTCATGACTCCCTCCGGCTCTGTGTGACTCACTGGGATGGAATGGAAGGCCTGTGCTGGGCAGCCAGGGTTGGTGGGCAGGGGACCCAGGGGCAGGGGCTGCTGCTTCCCCCTCCAGAGCCCTTGTCTTACTGCTGCATGCCCGTGATGGTGGCTCCAGCCTGACCCAGGTCTCTCTCAGGGAAACAGCTGGGTGCTCTTGGTCCACCCTGGGAAACCTTGTGCATGTGGAGATGGTTGCAATTGTGAGGAGGGGGTGACAGCGATGCTGCCCCCTTATCAATGCCCCTGAGGGTCCATGGGTGGCCCTGGGTCCTGCCTACAATGCTTGAGGCTCCCCCTTACTGGCTATATCATAGAGCAGATCTGTTTCCTTTCTGGTGCAGAGGAGGGAAGGAGACTTTTCCTTTTATCAGAAATTGATGGGCTTTTTCTGGAAAAGTGAGCAAGGGCTGATGGGAGTTTTGCACTTCACTGGGTGCAGCTTTAGCCAAGTTTGAAGCAGCTGGAGCAGGTTTTGGCATGAGCACTTACCCTGTGCTCAGCACGAAGGCTCCAGTGGTCCCTCCCCTCCGTGCTTCCCAGATGTTGTAACTCTTGGAAAAGCCTGCCTTGGGTTGGTTCCCGGTCTGGTTCCCGAAGGTGCTCTGTAGAGGCTTGGGCAGCGCCATGGCGCAGGGTGGGGAGCTCGTGGGGTGCCCCTGGCTGGTGTGTGCCCATGGTTTGGGGGGCGAGGAGGGCAGCAGGGCTGGCTGAAGGCAGGCTGGGCACACGGGCTGGCTCTGCATGCCCAGAGCCGCTGCCCTGGGGCACCTGCCAGCAGCGCCCCAAGGCAGCCCAGCCCCAGGGCAGCCATGGCAGCAGGCCGTGTGCTCCAGGAGGGAAAACCTGTTCAGGCATTTTCTCTCGTGCCCATTGCCGTAAGGCATTGTGCTTGAGTAATCCATGGGGCTGGTGCCCAAGATGTGCTGGATAAGCTGGCACTCACTGGCAGCCCAGGAGTGTGTTGGGATGTGCTGGAGGAGGCCGTGGGCTGGGACCCCCGGGCTGGCGTGGCCTCAGCCCATCGGGGTCACCAGTGGTGCCCTGGCCGTGCAGGGGAAGGGCACAGGCTTTGCTGGCCCAGGATCTCTGTGGCAGCCATGGTGCCACTTGGTCTCGTGGGACTCTGGGATACAAAGGCTTTGGAAATTCAGTGTCCCTTCCACATCTCTGCCAAGTCCCCTCTGGCACCCCGTGCATTGCAGAGGCAAAAGGAGTCCCCAGGCAGCACTAAGGCTCTGGCTACAGAGGAAACTCCAAAAATGCTGTGTGTGCCACTGCTTGGTGATGGTTTTGGTGACTTTTTGGTAGGTTTTGTTTACTTTTCCAGAAGTAAAAGAGCATAGGGATAAAGGCAGAAGGACTGGGACTCTCTGCTTGCGTGTGCACAAGGGGTTAAAGCCTTCTCCAGCGTTGGCACATTCACCCTGAGGCTCAGTTTGTACCAGTACATCTATCTCAGCATCTCCAGCGCTGGTTTGAGCAGTCTCACCGTGGCTTTACATAAGCAACAAATCAGCCAAAATAAGCCCCATCCCAGGCAGTTGTTGGTGCGTTGTTTCTGCTTCTCAGAGAAAGCCGGGGGTTTGCACCCTCCTGCGTGCTTTGGCAGCGCCCACACGGAGCCGTGCCCGCCCGGGCATGGCTGGGCCAGGAGCAGGAGCACTCCCGGTGCCAGCTCCCCGCGTTCCCAGGATCCTGCCTGCCTGCTGCCCCCGCAGCCAGGTGCTGGGGCAGGAGCCTGGGGCACAGCTTGCGTGGCTCCGAGCCAGCCAGGGAGAAACCCGGGGCAGGTTCCCCGGGAAATGCGGGATGAGCGTGGGGGTGAAGGTGCCCCTGGCAGCTCTCA
Source organism: Ammospiza nelsoni (assembly GCF_027579445.1). Lineage (NCBI taxonomy): Eukaryota > Metazoa > Chordata > Aves > Passeriformes > Passerellidae > Ammospiza > Ammospiza nelsoni. Next base: position 19,379,037 of record NC_080647.1, on the reverse strand, counting down.
CACTGGGCTGCTGCTGAGAAGGTGGAAAAGTTGGTTCAGTGCAGGCACGTCCCACCCAGAGCAACAGCTTGGGAGGAGGTTATTTATGCAGCAGTCTCCACGGGGTTTGTGCTTCATAGGATCACAGAATATCCTGAGTTGGAAGGGACCCACCCCTTCTGGCCAGCTCCTCCACTTTTTCCATCCAAATTTGTTCTTCTGCTAGGGGAGGCAAGGAAGGGAGACCCAGGTTGTGGTGTCACCCTCCAGCCCATGCCTGATGCTGCTCCATGCCAGCCTCTCACATCAGGAGATAACTGTGGGTGAGAGGGGAGGTCTGCCAAGGGGCTTACTGGGCTTAATTGTCCTCATTTACTCCTGTCCTGCCTTTCCCAGCAGTGGGATGTGGGTTTCTAAACCATCCTTGGGGGGGGTCTTCGTGCTCACTTGGGCAGTAACATAGCAAGGCCCCAGTGGAAGAACACTCATCAATGGCTCCCAATGCTATTCTCCTTTGTCTTCAAGGTATTAAGGGAAAGTATCAGGTTGTTTCCTTCACCCAGGCTGTTCCCTTGTCAATCCAGAAAAAATAAGGTTGCCAGGGCTGCGTAGGGACGTGCTCCAGGATCATCCTGGCTGTCCTTGGGGTGTTCAGGCATCTTTGGGATGGGGAGGGCATTGTATTGCTCAGTGCTGTGCCTTCCTGCTGCTGCTGCCCACCTCGTGCCAGCTCCCTCCATCGGGGTCGCTGCTGCCAGGTGCCACCAGGAAACCCTGGTACCATCAGTGCTGGGTGCTGCCTCTTATGGCCCCGGTGCCTGAGTGCTCACACCAGAGCAAGGTTTGCAGCTGCCTTTCACCCCTGACACTGAAGTTTTGTGACAATTAATCTTGCTATTTATATCGGTCTAATTAGCAGCGTTATTAATATTATCGAGGCGCCACAGTGGTAATTATATGTCTGCTTAACAAGTGCTATCAGTGCTGTTCCAATCCACTGTGATTCCGCCTGACATTATCCCACCATTAGCATTGTTTGTTGTGTGCTGCAGAAGATAATTTGATGCTCCTAATCACTGCAATCCTCATTAGCAAACTGTCCCCACGTGCCCGAGCTTTTGAGAGTGATGCCACCAAATGCAAGGGATGTTTCTCTGGGAAATCTTCCCCGTTTGGGGGGTTTCCTGTCCATCAGAGTCTCCCTCGGAAGGGAGGGAATCCTTGGAAGATCCTGCCCCCTAAAATATGCAAGTAGATCTTTGCTCTGGCATCTGCAGGAGCTTCTCTGGTGTTTTGCCTGGAAAACGTTTTAAGCTGAGAGGAATCCTTTGATACGGGGCAGGTGAGGAGATGTGTGTGATTGCTGGCACTGTCCTGCTGCTGCAGAGGTGGGGAAGGAACGGGAAAGGCTCCTGAGAGCGCGCAGGAGCTGCAGCAACGGGGAATTCAAACCCAGCTGCTGGAGCATTTGATCAGCTTGTTTGATCATCAGGGCTGGGAGATGAATGTTCAGGGCATGCTGGGAGAGGGAGGGATCCCGAGTGGCACTCTGGGCTCTGTTCTCAGGCGCTGGCAGCCAGCTGAGGGCCCCTTTTCAGCACAAGCCCCTGATGGGGGAGGCTGTGGAAAAGGGGGGGCTGAGGAGGCAATATTCAGGAGTCCTGGCAATGACCCACTTGCCCTGTGTCATGTTGGGAGGGGCTCCCTGGGCCAGGTGGTTCTGGTACTTCTGCCTGCCCAGCTCAGTTCCTGCGAGTGGGATGCACCCCAGAGGTGGGATGGCTATCACAGCCCTGGAGATGGTGTTTCAGCCCAGAGATGGGTGTCACATCTTCCAGACGGTGTGTTTCAGCCCTGGAAATGCTGTCACAGCCCAGAGGTGGCTGTTGTAGCCCAGAGATGGGTGTCACAGCCCCAAGATGGGTCTCACAGCCCCAGAGATGAATGTAGGCAGGGTGGTTTCCTTCCCTTTGGGTTTCTGACTGAGATTTTCCTATTAGATGGTCCCCCCCCCCATCCTTGGACATTGTCACCCAGCACAACCTCTTCGTCTTCCTCCTCCTCCGTAGCCCTCACTCCCTGTCCACTTCCAGCTCTCATCCCTTCCAGCATGGATTGTCTGAGCTTTCAGACTCTGCCTGTACCCAGCTCCCAGGTGGAGGAACTGAGAATTAATCCATAGGGACAGGAGCTGGGTGCCAGTGCCATGGCAGGTAGCAGTGAGGTGCTGATGAGTGCAGTAGGAGCATGAGGAGGACGAGACACCAAACAAACCTCAGGCTGGGACAAACAGGCAGGCTGGAGCCTGAACCATTTGCAGGCATAATTTATGCATTTATTGCCAATTAATATTTTAGATTAAAGCTTGTTCTGCAGTGTAACATTTTAGATTAGAACTGTGTTCTGCAGTATTTTGGCTCAGTGAAGCTGAATCCTGTGTCATGCTCACAGCACAAGGCTTGGTGTCACCCCTGTCACTTGTCACCGACCTCTGGTGCCAGGTCTGGCTGATCTCTGCAGAATAATCTCCTGTGACTCCTGCCATAATTTAAAACGCAGGAGCTTTAGCTTCACACTCGGCTAATTTTGTATTTGTAATTCAAGCCATTTCTTCCTGGTGTTTAGGTGTGAATTAGGCGTGAATTCAGCCACTTTATGTGTTTCCCGTTCAGTTTGGGAGCAGCCAGATCTCAGTCTTGATGTGCAGCCCAGATAGCGAGGAGGTGGGGAACAGGTATCTTCTTCAGAATTCTTCCTTACTTTTTGCTTAAATTTTGCTAATTTAGTTTGGGAGGTGAGATAGGAATTGAATGAAGTGATTAGTAAATCTTTGATAAGCCCATTATCTGGTGAAAATCGCAAAGTAGCTTTTTTGATGTTGAATGGAACCAGATGTTCTTTGGGAATGTATGAATCTTCCATGAGTTTCTCTCTAGCACTAAACTCCCTGCTCAGTGTATTCCCTTTGAATTGCATCTCTTAATTTCTGCCACAGAAGCTTGGTTGTTTATTATGTGCGGGATAAATGACGTGCCAAATCCCAGATTTCCTTTAGCAGCCTCAGATGGGTGTTTGTGCCCCTGAGGTTATGTAGATGCTGCGAAAGGCTGCTGGAGCCTGTGGAACCCCAGCCGTGCTCTCAGCCAGGTGTCACAGGTGCCCACGGGATGGTCCCATGGCTCCTGAGAACACGTCCCTGTCACAGGGCTTTGCCTAATGGAGCTCTCCTGGTTGTGAATCACACAGGGAGCCCCTGAGGATGAGGAGGAAATTTTAATGGAAAAAGTGATGCTCTTTCAGGCAGTTTATCCTCTTCTGCCTTTAGTAATTGTTGGTGACACTGAATCTCCTGCTATTCAGACACACCTGTGTACCTCACAGCAGTATGTGTCAGGCTTTTTCCCTGGAAATTCCATCTCTGAGTTCTCACACACCCTGAGAGAATTCCAAAGGGCTCTTCCCAGCCAGACAGTTACCTGCAGCAAGATCAGTTAACGTGATTGCAGTGTCCTTGGAGCACCCCTGGAGACTGCTGTTCACTGGAGTCAGTGTCTTGCCCTCCCCTGCCTTTCCCTGCCCTGCCCTTCCTTCCTTTTACCTGCCCTCCTCTTCCCTCCCCTCCCCTCCTCTCCTTTCTCTCCACTCCTCTCTTTTGAGGAAAACTTTGATGGTGCTCTTTGCCTACCATGTATTCATTGAACTCATTCAAAAGATGCATCTTCTTTCCACCAATTGGCTCTTCCAAGAGGATATACATATTTATGGAATGAAGCATTTTCTGTCTCTTATACTTTGAAAGGGTTTTGTTCACTTTGGCATCAGAGCCAGCAGTGCCAGGGTGCTGGCTTATGCCTGACAGTCAGTCCTCAGATGTGGGGCTCTTAAGATGCCTCATGGTCTGATCTCTCCTTGAGCTGTGTTGTTGTTGGTTTGTCCTCTGGTTGTCCCTCTGCCTTCTGACAGCCCCTCCAGGCCCATGGTGTGTTCTGGCTCCTCATCCTTCCCCATGCCTGACACTATTGCTCTGTGTTCCGGGCTGTGGGTTGTGCCTGTCCTTGGGAATCTCTGCCCTCCCAGGGTTGTGGGTGGCTCCTGCCTTTCCTTGCTCTGGGGCTGCTCTCCCTGGCAATGGGACCCTGTGAGCCATCCACCCTCGGGGGTCTGGCAATCCCCACATCTGGCAGGATGTGCAACAGGGATTTGCTCACCTGGCTGTCCTTAGGACAGTGAGGATCTTGGGAAGGATCTGCACTGCTGCCAGCCCTTGGATCCTACAGCTCCAGCAGCAGGAACCCAAGAGGTAGAAGGAACTTGCTCCCTTGCAGCCTCCACAGAGCGATCCTCCTGCGCAGGGAGGGCTTTGGGCATCATCCCCAGGGCCACAGTGACCCATGGGGGTGACAAATGAGTCCCTTTTGCTGCACAGGAGAGACAGAAACCTGAGAGGATGGAAGGCTGTGTGGTTGAGACTGAAGGAGCAGGTGGACATCTGCAGTGTCTCCTTTCAGTTTTTTTCTCTCTTTCCTCTATTTTTGTGGAGAATAAAGTAGGATCATTGTTAATGGCTTACTTTACTGACAGAAGGGATTTTTCAGGGAAGCAGGAAATCCAGTGACATTCAGCTCCATTGGGGACAGCAGAGCTGCTTCCTGGGCTCCTACCAGAATGAGCTCTGGGGTTTTCTGGGGCCGGCTGGGGGAACCATGGCTGTGGGGAGCTCTGGGGCTGCTGCCAGCACTGGCTTCTTTTGCTCACCATCACCCATCCTGCAGTGAACTCAGAGAGGGGAAATGAGGAGCTGTTCCCCTTCTACCCTCGGGCTGTGCAGCTGTGGTGGTTCCTACAGCAGAGCATCAGAAAATGACCCCTCTATAACTCCTGGTTTGGAAGGAACCAGGAATTACTCACTGGAGAAAAATTCCTGGAAAAAGGCATTGCTTGGAGCACTGGAAATCTTTTCCTTCTACTCTGTCTTTTTAAAGGAATAAATAAAAATAGTGGGAAATGCACAAATATGCTCCAGGCTCACTGTAGTTTGGGAATTTTTTTATAGCAAATGTAGCACATTTAATAAGATGTCTGAAAATCACATTCTTTTAAGCTGAAAAACACACGGCCTGAACTGGAGAGAAAAATCTTGGTGTTTAACTAGGACAGCTCCGACAAGCAGATCATGCTTAGATGACTTCAGGAAAAAAACTGGCTTGTCACAGTGAGGACGAAGTTAATAAAATATTTAAACCATTTTCAATACTTCTGTAATGGTGCAGAAAACCAGGATAATATGCAAGCGGAGAAGAATGGCTTTGGAGAGACTGAAGGATGTAAAGACTGAAGGAGCTAAATCAGCCATACACATTTCTGCCAGAATGAACCTCTGTGATGCCCAGAGGCTGCCCCATCCCTGGAAGTGTCCAAGGCCAGGGGCTTAGACCAGCCTGGGATAGTGGAAGGTGTCCCTGCCCATGGCAGGAGGTGGAACTGGATCGGCTTTAAGGTCTCTCCCAACACAAACCATTCTAGGATTCCCTGATTCTGGTGAATGCTTGGGGAACTGGGGGAGCTGTCCAGATGCAAACAGCTGCCTTGGGTGCTGCTGGCCCCATCACACCCATCGAGGCAGCAGGCAGTGCAGGGTGCCATTAAAATGTCCCCTTCAGTCTCTTGGGTGTCCTGTGAGAGCTGCTGCCACCCTGCTTGTTCACAGGTGGGGATGCCTGGTGCTCCAGCAGCTGTGGGCCTCACATGGGCCCTCTGACTGCTGGGGCCCAGGGGCTGCCCTGCCACACATCCTGCCTCTCCATGGCCTGGAGGTGGGTGCCAAGATCTGTCCCAAAATGTCTTGGTTTATAAGGAAGGATGCAGGAGAGGGAACACCCAAAAGTTGCTGTGCTGTGGCCTGTCACAGGAATGAAAGGAACCAGCCTTTGCTGGAAGGGTATTTGGTGGAAGTGTCAAGCTGAACTTGTCTTTGGGCAGCTCCTGGTTTTCTCTTCCAGGAACTGCAGAAATGTGCTGTGCTTTGCCAGGCTTCTGCCTTGTGCTGACTTTTGGGTGGAGTCACACACTTAGGATGGAGGAGAAGGTCCGGTCACCCCCTAACAGGGAGGGTGTCAGCTGCCTTATTCCCATCCTTTTTCTCATAGCCAGGAAAACAGCTGTTGGGAGGAAGGAGTTAAAACTGGAAGATTTAGTGAGGAGGAATACTTTTGCTCAGTGGCCTTGCAGCTGGGAATGCTAAGAACATCGGTGTGGGAAAACTCATTTATTATGCCAAGTGTTGTTCATCCTCTGCCTGTTTTGAGAAGTAGAATTCCTGTGTAGGGGTAACACACTTTGACAGACATGCTGGAGCCTCCTGCTGGGAGACAGGGAGACCATAAAAACACAGCCTTGTGATAAACTGCGTGTGCACAAAGCCCTCTGATACACTGGGGCACGCAGCCCGGCCTGCTGGGATGAGCTGAGCCTACAGGAGCAGTGTCCCCGTGTGTCTGTGCTGCCCAGCAGTGAGGTAAGGAAATGCATCTACTCCTGGAATTTCCACTGTGGCTTGGTGTCCCCTGGTTACCTGTGTGTGCTGATTGCCACCTGAGCCCCATGTGGGTGCTGAGGAGCAGCTGGTTCCATGGGAGACATGAGGAGCAGCTCCTTCCATGGGAGACACGAGGAGCAGCTCCTTCCATGGGAGACATGAGGAGCAGCTCCTTCCATGGGAGACACGAGGAGCAGCTGGTTCCATGTGAGACATGAGGAGCAGCTCCTTCCATGGGAGACGTGAGGAGCAGCTCCTTCCATGGGAGACATGAGGAGCAGCTCCTTCCATGGGAGACATGAGGAGCAGCTGGTTCCATGGGAGACGTGCGTGCGTGGCCGAGCTCTGGCAGCAGGGATTCTCTCCCACCACAGCCATTTCTCTTGTCTCTGCCTTGAGGAGGACAGCCATGCCAAGGACTTCCAGGTGTTCGGACTCTTACAGTATTTTGCCTGAAGGAATATTTTTGGAACCAAAGCCCCTGCTGCTGTTAAGTAGCACAGGGACAGGGGTAAACAAGGAACAGGCAATGTGCACCCTGGAGCTGCACCAGGCAGCCAGACACAAACCTTGCCAAGACAATGCTCAGACCAAGTCTGTAACTAATCAGCGACTTTGGAGAAACAACACCATTAAAGTAATTTGTGTGACTTTTCCCCCTTGTGACTTTTCCCCAGGATACTTTGATTTACAGGAGAACTAGCAGCACTCCCTGGCCCTCGGGTTGTCATAGGAGCAGGAACATTTGGTCACATTCCTGGGTAACAGAGGCCAAAGAGTGAGGCACTGGGAGGAGGTGAGTGGGACCCTAGGTCATTCCATCAGCAGGTGATGGAGCAAGTTTTACCTGCAGCCATTTCTGTCCCTCTCATTTCTCAGCTGAGATGTACCCTAGAAAGGGAGGAGCTCTGCAGGCATAATTAAATGCTGGAGCTGCCACGGATGTGTGCGCTGGTAATGGTGTCCCATGGGAGTGTGGGTATGAGTGACACCTCCCCATAGGTGAGGCAGCTGCATGACAGATTCAAAGTGTGCTTTTTAGCTCACATGGTGGCACAAGCAACAGGATTGCTCCCCAAAAGCAGGCAGGTTTGGGCGATGCTGGTTGACTCAGCCCAAGGGAAGATGCCGCAGAAGAGCCGCCAAGACACAAATCCAGGCTGTGCTGATTCGGCGGCAGCACGTGCAGCGCCTGCAAATCCCATACTCAGCTCACCCTGCTTGCTCGAGTTTTCCTCTCAATTTAAATTCCCAAGGAAACACAAGACACAGATGCAGCCCACGCAGGAATGCTGTGTGGAGGAGCTGGATCCCACCTGCCTGCCTGCCTCCCTGCCCAGCCCAGCACAGCTGCCCCTGTGGGCTCTTGCAGTTCCTTCCTTTCTTTCATCCCATTTACAAATTGGAGTGTGGCCACTGAAGTGGTGGATTTACCCCACTGTGGGCAGGATGCAGCCTTAGGTCGTGCCAGGCTGGGATTACCCCGTGCTTTCTGTGAGGTGGAGAGGCTGGGGCCACCCCAGCTGGGCACCGGGGACATGGCTGGAGCACTGTGTGCCCACGTAGCATGGGTGACTCCTGCCACAGGGCTCATGGTGGATGTGGCTGGGAGCCCTGGCTGTGACAAACCTACCCCTGTGCCACCTGCATCCCCAGCCCTGCTCCCCACAGGGAGCCTCCCTCCAGAGCTGCTTCCCAGCTGAAGGTGAGTGTAGAAAGAGCAGTCAGGGTTTAAGCCTAATAGATCATCAGGGATTAAACCTGATTAATGGATTTGGAGCTGCTTTTTGATTGCTCACACTGATCAGGGGACATGGGGCTTGTCTCCCCACCCTCAGGTGTGTGTTGGTCGAGTGCATCCCCCTGGTCCCCGTCCCCTCCATGCCGGGGTCACTGCCAGGGCCCCTTTGCCTGGCTCAGGCTCTGCCTCTTGACTCTTCAGCACCACCAGAGCCCCCTCCCACCCCCATGCTCTGCAGAGCCACTCGGTTTCTGGGTCAGCTCTGCCAGTGGCTGACAGCAGCCCCAAATGCTGGCAGAAGTTTCAGCTCTTACTCTGTCTGTTTGGCTCCAAAGTGACTTAAAATGCATTAATGTCACACATGGCAGCCCAGTGCTGTCCCTTTGTCACTTGTGCTGTTGTCTAGGGACATTCTCTGAGTAAAGCCTGGTAGCTGACTGGCTTTGTATATTTTTCCCCAAAGTTTTTTATTTTCTTGGTGGTGGGAATTTAGCTAAACATAGATTTGTGGAGTCACAGAATGGCTTGGCTTAAAGGAGACCTTAAGCTCATCTTGTCATACCCCTTTTCCTGAGCAGGGACACCTTCCACTGTCCCAGGTTGCTCCAAGCCCTGTCCAACCTGGCCTTGAACAGTACCAGAGATCCAGGGGCAGCCACAGCTGCTCTGGGTACCCTGTGCCAGGGCCTCACCACCCTCCCAGGGAACAATGTCTTCCATATATGTAACTTAAATGCCCCCTCTTCCAGTTTGACTCACCTGGATGTGCTGCTGCCAGGGCTGGCAGTGAGCAGTGCCGTGGTGAGCCCTCTGTGCAGCCATGGCAGGTGGGAGTGGGAGCATCCACTGGCACAGGAGCAGTGTCAGGCTCTGGGCCTGCTGGGGCCACTGAGAGGAGCCTGATCTGTGCAGTGCTCTCAATGCCTTGCAAGTGTCTAAGGCCAGGTTGGACAGAGCTTGGAGCACTCTGGGGTAGTGGAAGATGTCCCTGCTCATGGCAAGGGGTTCTATAATATGAACTTTATGGTCCCTTCCAAGCTTCTGTGATTTTAGTTTGGCAGCGCAGAGGCAGCTGCCAGTGGAGTGAGAGCGACAGCCCCACTGTCACTGTCCTGTTCCAGAATCCCCCCAGAGCAGATGGGGTTGGAATGACCGTGGTGGGAGCTACCTGCAGATCACCCTGTCCAGCTGCTGCTTCCCAGAAAGCTGTGCCAGCATTCCCGAGACAAACCACATCAGTTCCATCGTCCCCACAGTGGGTGCCTGGGGCAGCAGGTCAGTGCAGAGCAGTGTTTTGGCCAGGAACGGGGACATGGGTGGAGGTTCCCACAGCTCCAGTGCGATTACAGCTGTCTCATGCTATCAACAACGTTGTGGTTTTAAAAAATGAGCAACTGCCTCCAGAGCTCCATGGCAGACTCCTGATGCCCTGGGCAATGTCCTGGTGACGTCTGGCTTCCCTGTGCTTCTCCAAAACAAGTCAGAGGACAGCCAGCAGGAATCGTGCCCCGTGCTGGGACCTGGCAGCACATCCTCAGCCCTGAGGGCTTGACTGTGCATCCTGAGCATGGCAGCGATCCCGATGGGATCATTCCCTGCCCTGTCCAGGTGAGGCTGGGGAATGCTGGTGCCTTCCAGGAACTGGTTTTCCTGACACTTTGGCATGCATTTTGAGGTGGGTTTGCCTTGGTGCCTGTGTGCCTGCACGTGGGTTTGTGGATGCACACGTGATATGTGTTTGTGGTGCGCAGGAGGATCGGGGCAGGGATTCGCCTCCATTACTGGAAGTGATTATAGATGAACAGGGGCAATGAGAAAAGCCCTGAGTAAATCACTGGAAGTATCACTCTCCAGTTTTGGCTGCCTCCCCATGAAGATAAATGCAGAAACCTCTCTGGGGTAAGGCAGAGCCAAAGGACACCCTCCCTGCCATCGTGCCAGGCTGAATCTCTCACCCGTCAGAGCAGTGCTGAGGGATGGAGCAGATACCCACCACCCCTGCATTCCTAGGGCTTTCCCCAGCTGCAGGGTTCTCCAGGTCCTCCCATCCCACACCCACAAGTTCATGCCACTGGAGGAGATCTGAGGCTTGCATGGCCCAAACCCCTGGGGGCTTGGACTCCCCTCAGGTCTGTGTGGCATGTGGGGAGCCTGTTCTTTGGCCACCTGTTTGGGGCTCAGAGCCTGCTCTGTTCCATCTCTCAGCTGGTTAAAGCCACGGGGCTGACAGCATTTCTCAGAGTGACCCAGCTGCCAGACTGGTGCATGGGCTGGGGACCGGCCATGGAGGCCAGCTGTGGCCAGGCACAGGCAAGGTTGTGTTTGCACAGGGACCAGGAGGACACCACGTATTTATACTTCCTGAAGTGGTCTTGAGCCCGCAACCTTGATGGATTCTTCAAACAGAGAAATAAGTCTTTAGTTTAGTTCAACTGCTTGTTTGGTATTTGGAGGAAAAAAGAGTTGTGTCCCATTGTGCCCATAACTGAAGAAACGTGAGCATTGGTACTTGCAGGTCAGTGCTGTGTGATTACTCTCCTCTGGTGGACAGTGTAAATAAGCATTTATCGTGTATCTGGTGACTGGCAGGTGAGGGGTGCAGGTGCTGAGCTGCTCTGCTGGAGTTGTGTCAGGCTTTGACCCTGTGGGTCCCTGACACTCGGCGTGGGGGAGGCTCAGCCCTGTCCCAGGGTGCCTGGGCACTTCCCTCTCTGGTGCTGCTGTCCCTGGGTCACCCAGGCCCTCCTCCCTGCTCAGCACCAGTGACTCCTGCTCAAGGCCTTGTTATCACTTTTTCTCACTTGTCTCCCCATTTGTAGAGAAATCACCTATTTGTATTTCAGGAGAGAAGGTGGAGGCTGGTGGAAATGACGGGCATTTTATAAAGCAATTAAAACCCAACCCCTGTAATTGCTGCAATTTATATACACCTACAAAATAACCAGCTGGTGTGATCCAGGCTTCAAGCCCATTTTTTTAATTTCAGCACATCAAACAGATGGAAACATGCCATCTATGTTTTCCTGGGATGCAGAGGGGTTGGCAGCGAGGGTCTGTGGGTGCACTGAGGGGCAGGGGAGCAGCAAAGGGCTGTGGAACCATGGCTGACACCAGTACGGCACCTCTGATTGCCTCAGCATTGCAGAGAGGATGTGTGATGAAGGGCTTGGTGCTCAGGGACAGGCTTTGTGTGTGTTTGTGGATGAGAGGAGTGATGCCATCCCCTAGAAAACTTGGGATGCTGCAAATGGGGTGTGGGCACGCGTGCTTCAAAGCTGTACCCCAGCCCCCCGCCCTGCCCTCCATCACAGCCTGGAAGATTAAAGCAGATCGGTGCGAGTTCAAAGCTGCAACCTCAGTGCAGCCACACTGGTGATGAGGGAGGTAATTAGCAAGTGAAATGTTCTTTGCTGTAGTGAAATGATGTTTATAATATTGGGTTATGAGGAGAGGGGGGTGGGAGCAGCTGGCTTTTCCATTATCCATACAGCCCCACTCTCTGCAAACCCTTCTAGCATAGCCAAGGCTCTCTGGGTTTTATTCCACTTCTCCAGCCTGTTCCTGCATTCTGCCTTGCTTGCCCTTGGCCAGCAATTTTCAGGGTTGCAAATGAGCTTGGGATATTTTAGGAGCCAGTGGTTTTCCAGGAATGAGTGCTCTGCCTGTGCTCTGTGCCTGTAATTCAAGTTCTCCTGGCTCAGTAGCCCCCAGTTACCCACGTGTACGGAGAGGGGCTGTGTCTATGGGCCTGCTGGAGTCAGATGAAAGCCTCAGACTGCAGTTCCTACTTGCAGATGAATGAACCACCTCAGGGACCCTCTTCCAGCCCTGGAGTTTAAAATATTAATAGGATATCATTTCCTGACAAGCACTGCAACAAGTAGCGAGTGCTTTGTTGTAAAGCATTCCCGTTAGCAGAGCACCTGGAACTGGCAATGCTGTGTCTCTGGAATTGTTAACACCCAGAAACTGTCTTCCCCCCATGGCCACAGGTATCAATATCCCCTCAAATGAGGTCTTCATGGGTGCTTCACTGGATCCCCTCCTTCTCCCAGAGCACTGGGCCCCAGAGCAGGCCCTGCATCCCCGTCCTCTCAGGTCATGATCTGCTGGCAGAGATCTGCTGGCCATGGGCCACTGGTCATGACTGCCTGGTCAAGAGCTGCTGGCTGGGATCCACCAGCCATGATCCACTGCTCGTAATCTTCTGGCCCAGATCCAGTGGCTGTGATCTGCTGGCTGAGGTCTGCTCTGCTGAGCAAAGGGCAGCGTGGCTGGGGAATGAAAGCCAGCGCAGTGCAGCTGAGCTCTCCCTGCCTGCGCCATTGTAGCTCCAGCTGAAGTGGTTGGCAGAGAAGACATCCCTCTCCCATGGCTCATCAGGCTTTTGTTCATCTCCCTCACCCTGTGCAGAACAAAATTGATGATGAAAATAGTCAAAATTTGCTCTCCAAAGGAGTGGCAAAGAGCAGGCACCCATGCTGTCCTGTCCAGCTGGTGGCAGCCCAGGGTCACCGCAGTGCTGGGCTCAGTGTCTCCCGTGTGGCACAGCCCCTGGCACGGGCAGGAGCTGCCCAGGACCCCCAGAGCCTTTGCCCAAGGTGGTTCCAGTGTCCCTCTCTCAAGCAGTGTACTTGGTGGCAGAGGGTCTCAGCTGCTGGCAGGGGACTGGGGATACTCCAGCTTTGCTGATCTGTTTTTCCTCTTTCTCCCATTTCTGGACCTGCAGCAAACCCTGGAGACAAATCTCACGAACCTGGTTAAACGCAACAGCGAGCTGGAAAACCAGATGGCCAAGCTGATACAGATCTGCCAGCAAGTGGAGGTGGGTGAGACCAGGGGGGCTGGGGAGGTGCCCGGGGCAGCTCCCAGTTCTAGGGGAGCAATGCATGGATCACACCAGGGTCCTTTCCTGGGACTTCCCTGGAAGCAGAGATGAGTGTGGGATAGTCCCAAGCAGTGGAGCACACAGGGGTGGTTCCCAGGGGTCTGAAGGAGTTGTCATGATTGGGAGCCACTGAGGAGAGACATGGGCTGCTGAGCTGGCTCCAGGCAGCAGGACCTGCCTGCTGCTCTGTGCGGGGGAGCAGCTGCTTTTGGTGGAAGACTGAGTGAAACTGAGTGTGAAAACAGGGCTCAGCCAAGTGACACTGAGCTTGTAACAAGGCTCATCAGCTGGGTGACACTGATCCTGCAAAGAGGTCTCAGCTGGGTGACACCGAGCATGCAGCAATTCCTTGAACCACAGCTTCCCTCAGGACTGAACCCCAGGCTGCTTCCAGGACCCCAGCCATGGATTCAGGGGGAGTTTGCAGTGCCTGAGAGAACACAACAATTGTTTACTTCACCCACAGCACCCCAGGCCTTGCAGGGTGTGCAAGTCCTGTGCCTCCCCTGCACTCCCCCAAGCCATCGCATGGGGCCAGCAGGATGCAGGGATGCTGTGGTGGGATGTGGGGATGTTGCCTCAGGATGCTGTGGCAGGATGCAGGGATGCTGCAGCAGGACAAGGGATCCTCCTGTGCAGGGTGGAGCCATGTGCCCACAGCAGAGCATCGATGATGCCTTTGCCTAGGGAGCTGCAGCTTGTCCTTCACCCCCTGAACCTCAGAGCAGCTGGGGTTTGGGGCCCTGAAGGTGCTTCAGGCCCTGTGGTGTCTGCAGGCAGCATCAGCACTTTGTTCTTCACTCCCTCAATAATGTCCTGATGATCTGGCAAGAGGAAGTGAGTGCAGGAGCCCTTTTTGTGAGTGCCAGCAGGGCCCAGTGTGCCGCCAGCAGCTGGCAGCCACTGACACAACGTGCAGAGAGAAGGAGGAGGGGACTGAGATGCTCTGAACTTCCAGCCAAATTAAGGAGCAGAAAAATCCCACTTGGCTCTGCAGCACTGCTGGCCTTCTGTATCACTGATGTTGTCCTGCTTTCCCTGCCTGTGCATCACTCTGCAGTGGGAATGGCTTTGTTGGAATGGTCTCTCCTGGGCTTCCTCTTCCCCAGGGCTCAGTGGGCTTGGGCTGATCTGGGAATACAGATGGCAGGGATGTTTGGCAGAGAGAGAAGGAGCCAGGATGCCCTTGCAGAGCTCTAGTGGCAGTCAGCAGCCCTTGCTGCTCTGATGGGCCATGCTTTGGCTCTGAGAACCCACCAGAGATGGAGCAGGGATGTGGCTGGATGTCCTGGATTCCTTTGAATCCAGCTCCAATGTCTTAATGACCTGACATAGGATAAATTGAAAGATATTTGGTATTTCTGTCTGATCCTCAGAGTCTGAGACCTCTAAGCTGTCATTTTTGTCAGAGTTTGTGAGTTTTCAGCTTTGTCAGACGCTCTGCTTAAAATAACAGTTGAAATAACATTTCTCAGCTCAGTTGAATGCACAGCCAGGCCCTTGGAGGCCCCTTCGCAGAGAGCACAGTAAACTGTGAAGCAGAAAATATCTGTGCTCTCCATCAATCTGATTCCAGGGAATTTTACTTCTGAGATATTTGCAGACATGGCACACAGGCAGGCACATGCAATTCCCATGTACTCTGTCCCCCAGAAATATCCAGTGTAAACCTCATGGCATGTCCAGAGAATGGTGCCACCAACACCTTGAGGGACAGGGCTGAGAAGGGCAGAGAGAAGAACCCCAGAGAAGGGCACTGCAAGTGTCCCCTGAGCCTGTGCTGCCCCTCAGAGTGACTCTGGTGCATGGGGGGGCTGTACTGAGAGAGGTTGAAATGGCCAAATCCTCTGGCAGTGATGGAAATGTGGACCAAGGAGGGCAGATAACCCTCCAGAGAAGCTGAGTTTGTAAAACAGGGATAGTACCAGCCCAATGTCCCAGTGTGGGGAGAGCAGAAGCTGCAGGTGTGCTGTGGGACTGTGTCACAGCAGCCTCAGTGGGAGCTCCTGGTGTCCCCAGGGCACAGCTGCTGCCCAGCCAAAATCCTCTTGAGGGCTGTGGAGGTGGGATGGGTCCTGTGGAGCTGCCAGGAGGAGGCTTGCCTGCCTGTGAGTCAGGCTGTGGGCTGAGATGCTGCTTCTCATTTCCAGGAGGTGCAGGACAGAGCTGGTTTATTCCAGGACTGTTGTCCCTAGCACATTTTCCCCCAGCACTTGGGTGGGTGAAATATTTTTTCTCTCCCTTTTCACAACTAAAAGCTGCCCAGCTTTCCTGCAGCCATAGCACCTGCTGAGTGTTCACCCCAAACCCAGCATTCACCTGGGAGCTGGTTCATCCATGCAGAGTTCTGTGGCCACTGTCCAGGTGTTTTTGAGCCAGGGCTTTGCCAGTGGAGCAGTCCTGGTCTGCAGAACCCCCTCCATGCTCTGCTGGCCCTTTGAGGGAACCCAGCCTCGAAAATGCTCCTGTTTTGGTAGAAGGCAACTGGGAAAGGGACTGTGATGTCCTTTGAAACTTCACCTGTCTTCAGCCCCCCTAAACATCAACATAATTGAGGGTAGATTTCTTGCCCTGGGCAGGCTGTGGATGGCTACAGATTTACATTGCCCTGTAGCCATCCTGGAAGGGGAGCACTCCAGGCCTGAGCTGGACTGTTGGACAGCAGCTGGTTGGAGGGATGGACCCAGGGCCAAGCTGAGGTGCCCCAATCTCCCCTCCTGTCCCTTGGCCTAGCATTTCTTTCTGGCCCCTTGCTGTGCACAGCCTTCAGCCTCACTCTCATGTGTCCCAGAAGCTGAAAGAGGAGCTCCAGGTTTGTGCTCCTGGGAAGCTGGGGTGACAGCCATCCCTGTGGGCACACAGCTTTGAGGGACCAGGGTGCTGCCAGCTCTGCCACGGCAGCAGTGCCACAGCAGCAGTGCCACGGCAGCAATGCCACAGCAGCAATGCCACAGCAGCAGTGCCACAGCAGCAATGCCACAGCAGCAGTGCCACAGCAGCAGTGCCACAGCAGCTCTGCCACAGCAGCAGTGCCACGGCAGCAGTGCCACAGCAGCAATGCCACAGCAGCTTGCTGCAGGCTCCAAACCCTGGGACTGTTCCCCACCCCCCTCCACATGCAGCAGATTGGGAAGATTTTCCACTGTTTTTCCTCAGTGGAGCTCTCTTTGCAGACCATCAGCTGTCTCCCACTCCAGTGTTGCATAATCTGCTGGCCAGGTTTAAAAAAAGATCCTGTAGCAAAAATGTGGTTCACTCTAGGCCGCCTTGTTTCAGAGGGATTTGGGAGTATGAAATGAGGAAAACTGATTTCTGTCCTATAGTGTGCTTTAATGCAGTGCTAGGGCTAGATTCCTCTTCCATGAAGTGCATTCCCCCTTGTCTTGTCCTGTCCATCCTCCCATGGATACTGCTCTTCCCTGGAGGCAGAGAACTGGAACCTCTGCTTGTGCCCCCGCTGCACTCTGTGTGTGTGCACTGCTGTGAGCACACACATGAGAGCATGCTGTGTGTCCCTCCCAACACCTGTGTGTCCCTCCCAACACCTGTGTGTCCCTCCCAACACCTGTGTGCTGCTGTTCCTGGCCAGGTGAACACAGCCATGCATGAGGCCAAGCTGATGGAGGAGTGTGATGAACTGATGGAGATCATCCGCCAGCGCAAGCAGGTCATCGCCGTCAAGATCAAGGAGACGAAGGTGAGGGGTCCCAACTCATGTGTCCCTGGTCACAGGTCCCCTCCTGTGGGGGTACAGGGTCTGCTCCTCCTGTCTGGGAGCAGCATCCCGCAGGCAGTGGCGC
This sequence comes from Ammospiza nelsoni, assembly GCF_027579445.1. Taxonomy (NCBI): domain Eukaryota; kingdom Metazoa; phylum Chordata; class Aves; order Passeriformes; family Passerellidae; genus Ammospiza; species Ammospiza nelsoni. The sequence goes on along the minus strand of NC_080647.1, from coordinate 19,362,094 downwards.
TGGGACGTGCCAGCCTCGGGCAGAGGGGCTGCAGCAGCGCGTGGTGCATTGCCATGAGGGGTTTGCTTTGAGCAGCACCCGTGCATCTCCTTGTCAAAGCTCCATCTGTCCCCTGGTGCTGCCCTCCATGCCACCCCATCTCCAGGTGTCTGTCACTGCTGCTGCCCCAGGGCTCCTCTGCCAAGGACAAAGCATGTGCTGCTTGGAGGAGGAACAGGCCTGTGTGTTGGTTAGCGTGACAAGTTGGTGCAGAGGCTTGGATCACTCCAGACAGCTTCCTCAGGGCTCTTCACCACTGTGGTTTGAATAGAATAATGTGGAATTAATATTGAAGGACCATAGTCCAGTGCTGCAGTGAGAGCAGAGGCTGCATGCTCTGCATTGCAGCACAGCTGAGGGGGAGCTGCTTCTCACCCTCATCTTTGTGGGAGTGTTGGACCTTTCCTCCAGTGGCTCCAGGTGTTTCCCAGTGGTTTCTATCTGTAGCATCCCACTCCACAGGGGAGGGACCCAAGACTCAGAGATGTTCATGGTTGAAAGGAATGACAAATGGGTCAGGGTCCTGGGGGCACTGCCTGTGCTTACGGGGGGGGACCTTTTTATAGGTAAGTTTTGCCTTCCCTGGGAGTTCTCACCTTCTCTGCAAATCAGTTCTCATGCACAGTCCATTCTTCCAGATGTTTCTGGAAATGGGTCAGAGGCTTCAGGGGTCTTTTGTGGTCTTGATTCCTCTACAGTCCATGCCACTGCTTCATCTCACTCCTGTGCTGTGTTGTGCTTATTGCCAGGAGCCACAGCAAGGATGTTTGTCCCAGGACAGTGCTGCCCTACCTCCCTGGGGCCCTTTCTCGAGTCCCAACAACCCTCAGCTGGCTCTGCAGAGGTACAGCTGTTGATGTTTGAGACATCAGCCTTACCTTCTGGGCTCTCCACGTGCAGCAGCAAGAGGGGTGGAGGGCCATAACTCTGAGGGTGCCCAGGAGAGCTTGCATGACCCCACTGCTGTTCTCAGTGAGCTTGGGTGTGCACTGGGGTCCCACCACGGTACCCATGGCCAAGCCCCAAATCCAGATGCTGCCAGGCAGCTGGGAGCAGGTTCCACCACGTGTGTAGGCAGCAGAGCCCCCGGCACAGCTCCAGGACATGCTGGCAGCAGAGGGAGCTTTGAAATCCTGCTTCTACCCCAAGCACTCCAGGGAACATATTTCATGTAACGGTGCCGTCTGCCGGCCCATCTGTCTGTCTGCTTGCTCTTCCCACCCTCTTCCTTGACTCTTCCAGACTCTGCTGTCCAGTTCCCGCCATGCTTAGAAAGACCTGGAAGCTCCAAGATGTTGTTTTCCTACAATTGGCAGCTGGGTAGAGGTGAAGGGCACAGATTAGTGCCCAAACCCTCCACAGAAGCAGTGGAGAAAGGAGTAACCTCTAGAGGCTGTGGCTGATTCAGAATTCCTCCAGTTGAGGAGCGAGGAATTCTGCTTTCCTGATGGATTGCCATTTGGTTTTCCATTTGTTCTGCCCTGCTTTGCCTGACAAATGGCCCAACACGTGCATGGAGCCTGGGAGAAGGGAGGGGAGAACATGCAGATTCTCTCATACCTTGGTCACCCAGCAGTTCAGTTCAGCACTTGTGAATGTGATGTCTTCCATCAGCTCTGTAGACACTTCCCCTGTTCCTGAGGTTCCCTTGCCTCGTGCTGAGTGACTGGCAGGGGCTCATGGCAGCCTGCTCTCCTGGGCTGGCACGGGGGGATGCTGTATTTGCATGGCAGGAGTGGAGGAGGATGTGTTGTTCTCCAGGGTCCAGCGCATGTGGGACCCTCAGAGCAAGCACAGGCTGTGCCCTGGGGCTTTCCCACCCACAGCAAAATCCAACATGGAAAGTGCTTTGCTGAGCTCCCTCCCCAGAGCCATTGGGACATGCCCGTGCCCTTCCAGTGCTCCTTGCTCGCCGTGAGCAGCTGCTGGCCCAGGGTTCCCTCTGTGCCTCTCAGGCTCCTGAGCCCCTGTCCCTCTGCCCGGCAGGTGATGAAGCTGCGGAAGCTGGCCCAGCAGGTCGCCAACTGCCGGCAGTGCCTGGAGCGCTCCACGGTCCTCATCAACCAGGCCGAGCACATCCTGAAGGAGAACGACCACGCCCGCTTCCTGCAGACGGCCAGGAACGTGGCCGAGAGGTGGGCTGGCCTCGGGACCTGCTGCTGGAGCTGGCCCTGTTGTAGGTCCCTGCCCAGAGGTGAACCAAGTCCCCTGCAGTCACTTCCCTGGAGATCCCCTGCCATCCCTGCTGCCCTCACAGGACTGGGCTGCATGGCAGGTCCTAACAGTTCTGTGGAACCATGTCCCCTTCCCTGGGGCAGGAAAGTGGTGGAAATGCCACTCCAAAGGGAGTTCAGGGGCCAGTCAAAGCTGTAAACCCCAGGGGTGGAGCCCTCCCACTCTCAGGGAACCCGTCCCCAGGGGCAGTGGTCTGTAGGTGCAAGCTGTTTTCCTGGCAGCAGGTGAGGCACAGTGAGGCTGTCCCCATCCCTGTGCCTCCCTCATGCACCCTGTTGCATACTGATGGTCCCTTCTTTCCTTCCAGGGTCGCCATGGCAACTGCATCCTCGCAAGTCCTGATACCAGATATCAATTTTAATGATGCCTTTGAAAACTTTGCTTTAGATTTTTCCAGAGAGAAGAAGCTGCTGGAGGGGCTGGATTATCTCACAGGTGAGTGCTCAGGTGTGCTCCACTCTGTGTCTTCCCCTCAGTCCCCTGCCCTGTGCTCCACCAAGGGCTGGCAGACCTATTTAAGGACTTAACCAGTAACAAGCACCAGGTCATCTGTGGCAGAGCGGGGCCTGTGCTGTCCCCAGGACAGTGATAGGTCCCCATCCTCCTGTTTCACCCTGCTGTTCCTGGAGGACCCACGGAAAAGACCAGAAGGCTTAAAAATTATGGTCTCCATGACCTGGTGGGGGAGGCTGATGTCCATAAGGATGCAAGAAGGATAAGGATTATATGAGGGTTCATAAGGATTACAGGGGAGGAATGATGAATTAACTAATTATTATACTTCTATGGCACTCTGTGCTTTAACATTTCCATTCTTCTGCCCTTTTTCTGGGTCACCTGCTTCTAAATTATGAACCCTTCTGGGTGGGACCTCAGTGGGCTCCTCAGGGCTGCCCTGATGCCCCAGCACAGACTGATGGCTGCCCTCGGGGGTCTGGGAGCAGCAACAGCTGCTGGATCAGCCTGTGCTGCAGCACTGGAGGGATGAGAGCTCCAGGGGGCAAGGACATCTTCACTCACCCAAATCCGATTTTATCATCATGAGGCAGATCGGCTTTCAGTGAAAGATTAGCACAAGCATGTCCAGATCAGTTATGGGATGAAATACTTACTCCACAACCAGGGCAGGGAAATAAGTGGATTTGGAAGTGGGTTCTCAGCCTGTTTCAGGGTGGGGGTGTCAGACCTGATGGAGCAGCAGTGAAAACCCTGTGCTCTGACCTCTGGATGCCTTGTTAAACTGAAAGGTTCAGTTCAGTGGGAAACATAATGACGGATTAAATGAGAGAGGTTTTGGTGTTGAGAGTACTACTGCCACAAGCCCATCTCAGTCCTAGCATGAGTGGAAAAGGCCTGGGTTTTTAAGGAAGGAAAGCCCAGACTGACCAAAGTCTGTGGTGTGTGCCATCCCACAGCGCCGAACCCGCCGTCAGTCCGTGAGGAGCTCTGCACAGCCTCCCACGACACCATCACCGTGCACTGGATGTCAGAGGATGAGTTCAGCGTCAGCTCCTACGAGCTCCAGTACACCATCTTCACCGGCCAGGCCAACTTCATCAGTAAGTCACCTCACTTCCCTGCAGCAAGGAGTGCCATGCTGCCCACACAATCTCCAGCTGCTCCATCCCTGGAAGTGTCCGAGGCCAGGCTGGAGCAGCCTGAGATAGTTGAGGGTGTCCCTGCCCATGGCAGGGGGTGTCACTGGATGAGCTTTTAGGTCCCTTCCAACCCAGAGCGTTCTGGGATTCTGTAAGGAAAAGGTTCCCAGTTTCATCAGTGGTTTTAAAGGCTGGGTATTTATGGAGGAAACAGCAGCAAAGGATCTACCAAGGCCTAGTGGATCAGAGCAATAGACATCTCCTCATGTTGGGGGGGCCATCCCTGAGGTGCTCTGGTCTGCACTTGGTGTCATCAGCCCCAACTTGGTGAAGCATCAGGAACATTGGAGGCTCCTGTCCATCTCACAGCTCCCAGATCCATGGATACCTGGGATCATACGCAGGGCAGCGCTGGCTGCTCCATGGCTGATAACTCTGGTGGTTTATAAACCCCTCTGGAACAGCTCTGATGCATATTTCCAGGTAATTTTTCATGAAAATTACTGCCATGCCTCGTTGTTTTTTCCAAAGCACCACAGATTTGTCTCACAGGAATGGGATTTGATTTGAGGGCTGAGGACAGAATCACTGATGGTCTGTGAGAAAGTTTTATTCTGGGTTTTCCTAGCAGCACTTGCCGTTGTCAGAAGTGCTGACCAGGGCCCTCAGAGTGGCTGTTTGGGCTGCTGTCAGTCTGTCCCCCTGGACGGAGGACCTTGGCACCGGCAGCACGGTGTCACGGAAGGCTGTGCAGTGCACTCTGAACTGTGCAGGAAGCTGACAGAGAAAGCTCCCTGTGACTTTCCAAGCTGGATCTCACCTCCCCAGCCCTGGCCCAGCCTTTGTCCTTGTTTTGGAAAACAAGATGATGCATTTCCCTTCCATGGTAGCTGTTGGGTGCCGGTGCTGCCACAGCCAGACCCGCCCTGCTTGGCTCTCCTCTCCTTCCCAGCTAGAGCATGTTGTCTCCAGCACTTGGTCCTCTAGAAGCCTGGAGAGCTCAGCCACCTCTCTGGCTCTGCTCTTGAATGTCCACCAGCTCCATGTCCCTTGCACTTCCAGCTGTGGACAGGATGGGGACTTGCTGGTGTCACCCTGTGGTTTTGGTAGGGAGGGATGTCTGAAGGTCCCTGTGCTAGCTCTGTGCAGTTTGGGCTGACAGGTTGCTCAGGGTTGCTCCTTGAGGAAGAAGGACTGTTCAGGGATGGAGCATCCAGTGCTTCCTCACCCTCAGCTAGGAGGATTTTGCCCTTTTCCTCTCAGGATTTCCCCTGCTGCAGCTTGTGCCCTTGCCTGGGATGATGCCAGGGAAGGATCCACTCTCACCTTTTCCCACATGCCACTTTGGACACATGTGGCTTGGAGTCCCATACACCAAGGGACTTGGGAATGAGTCACCTGCCCACCTCTGGCAGGTGGGGCACAGGTATTGGGAAAGGAGCTGTGGAGACCATGAGGGTGAGGAACAGTGAGGGCAGTGCTGGAGTAGAGCCCAGAGGGTCATGTGTCAGAAGTGTCCTCCTTGGCCAGCCGGCAACCTCCAGTTGCTCTTTGTAGGACGAGTGAAGAAAACATGAGTTAAATCCCTGAGAAGAAAATTAGTAACTTACTGTCCCTTGCAATAGCACAGTTTGGGTCATGGGACTGTGTGAGCCCTGGCTGAACTCATGTGAAAAGAGTTCAGTTGGAACACTGGAATGCTGAACAGGGCCTGGGACCCTGACCAGGAGAGGAAACACCTTTCCAAGGTGTGCAGAGTTGGCCTGTGGAATCCATCCCCTTCACACTTCCATCAAAGCCAAGAGTTTGGCAAGAGCCAGACATTTTTGTGGAGGATGAATGCTACAATAAAAGGGATTTTTTTAAAGCTTTGGTGAGGGTAGGAGCGAAGAGGTTAGTGTTCAAGACCAAGCTCTTTGAGGTTGTTTTGCAAAAGAAACCTGCTTGGAAGGTCAAGTCCTTCTCGTTGTCATATCTTAGCCACCTTGTTCTTCCTGATGGAGCAACCCCAGCTGGCCCTTCCTGCAGGAAGGTGACACTGACCGGGCCGGGCTGGAAGCTGTGCTCCAACGGGAGCAGCTCCGCGTGCAGGCTGCAATCAGGATCACATCTGCTTTATTTTCTACTTACATCACACTCCTCTGTGCCCCTCGGCCATTCCCATGTGTATCCCAAACCAAATTCAGGATGAGATGACAGGGACTGCAGCCTGCCCTTGTCCTGCGGCTGAGCCAAGCGCTGAAGATAAATGAATTGGAAGCTGTTGCAAAAAAGGTGTGGAGCATTCCCAGCTCCTGCCTCCCAGCCCTGCATGTGTTGATACCCCCTCTCCAGTCACCCCAAATTCACAATGCACTTCTCACCTCTCACCAGATCTAGGAAGCCTCCAGCTACTTCTTCCACGCTTCCTTATTCCTTTTGGCTCAAAGCCTGTGCTGTGATAGCTCTTCTGGTTTCCCCTGAGCCCCAGAGCGTCTTTGTCCCCCAGTTCAGCTACTCAGGTGCTCGTGCCAGCTGCAGGTGATCTTCATCCCAGTGATGCCGATGGCAGGAGCAACCTGTAGCACTGTGTAAGGCTTTTCCCCTTTCCTGGAGCACTGTGCCACCCCAGCTGAGGGACAGCACTACATTTCCACACATGCCAGACCCTGTAGCTCTGACCCTGCAAATCACTGTAGCAGTCAGTTTGGCACCTCCATGGTCTTGGATTCTTCATTCCTTCCCATTTCCAGAAAGAATTCAGCCTGCTGAATGGCTTCCAAGTGTCTGGATCCCTTCACTGGGAGTTCATTTTCTTTGAACCACTCTGCAGATCAGTCTATTCAGGGAGCCAAGCATCAGCCTCTCTTAGCCATGGATTATTACTTCCCACGGACTGGGCAGGAGGAAGATTCAGTTGCAAACACATTGATTTGGGTGCAAATGCATCCCTTTCTGCTGCTGGAATTGCATACTGAGCAGTAGGGAGGTGTCCTGTGGGACACAGTGATGGTGGGGTGGTGGTGGGAGGATGGTGGCCATCACCCCCTCCCAGGCACCAACAGCTTCGTCTGCCAGCTGCCCTGGCTGGAAGGTGCTGCTGGCTGCATTTCCCTTTGTCTGCACCCTTTCCCCATCACTTCCCATGGCAGCATCCCAAGATGCCAGCGCTGCAGCCCTGCTCCTGCCTTTGTGTGATAATGGAAGAGATTCTGTGTTGCTGGGATTTATCACCTCTGGAAATTTCCCTGCCACTCTGAACTCCCAGGCAGGTGGTAAATCCTTCCAAGGGACACATGGTCGTGAGCTCTGCATTAGCAGCACAAAAGCTTTGTATTCTGTCCTCCCCTGGGAATAAATCTGTGCCCCTCTCCTGCACTGCAGGTCTCTACAACTCCATGGACAGCTGGATGATCGTCCCCAACATCAAGCAGAACCACTACACAGTGCACGGGCTGCAGAGTGGCACCCGCTACATCTTCCTGGTGAAGGCCATCAACCAGGCAGGCAGCAGGAACAGCGAGCCTGCCCGCCTCAAGACCAACAGTAGGTGCCAGGCACTCAGCTGGCCGTGCCACGTGGGGAGGAGAGTTTCCAGGGCACGGGGGTGCCTGGGGTATGGCTGGGGGCTCCTGGTGAGCAGGCAGTGGCTGGCAGTGGGATGGAAACACTGTTGTTAAATCACTGGAGTGCCCATCTCCCTTGGTGCTTCTGTTCCTTTTCTACCTCAGGGATGGTCTCCTGATAGCCCATGTGGTGCCAGGGGCTCCCATGACCTCTGCTCAGGTCAGCACCCATCCCTGGGGCCTTAGGTCATAATGGTCCATTCTTCTGGTGGCTTTACATCCCTGGGCTTTTTGGGGCTGATGCAAGGGGTCACAGAGCAACTGTGTTCTTGTGTGTGGCTTAGCCTGCAGAGGGTTGTGGTTTGGAAAGTCATAAGATTGAAAAGTGTGTCCATGGTGGTGGATGGAGACTTTGCAGCCACACACAAAGCAGAAGATTTTTCTTTCCAGTGCCCTGGGGATGCCAAGGAAGGTTAAATATGTTTAGGGAGGGCTGAGCTCTGACAGCAGTGGAGCTGTACCTGTCTGTGCTGGCACAGACAGAGCTGCAGGGTTTGTGGTAGGAAACCTTTTTCCACTGAAAGACAGCAAAGACAGCAGAAGCAGTGGCACCCATGGCCTGAAGGGTGACACAGGAGGGACAGTGTGAGATGTTGGGAGAGGAATAAGTTGTCTCTCCAGGCTGCCTGCCGTGTGCTCGTGCCTTCCCAGTGCTTGCATGTCTCTTTGTGGTCCTGGTGAGCACAGCCCTCCCATCTGTCCCTCTCCCAACAGTTGCTTCTGCCTGAGCAAGGCTTTCATGATGATTTATCACCTCTACCTCCTCCTTTTCTTTGCGCGACATTAAACTGAATAAAACAACATTGAGGCAGTGGAGCTGAGGGAGCTGCTGAAGAGCAAACTCCAACCCAATCTGCCTGTTCATTAAAAATTTATCCCTCCTGCAGCTGCTGTTTCTCAGTGCTTCCCTGGCTCTGGGAGTGAGGGCTGGGCGGCCTGGGAAGCTGGGAGCAGGGGTGGGTGCCCGTGGTGGCAGCTCCCCCAGCACAGGCTCTGCTCTCTGGGATCTAGCCCAGTGCCAGCCACCGAGCTGCCAGCACAGCTCTGAGGGCTCCTGCCTGGGGATGGACTGGCTTCAATCAGAGTCCTGCCAGGTGCTGAGCCCCCCTTGCTGCAGGGATGTGTCTGCAGCAGCTTCTGCATGCTTGAAACCTGGAGCAGCCCCACCTGAGACAGTGCACAGGTTATGTGTGGTTGTAGGGGTGCTAAAGCCCCTTCCACAAGGACCTCACTTCCCACTCAGCTGTTGGGCAGGAGAGGCATGTGGTATTGATGGGCACATCCCTCTCTGCCACCAGTTTGGTGTTCCTTTGCCATCTGTGTTTGTGGAAACTTCTGAATTCCTGAAAGTTTGATTTAGTCATATATATTGATTTTTCTCCTTCTGTGGCCATCCTCAGGTGACAAGGGCTCCTTTGGGTGTCTGGTGGTGCTGCTGCCCTGTGCTGCAGCCCCAGCATGCCCCCCCTGGCTTTTCCTCCTGCTGGTATTTGGGACCAGGGCTTCTCCTTTTGCAGTGGATAATATTCAGAGGATATCACACCCATGCTTTCCCACTGTAACCTCGGTGGAAGTGTCAGCAGCTCAACACAGAAACAGCCCATTAACATATTTCACAGCCTGTTCTGTTCCTGAAGGGATGTCTGGAGAGATCTCTCCATGGCCAGAAGGTCAGTGTCAGGACACATCGATTTCCGCAGCATCAGCGCTGTCAGTGCTGGCACTACATCTGCATCCCTGAACAGAGCAGCTTGGAAGGACAGGTTTGGTGTGGTGTCAGAGAGACCATCTTCTGCTGAGGCTGGGCCTGAGCAGGACTTATTTAGGAGCAAGTGGCCAAAAGTAGCTGAAAGTGCTGGAATGCCGGGACAGGCCCAGCTCAGGCCATAAATAAAGTGCAGGGAAATGGGTTTTACAGCCTTTGCCTTGGCCACTGCATCCTGGCCTTATTTTCCCTCACAATTCTGGCTTTTCCTGATTTCTGCATATCTTGGCAAGACCTTAATGTGCTACAGGATGGCTCCATCCACATCCCATATGAGACATCAGGAGTGGGTTTGATGCCTGAGCAATGGGCTGCGAGGTCACTATTACTGACTGAATCATGTTAGTGCAGGTGTTTTTAAAGACAGGATGATCCGTGCAAAAACTTCCCAGTAGGGAATCTTAAAATTTAGATGTATTTATGGCTTTCCTATGACTTGATGACTCAGCATCTTTTGTTTCTTTCTTTGCTGAAGGTGATGTCTTCAGGGAGGATAGGATGGTGCTGGCAGCTGTGCACTGTGGGTGTCCTGTGCCCTGTGGGTGTCCTGTGCCCCACATGTGACATCTTAGATGGCTGGTGGGTGTAGGGACCCTGCCACTGCAGGCAGAGAGGAGGCACAGAATGCAGGAAGAGCTGCCTTTGTGTTCCTGTGTCCCTGCTGCTTTCTTTGCCCTCTGGGCAGAACGTGGTGGGTGCCTGCAGCATCCTTGGGTGCAGAGTTCATATCCATCCCTCCTTTCTCTCCACACATTTTCAGCCAAATGCTGTCACCAGCTGTCCACCCTCTCTGCAGCCAGAGGAGTGGGGCAGAGAGGAGCTGCTGTGCTGCAGGGCACCAGTGGCACCCCTGCACTGACCCCCCCATGGGCTGGGCTGCTGGGCCTGGATTTGGCTGAGTGTTGGATGGCGTCTCCTGCTCCTGGGGATCTCATTCCAGTTATTTCTCTAGCTGTTACGTAAAGCAGGAGGCAGCCTGTCCTCGCTGTGCCTCTGGGTGGGTGACAGGAGCGTCCCAAGCTCACTGTGATGGGTGCAGGAGCCCTGGGAGGGAGCAGGTCTGGGGTCCTGCACGGTGGGGATGGAGCTCCAGCACACACCTCCCTCTGCCTGGCTCCATCCCCACATTCCGCTGACCTTGACCATGTTCCTGGCTCCTCCTCTTTGCTCCCTCACACCCAGTGCCAGACAGGATTTCCTCTGCTCTGCTCACTCTGGCTCTGCTGGGAAGGGAGGGCTAATCCAGCTGATAAATGCTCCAGGGGTGCAGCCGGCTGTGTCCAGCCCTGAAGGCAGCTGCTTCCCCACAGCTCCCGAGCCTCATGCAGGGATGACAGCAAAAGGCTATCAGGAATATCCCAGCCAGCTGAATTTGTGGGATAAAGGTAATCTGAGCGACCAGCCCAGGAGCTACGTGTTAGTGATGAGAGGAAACATCAGTGATGAGAGGAATCATTGCAAGGCTCGGCTCTCTGCAGGGCAGGGCTGGGGAACAGTGACTGGGAGGCACAGAGGCTGCTGGTGCTGGGGGAGCAGGGAGTGAAGGCTGCAGTCAGAACCCCCCTTCCTTTGGCAGCTCCCATGCTGGGCGGTTGAGGCTGGGACTGTTATGACCTCTGTGAAGTCTATATTTTTTCCCAATGCCAGAGTGATATTTTGGGAAGGGTAGCAGGTGCCTGGCTGTGTTCTCTGAAATACCCTCCGACCCCTCCAACACTGCCCATCACGCTCTCTGCCAGTGCATGCAGCTCAAGCACTTGCTCCAGGACATGCTAGCACAAACCAGTGATAAGGGCTGGTCTCCACTTCTTCACACTGACCTTAGCAAGAGGTTGCCTTCAGAAACAGAGCTGTGAGTGTCTCTGTCCTGATGGAGCCAAGTATTTTTATACCTCACTTCCTCAGAGCTTGTCTCTTTGCATTACTGCCAGGAAAAGATACAGCAGAAAGATCAGAGCAGCCAGAAGAAGGAGGGGGCAGGTCACTCCCAATTTGCAGTTTTACTTTCAGGCTTCTCAACTCAATTATTCAGCAAATTGGGCTCCAAGGAAAACCAGCACGAGCTACCATCAGGTTACAGAGCACAGCACAGATGAGCTCCGCTCTGCAGCTGCAATGGTCACTGATTTTGCAGCTCTTTGCAGACATTCTCAGGTGTCCTGGGGTTCTCCTTGTGTGTTTCCTGGCTTTCCAGGGTTTTCAGGCTGTTCTGGGGGTCCCCAGCCCAGGCTCGGGACCCCATTGACGTGGTGGTGTCATTGTTTCTTCTTGCTGGGTCTCTGTGCCTGCAGCCAAAAATGAGAGCGTGAAGGAGGACACAGCTAGTCATGCCCTGAGCTGGGTACCAAAACATGAGGCTGAAGATATTGGTAGAACTTGGGGGTGTTCTCTGCACCTGTCACTTGCTTTGTCCTGAAGCAGGTGAATCCCTATGGAAATGCTTTCTGGTGCCTGCGTGCACTTTACTGCATCTCACATGAAACCATAGCAGCAAAACCCGTCTGAACTCAATTTACTTCTTTGTAGCATCTTGGGGTTTTGTTTGCAAATCCAGGGATAGACTGAGGACTTTCAGAGGGAAATCATGAACAAAAAAGGAGTCTGGTTGAAGCTCTGGGACATCACCCAGATCTGGTCTGGTTTTGGGGAAAACACCCAAGCAAACCACCATTAAATATGCAAAGCTGAGAACACGGGGTGTGAAGAAGCCCCATTCCTGCACCATGATGCTAATAACACAAATCCTAATCCTTGTGTCTCCTCCCCACAGGTCAGCCATTCAAGCTGGACCCCAAGATGGCTCACAAGAAGCTGAAGATCTCCAATGATGGGCTGCAGATGGAGAAGGACGAGAGCTCCTTGAAGAAGAGCCACACACCAGAGCGGTTCAGCGGGACAGGCTGCTACGGCGCGGCCGGCAACATCTTCATCGACAGTGGCTGCCACTACTGGGAGGTGGTGGTGGGATCCTCCACCTGGTAAGGCACCACCTGTGTGAGGGGGGATGCTTTCCCGCTCCAGCCTTTGCCAGAGATGCCCACCCTGTGCCCTTTTACAGCAGATGGGCTCTGAGAGCACAGGGTGCTGTAGCCATCAGGGCTGGGCCGAGGCTGGAGGAAGCTGAGCACAGCTTCTCCTCTCCTGCAGGTATGCCATCGGCGTGGCTTACAAGTCAGCCCCCAAAAACGAGTGGATTGGGAAGAACTCCTCTTCTTGGGTCTTCTCCCGCTGCAACAACAACTTTGTGGTGCGGCACAACAACAAGGAGATGCTGCTGGAGGTGCACCCGCAGATGAAGCGCCTCGGTGTCCTCCTGGACTACGACAACAATGCCCTCTCCTTCTACGACCCGGCCAACTCTCTCCACCTCCACACCTTCGAAGTCTCATTCATCCTGCCTGTGTGTCCCACCTTCACCATCTGGAACAAATCCCTGATGATCCTCTCGGGGCTACCTGCCCCAGATTTCATCGATTACCCCGAGCAGCAGGAGTGTAACTGCCGGCCCCAGGAGTCCCCATACGTGTCAGGAATGAAAGCCTGTCACTAGGCTGCCCAGGCCTGCCCGTGCCCCGTGGCAGCACTGGCCATGCCGGTGGGTGCAGGTGGCCAGAGCTGCCCACTGGCAGCCGTGCCAGAGAGCCACTGTGGCGCCCGAGCAGTCGAGCACCATCCACACCCAGCTCCATCTTACTTTAATGGAAAAAGTGGAGGAACCTCAAACCACAGCTGGAAATGAACTGCTGTTGGTGAGCTCCAGGGTGTGCAAGAGTGGCTGGAGCAGCTCTTGGCAGCTGCTCCCATGTCTCCCCAAGAAGATTGTCACCTGGATGGTTCTGTCTTCCCTTGGGGGGCTGGAAAGGCCAGGGCAGGTTTCAGGGTGACCTGAGGTGCCGTGGTGGTCAGGGAATGGCTCGTGCGTACCACGAGGCACAGATTGGGACAGGAGGGATGGGCTCTGGGGCCGCTGACAGCTGGGGTAGGGACCCAGAGCACTGAGCAGCACTTGCCAGGAAGGACTTTGCTTGTGGCTGAGGCTCGGTGTCTTCCCTGGTGGGATGGATAAGGCTTGGAGCACTCGGTGAGTGCTGGCAGTGGCTGTGGGGTGGATGGTGGCCCTGTGGAGGGAGGGTGGTGCTCTGTGGCATGAAGATGGCACTGAGGGTGTTCCTGGGGCTGGCTGTGCTGCAGATGGCATGCTCCTGATAATTTTCGGGGTCCTGCAGCAGAGAGCCAGGGACCCCCAGCCCACCATCTCCTCCTTTGAGAGCTTCCCAGTATCCAGGGAGGCCGGCATCCTTGAGAAGCTTTGGCCCTTGGCACAGAGGTTTGGCAGCTGCTCCTTCCCGACACAGTGTCTGGCCAGCAGTGCCCTGCTCCACATAGGTCTCCATTAGTGCCCTGTCTGGTGTCCCAGCAGCAAAAACTCATCTTCCTACTCTAAGCCCACAGTAGAGTCCTGCTCAAAGACTACCTCTATGCTCTGTGACCCAAAATCTCAATTAATTACACTGAATCTTGACTTCTGGTTTGTTCTCAACCATGCCAGGGGATTGGACTGGGTGCATTTTAAAGATCCCTTCCAGCCCAAACTATTCCATGATTCTGTGGTGGTGTGAGTGTGGAGCCATCCTGTTTATTCCATGGCAGAGGAACTGACTCTGTCCCAGAGGCTCAGAGACCCTGGTTACTGGGAGCTCTTGGGCTGTCTCCAGTATTCCCAGTAACCACAAGCACCAAGTCCCCTGGGCAAGCTCCAGTCTCCAGATTTATTTCAGAGGCCAAGAGGAGCTGGGCTGGCACACAATCCCTGTTGCCACCATGGGGGTCTGTGGCACAGTTTGGGGCCAATGGGCATGTGAGTGTCTGGGACATTGTGGGGCAGGGATTTCAGGCATTATGGTGGCCCAAGGCAGCTGGTGCTTGGGCTTTGCTCTGAGACATTTGAAGCCCCTTTTCCTCCTCTAGATGTGGTGCCTTGGTGGCAGTAGGAACCACTGAGCTGAGACCACCCAGCTCTGCCAGCCTTGTGATGGGGAACTGCCCCTGCTTGTGTTTTCTTCTACAGCAGGGTAACCCACCTGATTGATCCAGGGTAGCCATGAGATGCAATTTGTTTGGACTTTAGCAGGTTTTAGCAGTCTCTGACAGGATCCTTCTGGACAAAATGTCCAGCCCACAGCTGGATAAGCACATCGTGGGGTGGCTGAGTAACTGGCTCATGGGTCAGGCACAAAGGGGGACATTGGGCTGGCACTAGTCACTTCTGGAGTTCTGAAGGGCTCCATCCTCGGCCCTGTGCTCTTCAGCATTTTCATTAACAACCTGGATGCAGGACTGGAAGGGATGCCAGGTCAATTTGCTGGCAGCACTAAGCTGGGAGGAGCTGTCAGCTCTCTCAAGGGCAGAGAGGCCCTGCAGAGAGACCCAGAAAATCAGACAGATGGGGAATCACCAACCATGTGAAGTTTAACAAGGGAAGGTGATAAATTCTGTGCCTGGGATGGGGCCACCCTGATTGTGTTTATGAACTGAGAGGCTGTGGAGTGGCTGGGAAGGGCCCTGGGGTACCTGGTCCAGTTGGATCTCAGTCAGCCAGGAGGGAAATCCCTGTTCTGGGGGCATCAGGCCAGCTGGAGCAGTGAGGGGATTGTCACGGTCTGCTCAGGGCTGAGGCAGCCTCACCTTGAGCCCTGAGGGGAGTTTTGTGCACCACAATATAAAAAAGGCATGAAGATATTAGAGAGTGAGCAAAGAAGGGCTGTGAGGAGGGAGAAGGGTCTGGAGGGGTCTTGTGAGGAGTGGCTGAGGTCACTTGGTTTGTTCAGATGGAGAAGAAGAGAGGGGAGGCCTCTTTGTCATCTTGAACTGCTCCCAAGGGGGAGTGGGAGGGCAGGTACCCATCTCTTCATTCTTGTGACCAGGGACAGGACTGAAGGTAACGGCTGGAGCTGATCAGGGGAGGATTAGGCTGGATGTCAGGAAAGGGTTTTTCTCTCAGGGGGTGGTGAGGCACTGCACAGTCTCCCCAGGGAATGGTCATGGCCCCAGGGCTGCCAGAGGTCAAGGGGCATTTGAACAATGCTCCCAAACACCGGGTGGGATTGTTGGGGTGTCCTGTGCAGGGACAGGAGTTCAACTCAGTGATTCTGATGGGCCCCTTCAAACTCAGCCTGTCCTGTGATTGTAAAGCCCAGGCTCGGGGAGTGAGTGCCTGGCTTGGACAGAGCTCTTGGGGCTCATCCCATGGGGGCTGTGCCAGAGACAGCTTGAATTCATCTGGAGCCAGTTCAGAATTCATCTGGTGACCCCTCCCAAGAGGATGCATGTTGGTGAGTCTGGTGGTGACAGCTTTGCCCAGGAGGAGAGTGTTCCCCAGCATGCCATCTCTGTGTGTCTGGACTGTGGTTTTTGGAAGAGGGAGGTGGGCAGCACCTCGGGGAAGGATCTGCTGCCGGCCCTGCCAAGCTGAGAGGGCTTTCCCTCTGATGCAGGCTGCTCCCCATGGTGCCTGGCAGGGCAGGCACAGGGGCTGCACCCCTCCTTCTTGGCTCCTCCTGACAGAGGAGCAGCTCCGTTTGCTTCTGTCAGCCCCGGAGTGCAGGAGCTCAGGGAGGGTGCAGCAGGGGCAGGCCTGCCTTCCCCACAGCCTGGCTCATGCCCCCTTTCCCTCTGGGAGGTTGGATCACCCTTTTAAGTTGGATGTTTTTCATGGGAAGGTCTCATGGAAGTCCCTTCCGCTTGTGCCGGTCCCGTGGGGCAGCTCGGCCTGTGCCACCCCAGGGGGATGCCAGGCCCTGCAGGGGGGTGGTGGCCCTGGCAGTGCCAAGGACGGTGCTGGCACTGCTGGGATGGGCTCAGGGAGCATCCTCAGCCCAGCGACCATGAGCCCTTATTGTGACATTTGCACCTGATGAAATTGCACTAATTGTGGGACCCCCTGGCCCCCACACACACGTCTCACACCCGGCCCGATGGGGACTGGGGGAGCCCCACACCCCGAGCCGGGGCTGGGGGCCTTTCCCAGTCACCCACATTGTCCTCTTGTGGTACTGAAAGCAGAGCCCACCCGATTGTCACCGTGATTTGGGGAGCACAGCCCCATCCTGGGCCCTGCTGAGGACATGGAGGGAGGGCAGAGTGCTGCTGCTGGTTCCTCTGCTCCTGGGGACACCCACTTTCAAGCTCGGGATGTGTGGTCTCCTGGGTCCCCTCAGCCTCCCTTTCCACGTGTAACATTCCTGCTTCCATTTTACTTGGGGGAGGGCTGTTCTTCCTGTTGGGTTTTTCCCTTTTTGTTGGTTTTTTTGCAACTTCTTTGTTAACATGTACATATATATATATATATATATAAAATATAAATATAAATATAAAAATATAATATAATATATATACATTGCTGGGTATGTCTGTGTGTGGGGGAGGCCATGAGGTGAGGACAGCCCTGGGATCTTCTTGCTGGCCATCACAGTGTTCCCCAAACCTAGCAAAACATATGGCCATGCATGCACACAGCAGAGGGGATTTGTGGTACCACCCAGCAGCACTTTCCTTGTGCTGGGCTCAGCCCAGCCTGGAGAGCCTGTGGGGTGGCCAGGCACAGGGGGTGCTAAAGCTCCATCCAAAAACATCCATACACGTAAATATCGAGCACCCTGCTGCCAGCCTCTGGATAACGTTCCATTACCCAGGACACTGCGTGTGCCAGTCTGCCCTTTTCCCAGTCCTGGATGGCCACAGGGGCTCTGGACATCTCTGAGTGCCAGCTGGGACCAGGCTGGTGCTGGGGCTGGGATGTGGCTGTGAGAGCCCCCCTGCACAGGGCCCTGCCAGGCACAGGGACCGGCAGCGGGCAGGGAGAGCTCGGCCAGCAGGGAGGAGCTCCGCAGTTCCCCTCTCCCAGCACATCCCTGGGCTCTCCCAGGGGCCCCAGCAGGCAGGAGTGGCCCGGGCAGTGGGCACAGCCCATGCTGGGACGGTGCCACCAGGCAGAAGCTGCTGGAGAAGGGGCATTGGGGGCAGCCTCATGTGCGGGAGCACAGGCACACAAACCTGCAGGAGACAGAGCCCATTTTTGGAGCACGTGTGCCTAAAATATTTATTAAGTGGAAAACATGCAGTGCAAACCAGCACTGGGGAATTAAATATTTCTTACTTTATGCCTTTGCTCCAGGCTTCTCCTGTTAAAGATAAACCACCAGCACATGGAACCTGCCTGGAGGATGAGTTGCTGGTTCTGCTAGGAACAAACCTGTGGCATTTGTGTGGGTCAGAGCTCTGCCCTTGCTGTGGGTTGTCAGTGCCACGCAGCAGTGATGGGCTGGGTCTGGTGCTGGTGCTCCTGCTTCTGCCACAAAGACCCCACTGCCCAGAGCCCTGCAAGTGCCCAGGGCCCACAGCCTCCATTTCCAGACTTTTTATTCCCTGGTCCAGAGACTGGCAGGGTAGCCCCCGAGCACTGCAGCTTGCCAGGGGGCTGTCCCAACCCCATCCCATCCCATCCCATCCCATCCCATCCCATCCCATCCCATCCCATCCCATCCCATCCCATCCCATCCCTCTGCTCCAGCCTGGTTTGCTGCATGCCCTAGGACAAATGTGTTGGGTCTGGCAGGTATCTGCAGGTGCTCCTGAGCTCTGGCCACTAGTCAAACAGATCCTGATCCTTTTTGGTTGCCAAAAGCCAGAGGTGCCCCAACCCTGGTGAGCAGCCCCCATGGCAGGAGAGACCCAGAGCCCTGCCACCCAGCCCGGAGCCCAGTGAGCGCCCAGCAAGCAGCAAGGACACAACAGGAGCAAAAATCTGGCTATTCCCAGATATAAGGAGACACAGATCCTCTCCTTTCACCATGGGACAGTCTTCCCTGGGAGAGAACCTGCTCCCCCCTCCATGGGATTGACACAGCGTGGGAACCTTCTTTCCTTTTAAACTGAAAAACAAAACCTTCCAAAGGAGAAACATTTCACAAATGGGCCCTTGAAGGGCAGAGCCTGGGTTCTGGGGAGGTGAGGCACTGCCTGGCTCTGCTGCCAGCCCAGCCCGAGCTGCCCTGAGAACGCCCCCGTGCAGCTCGGACCCTGCGGGGCTTCACCTGGGGCTCATCCCGGCTGTCACAGCCGCTCAACAGCATGGAGCATCTGCTCAGTGCATCCCGAGCTTCCAGAAAGGCAGGCCTTCTCTGCGTGGATGTGTCTGACACGCTGCTCCCCCGTGCTGCTGGCAGCATTCCTGTCTCGGTGGCTCAGGCTGGCCGTGGGCGCTGCTGTGGATCGCCAGGATGGATGCCAGCCCAGTGCCTGGAGAGCTGGCGGGGCTGGGAGGGGCTGGGGAGGGCACACCTTGGCAAAGCTGGGTCCCGGGGGTGCCGGCACTCACACTCGCCCATCCCTCTTCCCTCCACCCCGATGGAGCAGGAGGAAGCTGCAGAGATTGCTCCATGGTCCCTAGAACGACGCTGTTAGGTGGGGAAATGAGCCCTGGGAGGGGAGGATGCGTTTTCCTCGAGGCTTTCCATAGGAGCACTTCATTATCCCTGAAACTCATGGGCTTCATTAACCAGAAACCCATCTCCAGGACAAACCACAGCCCGAGGCAAGGCCCAGTTCCTGCTGGGGCTGCTCGGCTGGCTTGGCTCGGAGCCCACTTGGTGCCAGCCTGAGGAATGGGCATGACGGGGGGGTGCTGGGCAAAGGAAGAGCAAATGGCAAAGGATCAGCCTGTACTGAGGTGGTGACAGGGAAGAAATGTGGCAGTGTCACCTGTGTGTCCTCTGGCTGTGGAGCCATCCCCACCGTGGGACTGCTCCCACGTTCCCTCCAGCCAGTGCCAAGCCCTGCTCCAGCCCTCGCCAGGGCTGGGGATGGCCCGGGGCTCTCTGGCACAGCTCCTGGGAGCCAGGGGAAGCTGCTCAAAGGATGTCACCCTGTCACCTCTGCCCGAAACAGCCGGTGACACAGCCGGTGTCAGCGCGAGCCCGGGAAGGAGCTCTGCCCTTTCTCCTCCTGCTTTGTCTTGTGCCTTCCCCTGTCAGCCTCGGGTTTCTAGGAAACTGCATCCCTCGTTGTGAAAGCCAATTTAAACCATCACTCACGTGGCAGGTTGTTTCATGGAAAGGAACAGGCTGCTCTGAGATGATGGAATGAGCTTTGCTGCTGCTTTCAAGGAATATGCTTTAAACACAAGAGGTTTCAGTGTCACAAATACTGAAAGTCAAACCAGAAATGCATTCCACAAGTCAGCCAGGAGGGGAAAAAGCAGAGTGTGGCATGGGCTTGGGAAGGCTAATGGCAGGTTTTGGGGGACTGAGTGGAAGGTTGGTGTTGGCTTTTCATTTCTTTTTTTACTTTTCATTTCTTCTGTAGTTCACAAAATAGGAAATTTTAAAAATCCCTCCCTTGAGAAAGTTTAAAAACACACTGCCTGGAAGCCCTGGGGCTTCCCCCCTGCTCTGGGAAGCTGCAAAGTGAAGAGATAAGAGAAATCACTGGGTTTATATGGTGAGTGACATCAAGATATCTCATCTGTCCCATCTGCAGCAGCGATGGCTTGCATTGGGGTGGGATAATCCTCACTGGGAATACATGCTACAGCTCTCCCATCCAGGAATGAAAATCTCTTTAACTGGTGATTTCACTCCAGGCTGGGGGAAAAAAAAACAATAGGTAAATAAATGGGTGGAAAAGAAAATCACACCCTGACCTGCTCATAGACTGTGCAGGGTGAACGAGTTAGAGTCAGAGTTGGCCCAAATTAACCCTTAATGGAACTTGAGACTTTAAATACTCATCTGAATAACCACCCCCTAAAACTAATCAAGTGTTCTTGATCATTAGACTGAGCATCACTTAATATTCTTGGTCTGGCTATGGAGTGATGGACAATGCCTGGAATGAGACCAGAAACCTTTATTGAATAATTCTGGGGTTTAGGACATGTGAAAGGGAGGGAGGGAGGTGGTGAGGACATCAGTGCTTGTGTCTCAGACTAAAAATGGCTGCAGGGGGAGCCTCAGGAATTCTCCTGAGCTTCAGGAACCCATCTTGAGTTTCAGGAACCACCCTGAGCTCCTGGAGCCTGTCCTGAGTTGCAGGGACTGTCCTGACCCACCTGGAGCAGGCAGTTTGAGACTCCAGCCCTTCATCAGCCCTTGCAAATGCCGCCTGGCCCCTCTCCTGAGAACATCCCATCCAGGCTCACCACGGCATCCTCCAGGCTCCGGAGTCAGGCAGGAGCAGCACAGGGACTGTTAATGGAATTGGGTCCAGTTCTCCATGGCAACCAGCAAGAACTGGGTCAGCGCAGGCTGCGAGGCGCCAAGCACTCCCAGGAGTTTTAAAAGTAAACACCAGCAGAAACTGAGGCCCAAGGAGCCGGGGGGGACAGGGGGACCTGGGACCCCCAGAGCTGCAGTGGAGCCCCCATCCCCACATGTCAGAGAGCAGTGGGGTCCCAGCCCTGCCCAGGGAGGAGGGACAGGAAGGCTCCCGTGGGTACTTCTGCACAGGACGGTGGATCCAGGGCTGCAGAGAGCAGGGGCTGCTGGTCCCCAAGGCACACACAGACCTCCACAGCTACAGTGAGCAACTGAGCCTCAAAAACTCCCTCAGCCACAGCCTCCCTGCCCCCTATTCCCCATCGCTTTGCGCCAAGTTCCTTCTCTCCACATGGCCCTTGCCCTCCTGCCTCCCTGGCTCTAATTTGTCCCTGTTTATTTACACAGGCAGGCAGGCTGACATCCATCACGGGGATTCTCTGTGCAGAGGCTGTCTGTGTGAAAACCCTCATTACAGCTCCTTGCTGACAGGAGCTGTGCTGGGCTCCTTTGATCAGCCAGGCGCTCGGGTGGAGCCTGGCTCTGTGCTGCAGCCTCTGCCTTTGCTCTGTGCTCAGCGGCCGAGTGGCAGAGACTCCACCGCGCCCCTGCCAGAGCACAGGGCTCTGCCCCACAGCCTGTCAGTAATTACCTGAGTGATGGGCCAGCGCTGAGCTGGCAGGGCAGCAGCCATGGGGGAAGTGGTTTGAGGGGACTGCAGGGCCGAGCAGGAGGAACTGGATGGAATTGGAGGATGGAACTGGGTAATTTTTAAGGTCCCTTCCAACCCAAACCATTCCATGATTCAAGGAAGCCAAACACCAGAACAATGAGGAAATTACCTGCAGAGTTTCCTCAAGGCCCATGAGAGCCACAGATTTGGCTGCCGTGGTTACTGATGGTCATGAGGAACCATCACCACCTTCAGCTGCTTTGATGATTTAATTGATGCCTGGCCTCTGAGCTTTCATGTACCAAAATATATGTCCATCATTTGGCAGACCTTTGCCCTTCATTTTTCATTAAAATCCATCTGTTTGGTTCCCAGTGTGTCACCCTGATGTGAATAACTTCTCTTGAGTGGTTGGTATCTTCATTTGTAAAATGGGCTTTTTAATCCTGCTCCACCTGATAATGAATTAAACACTCTCTCAACATTCACACAGCACCTGGAGGATGGAGAGAAGTGCTGCTGATGACAAAATTACAGTGTTATTTTATTTCACTCACTGCACAAATACACAGCAGCATCCTCTGGGCCCACTGAGCACCTTCATCCTTGTGCCACAATGGAGCCTGAGCCCTGTCCCCTGCACAGCCCACACTGCCCCAGCTACATCTTCAGGCACTTCCCAACCCAGTCCCCACCACGGGGGCCCAAGGTGGCCAGCATGGAACGGCCAAAGCCCCCCATGGCCTGGGAAGGTGGGCAAGGGGGAAAGTGGCCAGGTGGGGATGCTCCCTCTGTGTCCCTCACGTGCCCAGAGCAGGCAGTGCTGGGCACTCTGGGGCTGGTTAATGGCATGGGAGCCCTTTATCCCTGATGGCATGGGTACACCAGACATCATGTATGGAACACCTGTGTTCTCAAGGCTCCTCAGCCAAGTGGGATTTTCCCCTGGATCGGTCAAGGTAACCAATCCTACCATGCATGGTTCCATGGGAGCTGGGATGTGCCCCCTGTGCCCTCTGGGATCTGCCCCCTGTGCCCTTCCCGTGTATCTGGGCCTGACCCTGCACTGTATTTAACCTGGATTTCCCCTCAATCCTCTTAGAATCGGAGAATCAGAGAATCTCCTGAGCTGGAAGGAACCCATCAGGATCAAGTCCAATTCTTGTCCCTGCACAGACCCCCAGCAATCCCACCGTGTCCATCCCTGCAGTGCTCTCCAAAGGCTCCTGCAGCTCTGGCAGCCTCGGGGCTGTGCCCATTCCCTGGGCAGCCTGGGCAGTGCCAGCACCCTCTGGGGCAGATCCTTTCCTGATCTCCATCCTAACCCTCCCTGGCACAGCTCGAGCCCTTCCCGCAGGTGGGACAGGCTCAGCAGCAGGCAGGTGGGAGGGAAGCCCTTCCTGGACCTCCTCTCCAGAGCTCCCTCTGCTCCATGCCCAGCTCCAGGCCAGTGCTGCCAGGTGACACCTCAGCAGAACCCAAGAGATGCCCAATTATCCATGGACCCGAGTGACCGGAAACCATTGGAGTGGAGGAATTTGTAATTAAATTGCCATTAGATGGGTAACAGATTGTTTGGCAGCTGACAGTGAGTGAAAATGCTCCATTCTGTCATGTTTTATCAGCATGAAAACCATTTGCAAGTGCTCTAATTACATTCCTAATTGCCAATGTGATTAGGGACCTGCAGCTGTTCATTAAGCATGTGTCACCCTCAGCCAGCAATCTGGAAGAGAGAATATTTAATTAATTGAATAGCACATTGGATGAGGAGATGGCCGGGCCTGGAAGCTGGGAGCCTTGTGCTGAGCAGAGCTGGTGGGCAGCAGCCTCCTCCTTCCAGCTCTGGGCATGGTGTCACACAGCCTCTGTTGGGAACCTAATCATACAAAAAACACAGGAGCTCTCCTGCCCTGATGTCCAGCCAAATTTTTATCTTCTCAGCCAGTCATGGTTCTCATCAGTGGAACAGTGTGAGCCACGTGGCTGCTGCTCCAGTGACCAGGGCTCAGCCCCAGAGAGGGATGGAGCCTTCAAGGTGCCCCTTTCCCTGGCACTGCATCTCTCCTGGCCACTCTTCCCAGCCCTCCCTTGCCTCCTCCTTGTCTGTACTTCCTCCTTCCTCAAACACACCAGCAGCTCGCATGAGGTTTCTGTTGGAATAGGATGCTCAGATCAGCTGTGGCTGCCCCATCCCTGGAAGTGTCCAAGGCCAAGATGGATGGAGCTTGGAGCACCCTGGGATAGTGGAAGGTGTCCCTGTCCATGGCTAAGGGTTGGAACTGGATGTTTTTTAAGGTCCCTTCCAACCCAAACCATTCCATGATTGCATTTGCTATGGCTCTACTTCCAGCTCCCCCTGCTTGCCTGAGCAGCCACAGAGAGAGGGAAAAACACGAGTGCATTCAGATCAGCTCATTTCTTCAAATTTAACATACTCCAGTGCCTTAAAATATTCCTGGTCACAACAGGGAGAGTCTTAGGAGGCTTCACCTTAATCCCTGTTTAATTTCCACTTAAGAAAATGTCACTGCAGATGTTTAATAAGAATTAATTCTGGGTTTTGCACAGTTACTTTCAATTAAATGGCACCAAGTGTTCCATGACTCTTCAAACAGACACTAAAGCACATCGAATCCTGCTCCACATCCATTAACTCCAGTGCCTCTGTCTCTGCAGCCTGGAGCTCCCAGTCCAGCAGTCACTCCAGTGCTGAGGGATGATGTGGGGCTGCAGCCCCAGGCTGGCCCTATCCTGCCATGGGCCCATTTGGGATGATGTCAGGGTCCCTCTCAGCCTGGACATCATTTTATCCCAAACATTCGAGCTTTCTCTGAAGGGTGGGGGCTGCCTGTAGTCACATTCAGGCTGTGAAATAATTCATCTGAGGGAGAGCAGAGCCTGGCATTGGGTCAAGGTGCTTGGAGGAAGGGACACCCAGAGAATATCCCAGCCCCTCTGCCCACTCTCTGGGCTTCCCACAAGTGTGAAAACCTGTCTCTGGCCCTGCTGCCCCAGGCCTGGGAAGTTGCTTTTATAAAAATGAGAAGTAAATAAATAAAAAAATAGGGAGTCCACTGCAGAGCCAATTATTCCTCCTTTCATCTTCTTGTGTGCTTTTTTTCTTTTTTCTGCTGCCTAAGTGCAGTGCTTTGCACTTGTTATTATTGAATTTTCTATCTTTGATTTTGGGGTATTTTTTCAGCATGTGGAGATTATCCTTTATTCCAAACCTGCTTCTCTCCCTGCAAGCCTGCAGCACACAGGAACATGAAATCATTTTGATTGAAAAAGTGCTCTGAGGCCATCAATCCCAACTGTGCTCCCAGCACTGCCAAGCCCACCACCATCCATGTCCCCAAGTGCCACGTCCACAGGATCCATCCCAGGCAGTGCCTCTCCCCTCTGCTGGGAAATGGCCCCGTTTCACTTTCAGACACTTTTGGGGTGCAAGTGCTGACAGCGATGCTGGTCCCTGCCCAAACTGCTCCATTCAGCAGCTGCAGCCCCAAATCCCAGAAAACTGCCCCCATCAACCCCCATCCATCTCTACCAGAGGCACCCATAGAAATTTGGGCGCTCCAAAGAACCCCGTCTCTGAGCTGCAGCGCTCACTGGGTGAGGGGCAGCAGGAGCATGTGACAGGAGAGGGAGGAAACTGCAGCCTGATCAGGATGAAAATGATTTTTATATCCACTGGTGAAAATGGGTTCAATAAATATCTGCCCCACCACAGCCATTTCCCAGAGCAAAGGCTTCCTTCTGTCCCACTGCCCCCTCTCTGTGCTGGGACGATGTGGGAGCCAAGAGCCACAGCTCTGAAACCTTGGCTGCAGAAGAAAAATGCCTCCTAAAGTCACCTTTTCTGCTCATCCCCTCCCCCAAGTAAATCCTGGGAGCTTAATCTGTGGAGCTCAATGGAGCTCACTGCAGCTCTCCAGGGTGGAGTGAGGCACGGGAATCAGACAAAAACACCACTGGAGAGGGAGATGGGAGCACACAGTCTGGATTTGGCATCCTCATCTGGGATGTTTCCTTTGGGAGAACCCTAACTGGGCTTGGGCACCAGGCTCAGGACCCAGGGAGCCCCTGCTCTAACAAATCACCTCCAGGACACAGGGCAAGGGAAGGCAAATGGAGATTCGGGTGTTCAGAACCATCCTTGATCCTATTGCTCCATGGGATGGGCTCTTCTCCATTGCTTCTTGTATGCTCCTCCACTTCCTGCTCCCAGCTCCTCTCCATCACCTTTCATATCCTCCCTTGCATCCTTCTCCCTGCACCCAGCTCTTCTCCCTCCTTTCCATCCCCTCTTGTACCCTCACTAGGTCTCTGCTCCCCGTTCCTCTGCCTGTTCTCAGTGCTCTCTCTGGCCCTGTCCCTCTCAGTCCCCCCATGAGCTCTCATACCCTCACTGACTCCCTGTTCCTGGTTCTCTCCTTGCTCCCCACGGCTCGAGCATCCTTTACCCAGGAGCTGCCCCTCGGCTCCATCTCCCTCTCCATTCCCCTTCCCTGCAGCTCCTGCACGGAGCCGTGTCCCTTGCCATGTCCCAAAGCTGGGACAGCCCAGAGACGTGCAGTGTGTCAGACACTGCCTGGGCACGCCTGTGCCAGTTTCACAGCTGGCTGCAGGTGCAAGGGCTCTGCAGAGCCCATTCCCAGGGGACAGGACCCCATCCCTGCCCGCTGCTCCATGCCAGCAGAGCTCATGGACACCAGGCAAACCCCGCTCATGGACACCAGGCAAACCCCACTCTCGTTAGCGCCGATTGCATCGTCCCTGCCCGTGGGTCACCCGAGTCAGACAGTGAACTCATCACAACCAAAGGGATGAACAAGGCAGTCTGGAGCCTCCAGCTCTGCTCAGTCCCATCCTCTCCAGGGCTGGGACCCAATTAGAGCTCAGTGCCGCAGGCGTCCGTCCACCAGCACCGCGCTAAATGACTGCTCCTGTTCACATTAGAGCGCCTGGAGAGACACTGGGCAACAATTACTCCCTCTAATTAATGGCCAGATTAAAACAGGGCTCAGTTCTACCCAGTAATTTGAAAATGAGAGACTCCATAACCATCCCCAGCACATGAGAGCATCATCCTTATAAAGACCTTTTAAATTAAGATCTCTGAGCTACTGTTACACAGAGGCCATGAATTACTGTCTGTGTTTAAAACAGACACATTATTTATTGAACCCATGGAATTAAGCCTTTCTAGTCTGCTGGAGACCTCGAGCAGATGTGATTCAGAGCCCGGTGCTGGCAGCCCTGGCCATGCAGCCTGCTGGGGCCAGGCACAGCCAGGCTAGTTCACAGCTCCAGGTTGCTGCAGCATGACACAATATTAACCTGTCCAACTTCAGGAAATCCGGATTTGTATTGTTTTAATTAGACTGGTCTCTTTAATCCCCAAGTGCATGTGGGACTAATGGTACACAGTGGTGCAGAGGGGGGTGTTACCTCTCCCTCAGTCTGACCCACCTTGCAGGTTGCCATTAAGATTCACACCCACAATGACACCACCAAGCACATGCCTTGCTCCTCCTAAGTCACCAGCAAGATCTTTGGAATGATTTTGAGAAGATAAACCTGTGGCCATTAGAGAAAAAACCTTGAACTGAACACGTCAGAGGCTCTGCAGCATGTTTGGTATGCAGCATCCATGGTATGCAGCATCCATGCCGGAGAGGGAACATTCCGTGCTGGAAAATGAGGCCAGGAGAGGAATGAGGCATTTGGAATATGTGATGGAAGCAGGGAGGATGAGCACAGGAGTGAGGGACAGGAGGGCTCTCAGAGGCAGCAAGAGCTTCACCCATGTCCAACACATCCACAACATCGGGGCTGGGAATTCCAATGAAATACTGTGGAAGAGAACAGATGATGGTAAAATAGTTCAGCACAGCATTGGGCTGGTAA
Source organism: Ammospiza nelsoni (assembly GCF_027579445.1). Taxonomy (NCBI): domain Eukaryota; kingdom Metazoa; phylum Chordata; class Aves; order Passeriformes; family Passerellidae; genus Ammospiza; species Ammospiza nelsoni. The sequence continues at coordinate 19,334,951 of NC_080647.1, read as the reverse complement.
ATAGAACAGGACTACACTATGGAGGATCCAGGGAGATGTCCTCTTTGTGTTGTTATCCTTCCCCATTCCCAAACCCTCTATGAAGTTGCAGCATGCCATGCTGGCTGCCAGGGAAGAAATGTGATTTAAACAAAGACAAACCACCACAGTGGGGTTTTGGGGGGGAAAAAGTAGTGCACATTCCCACCTTTAGCTCAGCATCAAATGTGGTGCTTAAATCCCCTCCATCACCAAAGGTGCTCGACCTAAGCAAGTAATGGTGTGACATGGGAGCAATGGTGACAGGCAGGGGAGACATCCCTGTGCCATTCCCACAGCATCCCCCAGGACAGGGAGGCATCAGCCATGTGGTGCACAGCACAGGGAAAAAAACCAGTGTTGGTGACACAGAGGAGCCATGGAGAGGATGAGCAGGAGCAGCTGCCTTTTTCCTTGCACAACATCCCAAGCTTAGTGCCTCTGGGGTCAGATCTGCCATCACTGCAGGATGCTGTTACATTACTCCCAAAGATATTTTTGTTGACCCAAGTTCTGAAAATTAAGCAGAAACTTCTATCTGGAAAAAGAACCAAGTCCCCCTGCAGTCCCCCAGCGCAGTGTTGGGTGTTGGTTCCTTGCCCTGCCAGGCTCTGACAGCCCAGCCCTGCCCCAGAGCCAACGCTGGGCAGTAAATCACAACACAACAACCCAGAGTGGCCCAGGGATCATTTATCATCCTGCATGCACAGGAAGGCAGCAAGGGGATGATAAAAGTCTGTTCAGATTAATGGCTTGAGGAATTAGTGAGGAAGCAAATTGCATCAGCACTGGAATTCCTCAGCCCTGTGCTGGAAATCACCTTCCTGATGGTGATAATTGCATGAGCCACATAATCACACCTCTGTCATGTAACCCTTTAGTCTGGATGCTGTGTAACCCTTTAGTAGAGATATACTCATATTGCACAAAGGTTTTCCTTTCTTCCCTAACCCCTAGCACAGGTACTTTCCATCACTTAGGACATATCAAGGTTTTGTGCCAGTCTCCTTCCCTATTCCCCAGGCTGCTGATGCTGTATCTTGATCCCAGAAACTTCTTCAAGAAAATTAAAAATAAAAAGCAAGAAGTTTTTTACAAAACCTAATGAAAAGCTTAAATAAAATTAGTATACCTAAGGCAAAAAGAAAATAGCTGAAACCAGAATTCCCCCTTTCTCCCTTTTTTCCCCTGTGTGTGTACCCGTATACACATATTTAGAGAACTTCAAACAATTTCCATTCCATTTCAGCTGATCTTTTAACTCATTTCCAAGCACTTTGTAAAATGAAAAGACATGGGAGCTCCTCCTCCTGGAAATGACAAGACCCAGTTTCTGCATCAACCATTTCAAGCCATTTATCCACTCAGCAGCTTTTTGGACCGGGGAGTCACTGAAGCTGCACATGCATCTGCAGGCAGCTGGATTTTAAATTTAAAAAATGAGGCAAAGCTTAATCGGGGGCTTCCAGGGGGTCTGCCCATGAAAGAGATGGCTGAAACGTGGCTGTGGTGTGGAGAGGGGCTGTCCTGGGCTGATGAGCTCCAGTGGGGTGCTGGGCTTCCCTTCTCCAGCATCCTTCCCAACCTGGGGGTCTGCAGCACACCTCTCACTTCGTCCCTTTGGACAGAGAGGGAGCTCATCCCTGCAGCCCCAGCCCACAGCCCCCTGCACCCTCCTGCTGCTGCCTGAGTGGCTGTTTCAGCCCTACTGGGGGGAAAAAAAAGGAATACAAAAGTAGAATAGAGGGTTTATTTACTTGCAGAAAAGGCAGTGTTGGAGCTGAGTTCTCACCATAAGCACAAGGAATATAAATAGCACAGAGAGAGAAAGGAAATTCAGGAGCTGTTTTGGGAAGCATGGCTTGGATGGATTTAACAGCTCTGGCTCCTTCTGATGGCATTGTGCTGAGACATCAGATTAAACCAAAAAAGCACAAATTGGGAAGCACTGCTTCTGCCCAGGAATCATCAGGAGACAGTTTTTGCATATGAGCCACGGCAGTAACTTCCCTCAGTAAAATCCATGGATAGTGATGAAGTTCTGGGACATTCACTCCATATTTCCATCTTTTATGGCAACAGCTGCTATTAAATAAAAATTTTGTCTCTTGTATTCCCAGGCTGGTGACAACTCCAGCTGCCACCACAGGTATGGACACATCCACAGATTTCCAAGCCCCTGGGAGTGTCCAGTGTGTGAAATGGACTCAAGTGGGAGCCCTGTGGTGCTGCTGGCCTGGAGTGAAGGTTTGGCGCTGGTCAGGGGCCTTGCTTGGGCCCTCCTGAGCTCCCGTGTCTGCCCAGGGCTGGCTGAGAGCTCCAGGCAAGGGGGGCCAGGGATGGAGTGAAAGGGATGACAGGGATCCCTTGGCAGGGCGTCTTGGCAGAAAAAACCACATTTTAACATCGTGTTTGCCTTAAATGAGTCTTCCCTTTTCCAAGTACCTTCCAAGGGTTTGGATCTAGATGACTTAACTGACCAGCTCATCCCCATGGATCTGCAAGAGACTGAGTGGCTGCTGCTGGCACATGGGGACAAGATTATTATTGATTTTCCAATGAAAACCCAACAATACAGCCAGAGCCAAATAACCTCCTAACCCCTCATCATGTTCCTGACATGTGTTTTCTACATTTCAACATTTTCTCCCCTCAGTACAAAAAGGGCTCCCAGACTCTGCAGCTGGCACAACTAACCCCTCCACCCCCACAAACACACACCAGATCAGGGCAAAGTATTTATTTTTCAGCCCAGTATTAAAGCAAGAAAACAAATAAAACCACTCTGGATTTCTCCAAAATAGAAGTATTACCATTTTCTTATTGAACTATTTCATTGGGATGGAGTTTGTTTCATTTTAATCTGAAAAAATTCCCATATTGCATTTAAGAACATCAGTTTGGAAAGTGAAATAAGTTTGTTTTCCTTTAAAAAAAAAGCACTAAATTAAACATTTCAGCAGAGTTGTTTTCCAGCAATAGGCCACCCAGTTCCTCTGACAAGCAGGAGAATTCTGCCTTTGCCAGGCCCTGCTCCAGCAGCTTCTGCCTTGTTTAAATTACAGTCAGAACCAATTACCACTGCCACCAGCCCAGCCTTCCCTCAGCTGCATTTTTTGTCTGACAGGGTAAAATCCTATTCATGCAGTATTTTGCAATAATTTTCTCTCTGAAAACAATTTCCCCCTGGCTCCTAGAGACCTGATTTCCAGATTAATTTTCCTCTCACCAGCTTTTCCCCTTTCATTTCTTTCTTTTTTTTATTTTCTTTAACTGCTGGGGAAAAAAATAGAAGTTTTCTTCTCCTGATTTATCAGATTTCTCAGCCGTGCCAGCCCCAGCCTTTCCCTTGCTGCCCCAGGGCCGCGGGCACACAGAGGAGGCAGAGGAGGGAAGGCAAAGGGGGTTATTTAAGAGGAAGGGGCACTTTCGCACCCCATGGAGGGGATCTGGCAGCTCTGCTGCTGGGATGCAGGAGCAGCTGCCCTGAGCCCTCCTGCAGGCTGGGCCTTCCAGACCCTTCCAGCCGCCTCAGCCATGCTCAGACAGGCACGGCTCAACTCTCAGCCCTGGCAGTGCTGCTGCATACCATGAGGAGAGAGGCTCAGGGAGGCGTCCATCAGGAATTCCAGTCTGCACGTGAGGCTTTTACCCTTTCCATAGAAACCTGCCCACATTTTCTCAGCCCCTCACACCCTCAGAACAGCAGAAGTGAGTTCCCGTGTTCCACGCTCTCCTGCCCATGTCCTTCCCTGCAGGGAGCTGGAGCTGTGCTCCCGCTGTCCCAGCACGATGGACACTGGCCCAGGAGGTTTCCCAGGAGCCCCATGAGGTTCTGCTTCTCACCCGAGTGAGGCCGTGCCTCCATGGGGCTGGGCATGAGTTCTCCCCTCCAGGGGACCGTGCTTGGTGCCCTCCGCTCTAGGGAGAAAAGGAGAATGTGACAAACTGAGCACAAGGAATGCCACCAAGGAGACCTCCCAGATTTCCATTCCCTCATCCTCACCAAGCTCTGACTCCTTCCTTTCGTTCTGCTCTGAGTTCATCCAAGAACCTTGTTGGTTTTCCCTTCCACCAGCGAAGGATGCTGTCATGCCTCCACTCAGCTGTAACCTTGGAAATAACAGATCTTTACCTTCCTAAGCTGATGTTGTTTGCCCAGTTACCGAGCTCACTAAACCTCTGCTTAAACAGAGCAGAGGAGCAGCCAAGTCTACCCACTGCCAGCCAAGGGGGACGAGAGCTGTTGTCTGCTAGGGGAGCATCCAGGGCACTGTGAGCAGCAGAAGCAGCCCCCCACACACCTGAGGTCACCCTGAAACCAGGGAGACCTGCCCACACCCGATGCACCTTGGGGACACCGCTGTCCCTCCTGGAGGAGAAGGAAAAGTCACCCAAGAGTCACACCCACGGCTGTGCCCGTGCCACTGCATCCAGCATAGAAAAAGCCAGGGATAGAGCCTGTCCTGCTCCAGTGCCAGCCCCAGTCAGTGCCACTCAGGAGGGACCCCAGGGGATGAGGAGCCCAGGGCACCACAATCCCTTGGGCTGCTCCGAACCGCTGGCTCAGGCACTGCACTTGATCCAGTTTATCTGCTCCAAACACTTTTTGGGTCACCTCAACAATACTAATGGCAACACTCTTATTTTCAAGCTTTTCTGCTAAGCTGAAGCACTTTTCCTCTCCTCTTGAGTCATTTAAAGGCAGCTAATGAAGAGTAGAAGCCCTTACCAGTTTTTTTTTCCCCCACTATCATGTATAATAAATGCGGTTTTGATTAAACTTTTACATGCTGCTTAATGCATCAAACAGGAATTTGCTATTCCCCTGGCAGCATGACAGAAACCCCTCCTCAACACAACACTCATTCCCTAGACTGATCTGCAGTGTCACTTCCATGGGAAGAAAAGCTGGCAGTGACAGTTTCCTGGGGGATGCCGAGACAACAGCTGCTCCAAGGTTTTCAATCAGCATGCCTTCATTTCACAACTCCAGTGCAAACATGTTTATGGTAAATAACCCATCTCATATGGAGAGAACCAGGTAACCCTCCCATCTGTGCAAACACACATTTGTTCCTGGCAGAAACTTGGATTTTTGCTCATTCAGAGCCCTGTATAGCTGAGAAAACCCAAGGATCTGCTTAAACCAGCCTTATCCAAACTCAAGGCTCATTAAATAACATCTCAGCTTTGGCTGGGAAACTATGTTAGGGAATGTGGGTGTTTTTCCAAAGGCCATGAGCGTTCTGCAATACCCCCAGGGTATTTACAACAGGCTACTGGGCATCCCAGGAAAATCCCTCAGGCATCCCGGCACCCCCACCCATGGCAGGGGGTTGGAACTAGATGATCTTTAAGGTTCCTTCCAAACCTTACCCGGCCACTTACAGCTCCTTCTCAATTCCCACCAAATGAGCAAGCGGAGCACCTGGGAGCTGCTGCTCCTGGAGCCCAACAGTGCCTGAGAGCAGCAACCACAGGGCAGGGAGGGAGGGTCACGTCAGGGGCATGAGGAAGAGACACAGTCTGTTTCCAGAGGGTATCAGATGTTTCTTGAGGTACCAGACCACTCTCTCAGGGTTTTCTCCTCCTCTGTGCTGCACTAAGTTCTCTGGTTTTAGCTGGCAGAGGTTTGCTGGTGAATAGCTGGTGAGTGCAGGAGGGTTTTCCATACATGCAAGGATTCTCCAGGAGTCACTCAGAGTTCCCAAAGGGCTGGTGAAGCTCCTGCAGCCCCTGAGCACGTGCACATTCCTGAGATACACAGCCTGACTTAGCTGCTCACCTCAGGCAGCAAGAAGAGCCTCCATCAGGTGCATGCATCCCGAGGGAAGCCCAGCCAGCCCCACGCTGCTCTCCTGTGTCAGCAGCTTCTGTGGATCCAGTCTTCTGCTCTGGCACCCTCAGCAGGCCCCAAGTGCAGCTTTCACCCTGCAATCAAAGCCTCTGGGCTCATCCTGCTGCCATCCCCCCTTGCTGGTGCTGGCACTGGGAGCAGGACAGATGGACAGCCCACACCAGGTGTGGTGCTCCTGCTGGATTTTCCACCACCTCACGCACTGGAGAGCACCATTTCACTGGCACTGAGGCAGCCATGAGCACCTCTCAGGTCTCATTAACTTACCTGGAATTTATCCATGGAACCAGCCTGTGAGGACAAGCCTTTTTGGAGAGGGCAGCTTGGGAAAAGAGTGGGAAGGGGGAAAGAGCCCCAGAGTGACTCTGGTATGTGTAGCCAGAGGCTCCCCCCCACCCAGTCCAGCCTCACTACTGGAGCCATTCTCTGCACTCAGCTTTTCTCAGGTTTTACCCCATTATTCCTGCAGGCACCATTCCAGACAGGATTTCTCACCTTGTGCCACAGAAGCCATGAGGTGCCAAGTAGGAGTTTCCTGCACCTTCCCACCAACACTGGCCAAATTGTGCCTTTGAAATACTGATCCCAGGGTTCTCAGGCTTGGCCAGGTGGGCTGGGCTGCTCCAGGAGAGGCAGGAGCTGCCCTAGTCCAGGTGCCTTCAGAGTGAGGAGGAATGTCCCTCACTACTCCACGTGCTGGTGGTGGGTCACCATCAGGCTGCCTTTGGAGCTTGCTAATCTGGAAGAAATACGTGAAAGCAGTGATAGAAAACAGCTCCTGGTCACAGGGTAATGGAGAGCAGCTCCAGCCACAGATCTTCCCGTGGCACAGGAGTGCCCAAAGGGAGGGCCTGGCTCCCCAGGACTCAGGGAACCCATGCTGTCCTTGCTGCCAGGGATTCCTGTAGGAGGAAGCTGAGCTGTGAGCAGTGCAGTGGGCAGGGATGGGGCTCCAGCACAGGTCAAACCCACACAAAGTTCCACGGGGGTGGGACAGTCTCTGGAGCTCTCACTCCAGACTCCCAGCAGCTTTCCCAGGTCCTGCAGCAGCAGTGGGAGGGTTGGGTTGTGAGGGATCCTGCAGGGACTGATCCCACCACCCCAAGCTGCTGACTCTGCACAAGGAGCATCATGGGTGTGGAGAAAGCAGGGGAAGGCACAGCAGCACCGGGAGATATGGGAGCAGAGCTGAGGAGGGGGAGCCACCAAGGCAGGTGGGACACCCCAGCCCCTTCCCAGCCAACCTGCATCCCCATGCCTCCACAAAGCCCTGCTCTTCCTGAGGAGCTTTCTCTCAGAGGCCCCTCTGAAAAGCCCAGAGTTCTCCAGCACTGGAAAGGAAAGGATCTGATCCCAGTCACATTTTGAAATTATTTTGATTTCCCCAGAGAGGCTGCAGATGCAGTTCTGAAGGGAGCACAGTTAATGCTCAATTTAGCTCCACATGACCTAATTTGCCTCCACTGATTCAACAAAGGGGAAGCAAGGGAAGATAAATCCTTGCACATGGACCTTGAGAGCCAATCCATTCGGGCTGCAGAGGGAGGGGAAGCGTCTGCAGTGCCATCGGCACAGGCAGAGTTTGCCCTGTGGCCACGTGCTGGGGACAAAAGCTGCTGGTCTCTCCAGGATGCCTCCAAAGCTGGGCCCCAGTTCCAGTGTTCCAACAAGGCCACTGCTAAAGTGCATCTCCCTGAGGGCCTCTGCTGGGGAGGTTTCTGGGGGAGTGTCTGAGGCTGACCTGCTCCACCCGCCGTGCGTTACTATGCAAGCCCTGTGCCCACATGAATCGCTCCTTTTCCTGACCCACAATGGGACATCAGTGCCTTAAAGGAGATGGAGCGATTCAGGAAACAATCAAAAGAAAGTTTTCTGTGCTGCACCCCAAGCCCATGGAGAGGCCAAGGTGAGCTGACCCTGCCTGCGGTTTGACACAATTTTCTCCCTGCAGCCAGTAGTGCAAGGCCTTGGTGAGTGGTGTCACCAAAGGAGCTGGTCCTGGGAATGCCTGGGAACTGCAGGAGGGCCTCGAGAGGTGATCTCAGGGTCTCCATCCTGGGGAAGCATGTGCTGTTGTTTCCACTGCCCCTGCACATTGATATTTACCAATACAGCCAGACAGGACGTGCCTGATCTTGTCTGGCCCTCACTGCTGAACCAAACAGTGGCACTGTGGTGTTTCACCCACAGACACTTTTGGCTGGCTGGGTGTGTGGTGTTTCACCCACAGACACTTTTGGCTGGCTGGGTGTGTGGTGTTTCACCCCACAGACACTTTGGGCTGGTGGGTGTGTGGTGTTTCACCCCACAGACACTTTGGGCTGGCTGGGTGTGTGGTGTTTCACTGCACAGACACTTTGGGCTGGCTGGGTGCTGCAGCTGGGCCCGTGGGGACAAGTCCAGGCCTGCAGGAGCTCTGGTGGTGCTGGGATGGAGCTTCCCCCCATAACAGGGGCTGCTCCCCAGGTTTCCCTGTGGCAGAGAAGCTTTAAGGAGATGGTGAAGGAAAGGAGCCGGTTCTGATGGAGGATTTGGATGCAGAGCTTTATTCTGGCCCACAGGCCTCTGAATGCAGCACCAGCTCCAGCAGAACTCCCTGAGCCTGTGGTTGCTGTTCCTTTACCTGAGGAGAGGGGCAGGGAAGGGGCAGGGAGCCACCAAGCAGGGACAGGAGGGGAGGGACAAAAGGACAAAGGACACCTGGATGGCCCAATGTCCCCCAGGGGTAGAGGGCATCCTTTGAATCTGCCAATCACTCGAGGCGTTCTGGAATGTCAGGATTGACAGACAGTGCTGGGAAGGGTCAGGGTAGGGAAAGGAGAGGTGACTGACACACCTGGGAGGGAATCTTCAGGGGAGGGACCCAGGGTTCTCAGGTAAACCCTGAAATCACACTGCAACACCTGCAGCTCAGGGCAGCACCTCTTATCCATTTCAGAAGTCAAGCATTTACTGGGGAGATTTTCTCTCTGGGGACCACATTTGCTGACTCAGTGCTCAGATGCCATCACTGCTCAGTGTTTTGCCCTTTGGTTTTGGGCACCTTCATGCACCATTTGCCCTCTGGAAGAGAAATCCCTGTGTGATGCTGTCCCTGGGTGCCACTTTCCCACTACTGCAGCAAAGGCTCCTTCTGATCAAGTGTGTGATGTGGTCTGGATACATTGGCCTCTGGGTCCAGCCCAAGCCTGACATTAGATGGAACACTGTTCCACCTGTGTCCACTGTTCCATCTAATTCCCCATCCCCAGCTGCTCCTGGTGCTTCCATATCCCTGCATCTCCGTTTCTGCTTCCCAGTGTTCCCAATGGCTCTGCTACCAACCTCCTCCATCCCCCCACTCCTCTTCCCAGCTGAACTCTCCCCCAAACCATGTGTGTATTTCTGATTGAAGGAAGAGAAGTGCATCTCTGCAGCAGAGATTCCACTGCCCATTCCCTTCCAAAGGGCCTGTTTCCAGCAGACTGTTACTCCAACATGCAATATGCAATTTTTTTATTTAAGAAAACAAGGACAAATGTTTGCTGATAAACATTTCAGGGCAGTGTGCCAACAAGCAGATCCTTCTATTCCTCCCAGAACTGTAAAACACCAGCCTGCTGCCAGCCACAGCGATCAGAATGTTTTTCTTTTCATGCATAAAAATGTCTTACTAATGAATGCCCCTCTCAGTGGCCAGTGCTGAGGCAGCTCTGCCATATGCTGGTGCACCCTCGTGGCTTGGGGAATGTTTGATACTCACCAGACACAGGGAATATTTTCCCTCCCTGCATAAGTGCTGGCTGAAAATGCAGGGAAGTACGTGACCCCCACAGCATGGCCCCTGCCCATCTGCTCCAATGCCACATTGTCCCTGGCAGGGTGAAGGGCACCCAGCTCCCTCTCTGCCCTAGCCCTGACTGCAGCCCCACTAAATCAGGGACAGTTGTGGCTGCCAGTGGCAGAAAAACAGGTGAAGTGCAGGAGTGACAATCCTGCGCTGTGAAGGCCGTGTGACAGGTGCTGGTGCTTCCTGGCTTTGCTCTGCACAGCAGGGCTGTGAGGGGATGGGTCACATCTGCTGGAACTAGAGATAGGTGACAAGCTTGATCCCAGGAGAAGTCACAGATCCGTGCTGGTCTCAATGACAGAGACCCAAAGTAACTCCCCAGTGTATGTTCAGAAAATGCCTTAAATATTTTTAGAATATTGAGAAGTGGTTATAACAGGGTCAGAAACTTCAGTTCTGTGAGGACCCGTTTCCATTTTCAGAGCCAATCTGCTGAGAAGCCGTTCTTCTGAAGCCTGTTCTGATCTTTTGTTTCCTGCAAGATAGACAGAGTTGTGTGTGACATCGGGGAGCTCTGGAGATGCTCCACAAGAACAGGAAGTTCAGAGCAGCCCCACACACCCCACTGTGAGCTGGCCCCAGAGGGCACTGGACAGAGCCAAGAGGGACAGCCCCAAACATGTGGAATTTAAGATGTGTGGATGTGGCACTTGGGGACATGGTTAGTTGTGGCCTTGGCAGTGCTGGGGGACAGCTGTAATCAATGAACCTGGAGGGAGGAGGGATTTTCCATGGCTCTGTGAAATATCCACACCAACAGCAGTGCTTCCTGCCCCAGCTGGAATGTGGCTGAGCTCAGCTCAGTGACTCGCAGCCCCACCTTGGGCTGGAGCAGCTCCACACCTGGCTTTACAGAGATCCCAAACCAGCAAGGCAGGGATGCAGCCCTGCATGTTCCCAGCTCCAATGGGAACAGCCTCATCACAAGGTTGTGATTGATCTTTGTTCTACAGTAAACCTCACCTCCACGTCTCAGCTGTGAAATGCCAGTTTTAAAACCATCCCTTTGGACAGGAGAAACCAAGATGCTATGAGGAAAACACTCATGGATTTATCAAAGCTCACATCCCACTGCAGCAACTTGATGTAAAGGCAGGCAGGAGCCCCTAACTGTGACTGTGACATTTAACAGACAGTGTAGATCACACACCCTACCCAGGGTATGGATCCCAGCTGTTATTTCTGCATAAATGCCCTAATTGCTGCCTTTTAAATTGCACTCATAAAGAAGAGAGGTCCATCAGTCACTGGTCCCCCATTACAACAATGAAGAGCATCACAAATAAATCATTAACAGGCAGGAAAATGGCAGGTAATTAATTTAGTATGAGCATAAACACTATCACATGACTTTATTACCAGCCCGATCTTCAGGAGGGGACATCAATAGTCTTAATTCAACAACATCTTCCCAGTTAATCATAAGCAGGAGACAGGAGGTGAGTTTTAAGTGCTCAAGGCTGAAATGGAAAACCATCAGGGCTGTCAAAGCAGCGTGCAGGAATCCCATCTCTCTCAGGACATTCCATGCCACCCAGGGACACCCCGTGTGGGACACACAGGCTGAGGCAGTTCACACACTGCCCAGGAGCTGAGCACACAATGTGCCATCTGAATTAAAACTGGCACAGCCAGAGTTATTCCTTCCTCAGCCACCATGAGATGCTGTCCCAGAAAATCACCTCCTGCTCTTTGGGTCACAGCAGTTCAGACTCCCTTGGGTAACATCTGGTGGGAGACAGCAGAGATTTTACTTTCATAACCTTGAATCTGCTTTTCCTGAAGAGGTGGCCACATCCCATGGGTAGAGAGGTATCCTGGAGCCCTGAGCTCCCACACTGGTTCAGCTCTGGTGAGTGTCCCTGTGCCACAGCCTGGAGAGCTGGAGCTGCTTCTCCCATGAGGGAAATGATCCCACCCTAACGGCAAAATTGCCCCTATTTGGTTAATTAAGTGGGCACCGGGGAGAAAAAAAAAAAAAAAAAAAAAAAAAAAAAAAAAAGGCAAAACAAAGGCAGACAAAGCCCAACCACAGGGAACACAGGGAACACAGAGCCCTTTCAGGAAATGGGGGAGTGAGAAGCATCAATTCACTCTGCAGACAAGGTGTTTGGGCACGCACCCCAGGCAGCGTGAAGAACACACAACGGCGTGAAGAAATGCATAATTACTTCCCCTGCATGGGGAGACACAGACTAATGAGAAGGAGGACAAAGGGCCTTTTATTTCGGCTTTGGCTGTGTGCTAACGCTGGTGTGTGCTTTTCCTGTGCCTCCCTGCTCCTCGCTGAGCCATCCCGGGCTCCGGGGCAGCGTCTGCCTCCCCGTGTCCCAGACGGAGCTGGGACAGCAGCGGCCACAGGTGCACACGGTGTGCTTGGGACAGGAGACTGCCCCGTGGGGTGCAGCCGCTGCTGGCCCCATCCCTCAGGGCAGCCCCGCACCTGTCCGGGCACAGCTCCACGGCACACAGCGCCTCCCTCCAGCCCGCAAGGACCGGGGAGGGAGCTCTGCTGGCAGCACCAGGCACCTGCAGGCGCTGCCAGACACCCAGGCTGGCTCCTGAGGGCCCTGCAGTGGTGCCAGACAAGCTCCAGAGTGCAGCTCCGCTCCTCGTCAGAGATGGGCACTGTCCCTGTGCTGAGGTGCTCACCAGCCCCCCATGCAAACATGTTCCACCGAATCAAGAGCCCCTGGGCAGGATGCTGACCCCCCTGCCCAGCCCTGCAGGGGCACAGCTCTGCGAGATGCCCGCAGCTGGCACATCACAGAGCTGTGCCTGGCATGCACAGGAGCCTTGGGCTGCGGACTCACTCGCAGGTGCAGGGTGTGCCCGCCCCTGTGTCTGTGTAACAAATGCCATGCTCACCCTGTTCTGTGCTCAGACAAATAAACCATCATAACGATGAGCATCAACTCGTGAGTGAGCATGAGAGGCAGTGAGGAAAAAATAAAAGCAGTTTGCATCAGGAGCACCAGAACCCATCCCTGTGAGGCCCTGAGCCTGCATAAATCACCTGGTGACTGACAGAGCTGTCACTGGGGCTGACTGGAGCACAGCCCAGGAGCAGTTAGCCCGTGCTCAGGTGTCAATTACCATTGCTAATTCTGAAACGGAGACCAGCTGATGCTAACAGGGGACGGGGAATTAAACTGTCACAAGTTAAACCATCAAGTGCCTCTGGCTGATTTCACCAGGAATGCTGAGTTTGAAATGGCCGGAAGTGCTGGGACATAAATGTCATAACTGCTGCGAGATAAAAGGAGAAATCAAAACCATCAACTTCTGTCTCGGGTGGATCTGCTTGTAAAAAGAAATAGAGGCGTTTCCAGCCCACATCCCACCCCACCTTCAGCACCAGCGATGGAATGACGCCGCTGGGCTGCTGCGGACACATGGCACTGAGGTAAAGCTCCCTCGGGCAAGGAGCAGGGCTTCAGCTGGAGCCCAGGCCGGTCTCATCTGTACGTCTGGGGAGGGAGATGACTAACGGGGTCAGGGATCAGCTGGTTGCTATTTTTAGGTATTTACTGGATTCCGAGTCCCCGGCTCCCCGCGCTGCTTCCCGCCTGGGTGTCTGAGTGGGATGAGATGCCAGGGAAGTGCCAGACCCGCTGATTCATTGATTTCCCCACGAAAGGAATCACAGCTCCGCCCATTCGCTGCCATCGCTTTCCTTTCCTTCCTGCGTTCCCCCCGGGGCTGCCGCCCAGCTCCGGGAGCATCCTCTGCCCCTCTCACCCCGCCTGGGCACCGACGGAGCAGAGGCTGCGCCCCGCATTTGGCGTCTGGTGGTTGTGTCTTGAGGCAGGAAGAAGGGTCCTGAGCAGTGAGCAGTTTAAGGTGGATCGAGTTCTTCCTCCAAAAAGAGCTTTTTAACCCAAAAGTGAAGTTTTACCTGAAGAGAAACTGGAACAAGTGGCTCTTGAAGGTGTGGGAGGCTCAAAACAGCTGAATGCATCAGAGCAGGGATAAAAGGGCCTTTTATTTCATTTTTGGCTGTGTGCTAACGCTGGTGTGTGCTTTCCCTGTAAACCTGTACCCATGGCAGGTCCTCTCCTCCATGTCTGTTTCCCACCAGCTCTGGACTTTCAGGAGTTACCAGAGCCCTTCAGAGCCCCACCAGCTGCCCAGGAGGAGCAGCAGCCTGAGCCAGAGGCAGGAGGAGAAAACCAGAGTGACGTCCAGGATTTTAGCAGGAGGGGGAGAGCAACTGGAAAAGGACAGGCCAATGAGGACCGGCATCCGAATCCAGAGCTCTTGGCCGTCAGCAACACTGGCAGCATGTCAGGCCATGAGGAATATTTTCCTTCCCTCTGCTGGGCCAAATCCCCTCCCAGGCTGCGCTGCTCGGCAGCTCTAGAGCGATTGCACAGTGACACCCACAGGAGAGGCCCCCGAGCTGTCCCCATCACACCCAGGCACCGTGCCAGCGCCGGCAGGGAGCTGACAGGGACATCCTCACAGAGGAGCTCTTCAGAGCCACCCAGGGTTGAGCACGGCATCAAATGCTCCTTTCCATGGTCTGCATTGGTGCTGGATGTGCACACCTGAAATAACTCATTTCTGTTCTGGAAAAAAGTGACACTGTTTATTTTCATGCACTGACACCACCTCCCTGCCACTCCGGGCCCTAGAAATATTTCTATGAAGCCAGGGAAAAATACATTGGTGATGTAGCGTGCCTTTGAGGTATAGGTTGCATGTAAAGCAGCCCCTATTGTTTGGATCTGGGCTGCATCACACACAGCTCAGTTCAGCCATTCACAGCCACATCAGACATTAAAAGTTTGGATTAGGAAGGGCCACAGTGTGAAGCCCAAAATGTAAAGTCCCATTTTGTCAGAGAGGTGCTTTGCTCTAAGCCCCCCAAAGTCCGTGAGTGTGTCTGTGACTGCTCCCTGCGCTGGTGTGAGCCCAGCTGGGCCACAGGGGTGAGTGCTGATGGACAGAGGTCCTGCCCCTCTGCGATGACCCTCAGGTCCCCTCTCCTACTCGGGCTCCTCCTGCCCCACGTGCTCTGTTTGACAGTGCTTGCTGGGGTGTTTTCCCACTTGGAGGATCTCGTGGTGTAGGAGCAATACCCCCAGTTCAGTGCCCCCTCCAATGTTGTATTCTTGTTGTATTCATATTTCTCAAGTCCCATACTGTACCAAGCTGTTCTTCTCTGCAGCCCAGTTCTTCATGTATCTTCTCAAGAGCTCCTCCTGTGCTCTCGACCCACCCCTTTTTATTCCAGTTACCTTCACGAGCTACAGCTGCTGCCCAACTAAGGACTTCGCAGCTGTAGCTCGTTTGGAGAAACTAGGACCCACACATAGATCTTACAGGGACTCTCTCCATACTCCGAGACTCTCAGAAGCACACTGCCACTCTCTCCCTGCCCTGGTTCCCCTGTTTCCCCTGCAGTGGTTGGAGAGGGATCCCACGGGGACCAGCCATGGGCAGCACTGCACAAGCTTGCCTCCAGTACTGGGGCACTTTCCATGGCAGTATGAGGGAATGGCCTCTCCCATGGGGGGAAGCCCCCAAGGGATCAACCTTGGCCCCCTCCCACTCCTGTTTGTGCTGTTCTGCAACACGGGGCTTGGGGGGGCTCACCACAAAGCAAGCACAGCACCTCCTGTCCAAGTATGGAAGGAAATCTGGAGGGAGTAAACTCAAAAAATACCTGAAACCTGTGAAATCCACATCACTTCCTCACTGAAGTGCAGAGTTTCATCCTGACATTCCCTCCCCAAGAGGGCTGTGGTGCCAGGAGCCTGCACATACACCTGGGCATCAGAGGAATTCAGCATCTTGGGTTGCAGGAGCTGAGGTTTGTAGGGAATAAAAACCAGTTTGGTGCAACAGTGACTCAGTGGGTGTAATAATGTGATTATACAACAAGGGAGTTGTTAATTGCTGATCTGCTCTCAAAATTCTTCCCTGTGTGGGAGATGGGACCCTGGCACGGGGTGCCCAAAGAAGCTGTGGCTGCCCCTGGATCCCTGGAAGCGGCCCATGCCAGTTTGGATGGGGCTTGGAGCAGCCTGGGATAGTGGAAGGTGCCCCTGCCCATGGCAGGGGATGGAATGAGAGGATCTTTAATGTTCCTTCCAACCCAAGCTATTCCATGATTCTATGAACATTCATCCTGCTAGTGCAGCCCCTACTCTACCTGGCAGCAATTCACATACCTGGAACCAAAACATCACCAGGGCTGAAGGAGTTACAGGCCAGTGAGTCTGTGTTTGTTCCTGGAAAATGGCTTTAAATTGTGATTAAAAATAGGCTAATGGAGCACAGATGGGATGACATGGATTCCGTGATGGAAAACGTGTCAGTGTCTCCAAAACATTCTTGGTCCTGCTCCTGCTCCCAGCAGAAGGTGTGGATGGTTGGGGCAGCCAGAGGCTGCAGGACTACAGACAGGTAAGAGCCAGGGGAATGGTGCCTGTATGGAAAAAATTACTTGAACAGAGAACTGAGGGACTTGATATTCAATTTTTCACCATGGATTTCACCGCTGTGCACACTAATGTTTTCCACAACAATCTGGAAGGTACGAAGGGCTGGGTAGTGCAGCCCAGTCCACAGATGACACAGAGGGAAGTTAAATGAACTCAGAAAGTCCATTGCACCTCCAAAGAGCAAAGCCAGGGAGGTGGAGGACAAATTTGTGCTGAACATTCTCTTCAATGAACAAGTTATTCAGGAGCACAAAGCCCAGCCCCTGGAGTGCACGGTGGTGACTGCCAGGGTGGGAGGGAATGAATTTGGGGGGAAAAGGAGCTGCTATAATGATTAGGACCATGTGTGAGCCAAGAACAGTGGATGCTGTAGCACATTTTGGTAGCAAATGGCATCAGTGACCAGACCTGGTTGTAGGACACCCTTGGAGTAATGGCTGTGCCAGTTAATTTTTAGCAGGAGGACAGGGATGGGGAGGTGGTGGGAGCTGGATCCATGGGCCTGGTTGGGGACATTTCACACTCCTCAGATGAAATTCCAAAAAGCCTGTGTGTAGCTTGGGAAATAAAGAGCATGGTGTGGGAGAAAATCTTGATCCCAGATGCTGTTCCCTGTCTTGCCTCAGTGTCCTGGGGCACGGGATCATGTGTGAGCACACCCAGCAGCCTCTGAGTGCACGCTGGGTGTCCTTGGCACCATTGCACAGGGTGGCTGGAGGAGACACAGGGAGAGCAGGGGGCTGCAGGAGCTGTCGGGCTCTGGGGCAGAAAAGGGAGTTCCCAGAGGCACCCAAGAGTGGCCGGGCAGGCCCAGGCTCCCAGGCTGCAGGGCAGGAGGGCTGGAGGCACAGAGGGCACAGAGCCGCTGCCCCGAGCAGAGCCTGCGGGGACAAACCCAAGGCGGGCAGCACACGGGGCAGGAGCTGGGGCTGGCACATGCGGCTGCGTGAGGATCCCGGGCGGTGCCCGGCAGGGTCCAGCGCTGGGATCCTCTCGCAGATCCCACCAGAACCGCTCCAACCCGTCCCTCAACTCTGTCTCATCAAGAACTGCTTAGAGGCATCCGCGGTGCAAATCTTGGCGGAGAGCACCCTCCAGCGGGCACTGGGAGGGCAGGAGGGTCTCCGCGCTGGGCACGGGGGTTCCAGCATCCCTGCAGCAGGGTGATGAGAGCCCCTGGTGAGCGGTGCCGAGGCTGCTGGAGCTGCTCCCATGAGAAGCTGTCCCCGAGGAGCCACGCTTGGCTCACCTGCCCGGCTGCGGGCTCCGGCTGAGCGCTGCCCTGGCGCCAGAGGTCTTGGAGCAGTGAGAAGCAGTTCTGCAAAAGTAGAGAATTTGGCTGTTGGACGCTGAACGTCTTGGGGCTGGCCCAACCAGTGACACTGCTCTGGATTTACCAGCACCCAGGGATGCAACGTGGGACGGGCAGTCGTGTGGAGAGCCGATGATCCTCACTCAGTCACCAGATGTTTGGTGAGAAGACACAAGGCAGAGGCAGTGGGAGTCCTCAGGACAAACTGGGGAGGAGTCAGGACCGCCTGAGGACCCCGTCCAGGGCACCGCCATCCCCTGACCCCCTCCCCGCAGTGAGACCCAGCCACAGCCCCACAGAGCCCACCCGAGTGTCCCCCCTGGGCACGCCGCCCTTCCTCGGAGGGGGTGGATGCTCTCCGCGGGGCGGAGCGGAGCCGGAGGAGGGAAGGCAATCCCTGTGACATCTGGTTGTAATCAGCGCTTGCAGAACTGGCCCCGCTCCCGCCCGGCCGGGGCCAGCGGGGCTGTTTCCCACGGGATGCCGAGCCCGCCGTTCCCCGCACGTCCGGAGCAGCGACTGCGCCCCGAGCAGCCCCGGGACCCCGCTGTGCCGGTGCCGCCGAGAGCCACAACAGCGCCCTGGCACCGCTGGCACCGCTGCTCTGGCACCGCTGCTCCCTGGGCCTGTCCGCAGCTCCAGGGCCATCGCGGGACTGTGGCTCCTCATTTCCAGCCCTCCCACCCTGGCCAGCCGCGCTCCTGACCATCACAATAATGTGGTGACTTCATGGTGCACTTTACTTCACATGGAAAGGGCCCTTGTCATTTTCTCACGCTAAATCTTTGACAGAAGATTTCAAGAAAACACAATCCATTTAGGAAAAAAAAAAAAAACAAAACAGTTTAAGTTGCTGAGTGACCAGACTTTTACCATTTTTGTTGCACTGCACGATGGTTTTATGAATCCCTTGGCTCCCGGAGTCTGGATCTTGGCTCACACTCAGTGGCAAGGTGTTCTCACCTCTCCAGCTACAGAAAAAGGTTTGGAAACGAGTCCAAGGCACACAGAAAGCAAAAAGGAAAGCCCTTGGCACTTACCTGGCTTAAAATCCTTCTCGCTGAGCCAGCCTCGAGACCTGGGCACTGCTGCCACAACAAACCTGCAGCATGAGGCAGAACAAGAGGAAAACCACCTGAAAACCAAACAAAAAATTCAATAAATTCCCATTTCAGCAGGGTTGTTTGCTCTTGCCCTGACCAGCAGGACATTGTTTGGGTGGGTGTTAAGGAAGACAGTTGAGGCCTCGTGCTTGAATTTCAAGACACATTTGAATTTCAAGATCTGTGTTGAAAAAACCACAGAAACAGAGACGGTGTCCATGTGTTCCTTCTCGGCCGGCAGGAGGAGAGGTCAGTGCTGGGAAGGGCAGCTGGGCTGGGAATGGGGAGTGAGCAGAGCCCTGATGGGCTCCAGATGCTCCCCTCACTCGGACGATGATTCATGATTGAGGCTGCCCAAGCCAAAAGAATCGGGCTGACTTCACCCTCCCCGCGTCCTAGCAGGGTGTGACACTGTGCCTCAGTTTCTCCATCTGTGCTAGGAGCAGAGCCAAGGCACCAGCACTGCTCAGCTCCTTCTGCCTCAGTTCCATCCAGGCAGGTGGCAGCCACTGCAGTCCATCAGCCCAGGGAACCACAACACGGGAGAGCTCCAAGGCTCCTGTGGGAGGTGTTGTTCAGCTCTCTGCACAGAGAGGAGCTCAGGGCACCTCACAAAGCTGAAAGGGGAAAGGGGAGAAGGAATGGGAGAGGGGAGAAGGAATGGGAAAGGGAAAGGGAAAGGGAAAGGGAAAGGGAAAGGGAAAGGGAAAGGGAAAGGGAAAGGGAAAGGAAAAAGATAGTTCTCAGTGGTAGCAGCCCCAAGGAGCTGGGTTTGGATGCACAAACATTTACAGAAACCCAAGCAGAGCAGGAATAGCTCAGGAGTCCAGCAAGGTTCACCATGCATGGAGAAATGGTATAACAAGAAATTCCCAGTAGGAATTCTAGTCCTGCTCTGTCCCAGGCAACTGGAGCTGCTGGGGATGGGGTGCTGGAGGGGCCATCTGGATTGGAGGTTACATCCACCACAGCCACTCTTTTCTCAGCTTTTGCTGCTGCCCTCACTGCCGCCAGGAGCCACGGAGCCCGGATCTCCCCGGGGCTGGGCAGCCAGGGCATCCCCACTGCACCCTGGTGCCACCCCGGAGCCACACAAATATTGGCTCTAGCGGGAGCTGGAGCAGGGAAGACGGGGAGGGAGCAGCTGCTGGAGCAGGAGCATCCACGGGAGGTTCGGGGAAAGCGGGATGAAGTGTGTGTCCTGCGGCGGCTGCTGCGCGCTGCCCGCGCCGGGGAACCCTGGAGCCCTGGAGCCCGAGGAGGCCGGGACAGGACCCGGGGGCTCCTCGGTCCCAGCGCAGGAGGGACGGCTGCAGCTGGGGACAGCGCTGGAGGAGCCCGCAGAGGGGAATCGCCGACACGGAAGAGTGCCCGTGCCCCGGGCAAGGCACCGGGAGGGAGCAGCCGGCACTGACCGAGGTGCCCGTGCCCCGGGCAAGGCACCGGGAGGGAGCAGCCGGCACTGACCGAGGTGCCCGTGCCCCGGGCAAGGCACCGGGAGGGAGCCGCCGGCATGGCCGGGGTGCCCGAGCCCCAGCCCGAGCCCGCTCCGGGCTCCGGCCGGCAGCGTCCCCGCAGCTCCTGCCGCCGACCCGAGCATCCCCGAGCGGGGCCGGCCCTCCCTCCCCTTCCTCCTCCTCCTCCTCCTCCTCCCCTTCCCACAGACCGGCTCCGAGCCCCGGCGCTGCGGCCGGACCACAGCCCTCGCAGCCGCGGGGCTCGACGGGGGAAACGGTGCCTGCCTGGGCTGAACCGAACCGGGCCGGGGGCAACCGGACCGGGGGAAACAGAGCCGATCCGGCCCGAGCCGATCCGCCCCATGCCGTTCTACCGACGGAGCGTGGCAGTGCGGGTCCGGCCGGCGGGGCCGCTGACCGACCTGCGGGACACCTGCAGCCTGGCGGCCCTCGCCCTGCTGCGGCAGCTGGCCGAGCTCTGCGGCCACTCGGTCGCTCTCCTGGGGGACATCGAGGGCCACCTGCGGGCGCTGGCCCGTCGCGCCGCCCGCCTGCACCGCCGCGCCGCCCGCCTGCAGTCGCTGCTGCGGGGCCGCCCGCTCCGCGCCGCCGCCGCTGGTAAGGGGACACCGCGGTGGGACGGGGCGAACTGCGGGCCCCATCCCCACTGCTGGGGCCGCCTCCCGCTCCCAGGGCTTCCGCTCCCTGCCCCAGTGCCGGGGGGCTGCGCTGCTGCTGCCCCGACGTTGTCACCCCGTGTCCCCTCCCCGGGCGGGTGACCCGTGCCAGCTCCGGCTTTTGGGGCCCATCATCCCTGCTCCATGGGCAGGGAGGGCTGGGGGAGCGGGCTGGGGGTGGCAATGCCTCGTCAAGGCCCGTGGTGCCAGTGGCCAGGGAACCGTGCTGGGCACCGGGGTGAGGTGTCATTGGGATGCTGGTGGCCAGGGCACTGGGGTGAGGCCAGGACAACCCTGCACCCTTTCCTTCTGCCCAGACTTTGTTTCCCTGCTCACAGTGGGCATTTTCCAGGCTGCCAGCCAAGCACACCTCACTCTGTGTCTGCAGTTACTGGGGGCTGTTTAGAGAAAGCAGGGACGCTGGGCTGCCAGGGCTGGTCCTTGCCACCCCCACACTGTCCCTGCCTCAGGTGTTCACCTCATCTTGGGGCCGGGGACCAGGGGGGCTGTCCTGCCCAGCAAGGGGCAGTTTTCACTCGGGGTGCTGCGTATCTGGGAAAAATGTTGGGTTGTCATCCAGGCATCGTGTCAGCTCATCCCCTCTCCTGGCAGCCGCAGGGTTTGGGTTGCCTTGGACTGCTTCCACTTCCCATTCCAAGTATTTCGGTCTGGCACAGGCTGCTGTGCTGGGTCAGGAACAGGCAGCGCCGTTTCAGAGGATCTTAAAATAAGCTCATTTTGGAGTTGTTTATAGAAGTTTATTTTAAAGGCTTTGTGGGGCGGGGAGGGCAGCGCTGCTCCAGCACGTTCCCCTCAAGCACCGCGCGTTTCCCAGGCCCTCGGCAGAGCGTGTGCCTCTGCTGTCGGCAAATCCCCTGCAAGAGCTCCCCTGCTGCTCCATCTGCCTGGAGCCATGGGAAATGACCACCAGATCCTCACAGGTGCCGGGAGCGAGCGGAGCACCCAGGCTCAGAGTGGGAGCTGCACTGCTCCTGACAGCGCTGCGGACCCGTCATTAGACTGGGAGGAGGCTCCCAGTGTCCTGTGCACGGCCCGGGACGAGTGACAGGACAGCGAGGTGTCACCGTCACCCAAACTGACCCGCAGTGCACCAGTGTGTGCCAAACCTGGCAGCAGCATCTCCAAACATGCTGGAGCGGGCTCTGCTGCAGGAGGAGCTGAGTGCCCGTGGCCAGATGGTCCCTCCCTGCCTGTGTCTGGCCAGCAGGCCGGGCTGCTCCAGGTGGCCACAGGAGTGCTGTGTGTGTGTGTGCACTGTGGTGGCAGGGCGTTCGTGTGGGGGGACAGAGAGGACACCCTGGGGCAGATGGTGTAGGGCATGGGTCAGCAGTGGCATGGTGTGGGGGATTGTCAGGGGACCCTGCAGGAGCTGCTGTGGCAGGTGAGGTGTGCAGGCCCGCCTGGTGTGTTCAGCTAATTCCGTGCACCTGGCGAGCAGCACCACCAGTAGCTGCAGGTGTGTGTGTGAGGCAGCAGCAAATTCTCCTCCTGTGCCACAATTCCTCATCAGAGCCGTGAATATGCATATGAGCATGTGCTGGGCTGGCTCATAGCTGGGGTCAGAGGTGTGTAGTGATAAAAATGCTGTGATTTATCTTGTGGGAAGGGCTGGGGCAGTGTGAACAGAGCCAAGTTCACCTTCATTGCTGCTCAGTGGCATGTAGGCTTAGGAGGTTCATTTCTTCCTGCATCCTAAGGGAATACAGCTCATTCACCCCCACCTGCTCCACATCCATTCACCACCAGCCAGCGGGATGCCAGAGCTTCCAGTGGGACTGAACTTACTTGGGTAAAGAATCAAATTCTGACTGGTACTTCAGTGGCAGTTTGCTTTGCTGAGTGCTCCAGCATCAGCCCATGGTGGGGGATCAGATCCTGTCTTGGGGGGACGGAGCTCCTTGTGAGGCCCCAGCCCTGCAGGAGAGTGATGGTTGCCCAGGGCTTGAGAGAACACTTCCCACTGAGTTGCAGCACAGCAGATACCCAGGAGTGCACTGGGTTTGGGGCTTATTTTCTCCTCTGTTTTCATTTCTTGAAGAGGATCCAATGGCAAAAATAACAATTCCCCTCTTAAAACTGAATGGAAGCCCATGGAAGATGCTTCAGGGGAGCTCACCCAGGACCAGTTGTGCCCTGGCACAGCCTCCACTTAGCCAGTGTGAGTCCAGGTGACATGTCACAGCCTGTCTGGCCAGCTCGTAAGGACAGGGACGGATCAGGCTGGAGATCCAGGCAGGGCTGGAGACATCAGCCCAGCACCAGCCACAGCACGTCCTTGCTGCAGACCCAAGATCATCCTGGGCTGGAGTAGTTCCATCCTTCAGCTCCTCTGAGCACACAAGATGGGGACCAGACAGTTCTCAGGCAGGAGAAACGCTCCAGGCATGACCAAAGCCCAGCTGCAGGGCAGACAGGGCATGGGGTGGCTGTCCAGCCCTCACGGATGACCTGACTCCAGCTCCATGTGCCTGTGGTGGTTTGTCCTGCCCCAGCACGGTTCTTGGCCAGCTCCCAGATTTGGGCATCCTCAGCTGGGTCACAAGCCTTTGCCTGGTTTTGGTTCCTACCAGCCAGGTTAGAAAGATTCAAAAGCCATGGGCCTCCTCACGCCATGGCTGGGGAGGTCAGGTCACCGCTGTGCAGAAGGACATGGCCACTGGTGTTTCCAGAGGCTGTGGGCTGAGGGAGCTCCTCATCCTCCTCAGGAAGGGGAAATGCTAGTGGAGCAGTGTTGCTTCCAGATGAAGGAATCGCACAGCAAAGGGCTGGGGAAACACTTGTCCGACGAGGCAGTGTGGCTGTTTCCAGCAGGAGACAGCAGCCAAGGGATGCAGCATTCCTCTGCTCCTGTTCCCTGGCTGTGCTGGGAGCGGGGAGGGCTCACACCTGGCACAGGAATGGGGAGGGCTCTCACCTGGCACCGAGGGCTCACACCTGGCACAGGAATGGGGAGGGCTCTCACCTGGCACCGGGGAGAGCTCACACCTGGCACCGGGAGCAGGGAGGGCTCATACCTGGCACTGGGAGCAGGGAGGGCTCACACCTGGCACCAGGAGAAGAGAAGGGCTCGCACCTGGCACCGGGAGGGGGGAGCATCCCTCATCCCTTGGTGCAGCCAGCCAAGGATGCCACGGCTGGCTGCAGGGTCCCACTGCCAGAGCAGAGCAGGGACAGGCCCCCTGTCCCACTGGCACAGCCACGTCCTGGAGGGTGACACATGCTAGTATGGCTCAATCTCCTCTTCAGAACCCTGCAGCTCCAGAAAAAAATCTCAGCGGAGCAGAGGATGGGGCCAGCATTGAGAGCTGCTCCAGGTGCCGTCCCTGAAGAGCTGCAGGACGGTTCTCTGGAAGGAGCCCCAGGCTGTGCTGGCAGGAGCAGCTGTTTACTGCTCCTGCTGAAATGTGCAGCGTTCCCATCCTCTGACTTCCCAGCCTTCTCTGAATCCAGCCATGGAGATAGACAGAGCTGTCTGCGAGCCAGGGCTGCTGCTCCCCACACCCTCTGCTCAGCTCCTCCCTGGCTGAGCTAGCACAGATGTTTCCCCCCATGTTCTGAGACTGGATTTTTTAAAAAGGAATGAAAGAAAGGAAGAAAAAAACCCTTCTGATATGCTGGAGTTTCCTGCTGGGCTGAAGTGGCTGTCTGTCCTTCAGTCCCTGGGACAGGGGACGGAGGCTGAAGCTGTAACTGCAGTCCCAAGGCTCACCCACGTGAACCTACTTGAGCCCTCCTTTGATCCCACAGCTGCCCTTGTCAGCACCTGTCCATGGGGTCAGTGCCCTTCAAGTTAGAACCAAGTGCCAGGAATGGTGCAGGGCTCTCACTGCAGGACCATGGGAAGGAGATGTCCCAAATTCAGGGGACAAGAGGTGTCGATTTGGAGTGAGATGTGGTCTCAGCTCACCCTGATGCTCTCTTCCCAAGCAGCCCTGGCCTGCTGTGGCCACAACCACCACTGTGAAATGGCTCTTGGAGCCTTCTCAGCCACCAGGACAGGCTGTGGACAGTGTGGGGTGAGGGTTGCTCAGCCCACAGAAGTGCCAAAGCCTCACAGTAGTGCTGAAGAGGCTTGTGGGGGCCTCCCCCTCAGGAGCCCAGCACTGCTCATCCCAGCCACAACCCACTGCAGCCTCCTCTGCAGGGAAGAGCAGCTCCCAAAACCCTTCCAGATCTCCAAGACATTTTCTCTGCCGGCATTTCCCTGAGCCAGTGGTGATTGCAGAGCCAGAGGGGCCAGCACATCTCCCCAGGCTGCTGGCGTGGGTGGGAAATGGGATGCTGACCAAGGCTGGATAGTTGGCTGGGCTGCCAGAGGAGGGGGAGAGGAGCCACACCCTCCTCTTAACAGGAACCGTCTAGGGCTCAGCGAGAGGGGGATGGATGGATGGATGGATGGATGGATGGATGGATGGATGGATGGATGGATGGATGGATGGATAACACATGACTCCCATGGCCCTGCTCTGAATGAAAGCCATCTTCGGCAGTGGGCTGATGGCCTCTCCCAAAATGTGTGCTGCAGGAAACATGAGGGGCAGATACCCTGCTGATGTTCCTGCAATGACAGGGCAGCCCTGTCTGGGCTTTTCCAACCTCCACAGTTTCCCCTGGCTCCCCTGCCTGTGAGTGTGGGGTTCCTGCAGAGCCTGACCATGCTGGGGGGTACTCAGGGGGCATCCTTAGAGCTGATGTTGAGGATAGCATCTCCAGCTCATTGCTGCAGCCTCTCTTCCACCCTGCTGAGTTTTCTTCAGGGCTGAGATTCCTGCTTAGATGGATCTAAACGTTCATTCCAAAAGAAGTGTTTTCACCCTTGGATGGTGTTTTGGAAGGATTCATGTGAGAGCTGAGCTGGTGGCCCTTGCTCAGGAGCTCTCAGGGGCAGTGGGTCACCTGGGGAGAGCAGCTACTCGGGACTCCCAACACCCAGTAGGAACTGCATGAAAACATGAGGGAGTACAGCCACTGCTGTTCCTCGCAGCCTTGGACACCCCTGGTGTTTCTGGTTCCTTCTGCCTGGGCCCATCTCTGCAGAGCAAGCTTAGAAGGAACTCCACGAGCACCGGTGCTCCTGGTTCTTCTTAGGAAGCACTTACAGCCCCACTTCGGCTGGGAACATGGCAGCACTTACCAGGAACATGGATTGGCTTCAGCTACGTGTCTCCTTGGAGTTTGCGTCATCCTAAGTCAGCATGTGGGATGCATTCACCTCCATGAGGAAGCAAGCGCTGGAGCGTGCCTTGGCAGCTGGTTCTGCAGCTGCAGGGAGCTCCATGGTGCTCCATGGAGGCACAGCTGGGAGTGCAGGATGGTTCTGCAGCTGCAGGGAGCTCCATGGTGCTCCATGGAGGCACAGCTGGGAGTGCAGGATGGTTCTGCAGCTGTAAGGAGCTCTGTGGTGCTCCATGGAGGCACAGCTGGGAGTGCAGGATGGCTCCCCATGGCACCTGTGCCAGTTATCCATGCAGTGAGGCACCAGTGGATGCGGGGCCGTGCTTTGGAGAGCAGATGACCCTTGGGGAACCCACAGGAACCCTCCTGGCTGCTCAGGAACCCAGCAGTCCCTTGGGGATGCGTTTCCAGCTCCCAGCCTGGTCTGCACTCCCTGGGTACCCCATGCCATGCCCACTGGCAGAGGATGGCACGGCTGGCTGCAGGGTCACCAGCCCTGCAGGTGCTGGCACAGGGCTGGCCACACTCCAGCCCTCACGTGTGCGCAGGAGCCACTGCCTGCAAGCACAAAGTTGGATTGAGCACGAGCTGGCGCAGTGCCCAAGAGGCCAAGGATGCTGGCAAGGAGAATCTTCTCCTTAGCCATGCCAGCGGGCTCTGCCATCCTCCTCCTGCTCTCCCGCTGGCTGCCCACCTTGGCACCGGGATGCCCGGCAGGGAATCGGGCTGGCACCTCGGGCAGTCGCAGGCGTGTGGCTCTGTGGGAGCACCCACCAGCACAGAGGGTGACTGTCCCCTCTGTCTGCTGGAGCCTGACCCCTCACAGATGCCAGCCTGGCACAGCACAGTGTCTGGCAGCTGGGGACAGCTCCAGGAGCCAATGTGGAACGGCGTGGCATGGGGAGACTGAGCGCGGTGGGCAGGGCAGGGATCAGGGGAGGATCATTGCTCCTTGAGGTAACTAATGGCAGCACATCGAAGCAGACAGGGAAAAGGTGATTCTGCCTGTTACCCAGAAAGGGGCTGGGAGAGGCCAATTCCTCCCTTCCGACACCCTGAGTGGCCGGCTGCATCCATATGGAGCAGCATGGCCCCACTGTGAGCTGGCATCCTGACCCAGCGTCCCCACGGCCAGGCAGGAGGAAGGGGACAGCAGCACACCAAACATCCCCAGCACAGAGCAAACCCCCCTGGCACACGTGTGTCTGTGATTCTGTACGTGTCTGAGTGTGCACACGTGTGTCTGTGATTCTGTACGTGTCTGAGTGTGCACACGTGTGTCTGTAATTCTGTAACACATGTCTGAGTGTGCACACGTGTGTCTGTGATTCTGTACATGTCTGAATGCGCACACGTGTGTCTGTAGTTCTGTAACACATGTCTGAGTGTGCACATGTGTGTCTGTGGTTCTGTACGTGTCTGAGTGTGCACACATGTGTCTGTGATTCTGTACATGTCTGAGTGTGCGCACGTGTGTCTGTAATTCTGTAACACATGTCTGAGTATGCACACGTGTGTCTGTGATTCTGTACATGTCTGAGTGTGCACACGTGTGTCTATGATTCTGTATGTGTCTGAGTGTGCACACGTGTGTCTGTGATTCTGTACATGTCTGAGTGTGCACACGTGTCTGTGATTCTGTAATACATGTCTGAGTGTGCACATGTGTATCTGTGCTTCTGTAATACATGTCTGAGTGTGCACATGTGTCTGTGATTCTGTAATACATGTCTGAGTGTGCACACGTGTGTTTGTGATTCTGTACGTGTCTGAGTGTGCACACGTGTGTCTGTGATTCTGTACGTGTCTGAGTGTGCACACATGTCTGTGATTCTGTAATACATGTCTGAGTGTGCACACATGTCTGTGATTCTGTAACACATGTCTGAGTGTGCACATGTGTGTCTGTGGTTCTGTACGTGTCTGAGTGTGCACACATGTGTTTGTGGTTCTGTACATGTCTGAGTGTGCACACGTGTGTGTGTTGTAGAGATGGGCGCTCCTGGCATGCTGAGGTGCCAGGATCTGTGCTGTCACTGCCTCTGGAAGGACGCTCCTGAGCTGTCGTGTGCTCTGTGCAAATGGGGGGACTGTGGAGTCAGCCCTGAGATCCCTTCCCCTCGTGTCAGGATTTTGCCCCAGTGCTCTCCCATCCCTCCCAGCTGGCTGCTGTGGCCATGGCTGCCCAGTGCCCACCCCTCTCCACTGGACAGGGAGAGCTCCGTTGCCATGCAGTCACAGCCGTGCCCAGGGCCTGTGACATAGCTGTGTCCTGTGAGCAGGGAGAGCAGATCCTGCACTGCACACCCAGCGTGGGCGGCCATCCCCGTCGTTCCCTCCCCACAGCTGCAGGCTGCAGCCTCCCGGGTGGTCCTGGCTGTCAGGCACGGCGTGGGCTGCCGAGGCCACCTGCAAGCGCTGCCTGTGTGGGAGCAGCTCCCTTCCAGCGGCACTGGGACCCCAGCCAAGGGCAGGGGGAAATGGACAGCCCCCTCCCTGAGAGCCACAGGGTGCTGCCAGCCGCAGGAAACCTTCACCGGGCTGCCTGACCCCTGTTAATTGCGGGAGGGTCAGCTGGCACTGCCCACAGCACCCACGCAGGCTGGCACAGCTGACAGCAGAGGTAGTGGATGCCATCTGCTCTCCACCAACCTCATCCCTTGCTGTGGTTCTCAGACCCACCGGGAGGACGACGGCTGGCAGGATGCTCCATCCCCGCTCAATCTCCGCGGCTCCAGCACCCGCAGCAGGGCTGTGTAGCTATGTCTTTAAGACGGGCCTGGGCTGGGGTGGGAGAAGCGTTTCCATCCAGCCTTTCTCCAGAAACCTGGTTCGATTTAGTGCGAGCAAGCGACTGCCAGAGCTGGCGCTGTGGCTGCCTCCCGCTCCCGGCCGGGGCAGCCGCCCGTCCATCCCGGCCCTGGGGGCTCGGGGCAGCTGCCGTGCCCCCGGCCTGGGGCCCGCTGGGGAGAGGAAGAGGAGGAGGCAGAGTTGGGTAAGTAAGAGTTTTGTGCTTTCCTGCCTGTGGGGCTCCCTGCCCCGCCCCGGGAGGGCCTGGCAGCGCCGCAGGACAGGGGCAGGGAGCGGTGGGTGCACGGCATGGTGGCTGTCACTGAAGGTGGGTGCTGGCAGCAGCAGCCCCGGGGCTGGCACAGCCGCGGGCTCGGCTCCTCGCTCCCGCCTGTGCGCACCAAGGGATGGGGACGGGGCCAGCTGGGCACCCAGTGCCCATCACGGGAGGGCTCGCAGGCAGGACACATCGATGGGGGCAGCGGGCAGAGCCCCGGCAGGGTGCGGTGCCCTCTGCTCCCTGGCAGTGCCCGTGCCCAGCCCGAGGACTGGATGTGTCCCTCCTCTTCCTCCTCACCCACTCGGGCTGGGACAGGAAGGCTCCCCAGAGACCCCGCCGGGAGGAAGGTGCACGGCGTGCCCCTGCAGAGGGGCTGGGGGATGCAGAGGCAGTGCGGGGGAGGTGCCAGTGCCACCCCTGGCACCCCACGTCTCCCGTAAGAGGCTCACAAATGACAGGTACTGGTGACGGTGCCATGGCACGTGGTGGCAGCCTGGCTGCGCGCTGCGCTCTGGCACAGCTGTTTAGGGGGGCACTCAGAGGAAGCCCTGGGCGTGTGGGTGCAGCCTGTGGGGTGATCCGGGCTGGGGCACCCCTGTCCCCTCTGCCTGACCCCACACACCGCTTCATGCCGAGCTCTCGCTCCAGGGGTGCAGCAGAGCCAGGTGAGTGCATCCTGCAGCCCTGGCACACCCCTGGCACACCGGGAGCAGGGAGGGCAGCCCTGACAGTGCCAGTCCTGGGCAGGACGGTCAGGCCCCAGTGCAGCTACCAGGACACAGAGCGACCAAATATGTTTGGTGCACTGAAGGAATCCCAGGAATGCAGAGCCTGGAGGGAACTCGAGGTGGCACGAAGGTGTCACGGCAGCTCCAGCCCTGCACGTAGATCCCCTGCCAGGCCCGGGGGCAGCTTGGGGGTCACCTTCAGCAACAGAAGGTGCTGTGGGGCTCGGTGTCCCAGCTCTGCCCTCCAACTTGGCGGGAACCCTGCCGGTGGCTCCGGGGAACGTGGCACCTTTGAGGGTCCAGTACAGCCCTGGGAGCGACTCGCCATGGTGCCGGCAGGGGCTGGGAGCCCTGGCCCTGCTCCTCGGCTCTGGCCCGGCCCCAAGCCGTTGTTCTCCAATGAGCTCATCTGCCTCGCTGACTGTGAGCGTTAACATGGCCTCTTGGCCCGAAAATAACCAGCTCGGCCACTTAGCAAATGCTTATGGCTTCTTCATAGCTGGGTTCTCTGCCAGGAGAGGGTCTGCTCGGGGAGCACAGAGCGGAGCCGCACGGGGCCCGGGCCGGGCTGAGCCGTGGCACCGGCAGCGCCACCTGCACCCTCCGTGCCCCCGGCCCGGCACGGCGAGCCCGGGGTCCTGTCTGAGCCCCCCGGATCTGTCCGGGCTCCCGGGAGCCGTGCGGCCGGGACAGTGCAGGCAGCCGTGTGTGCCCACGGGGCTCCAGGAGGATGCAGGGGCTGGGGCTGCCCCGCACAGGGTGACAAGTGGCTCGGAGTGATCGGCACCCGGCGTGGCTGCCCCAACGGGGAGCACAACAATGGCCACGCTGCCGGATCGCAGCACCGTGAGTCACAGTGGGGAGTCACAGTGGGGCTGTTCGTGCAGAGGCCGCTGCCCCCGTGCCTGACACCGTGTGTTGGGCTCGGCTGGAGCTTGGGGAAGCGGCAGAAAGTATTTTCTTGTTGGAATTTCTGTGAACCACCCCCAACTCGTCCCAGTCCTTTACCTTCCTGGGGAGTGCAGAGGCTGAGTACCTACAGTCCCATGCCCGGGTCCCTGGGAGCTGAGGCAGTGCCACAGCCCAGCCCCAGAACAGGGACACAGCTTGGGCAGAGGGGTGCCACTGCGGGACCCCCGCACCGCTGCGGCTGTCACACCCACCTGCTCCCACATCAGTCACACAAACTGCTCCTTGCACCAAGTACTGATCCAATTTGTGGCTGTTTCCATAACAACCTCCCAGCGCTTTCTGGTCCTTTCTGTTGCTATATGGATGCCAAGATCCGATGTGTCGGGGATGCTCGGTCCTGGGACACAGCGGCTGGGCTGAGCCATCCCAATGCCTCTTGGCTCCCAGGGGTGAAGCACTCTGTACGTGGGTGTCTTGGCGTGCTGGAGAGGTTTCCCCACTCCGGAAGGGCTTTTTTCCCCATGAGAGAGATATGGTGAGGTTTGAGCCAGGGGGAGAAACCCAAGGGCAGTAGCTGATCCAAGACTGCTGGGGGTCCCTGCATGCAGCTGAGCTTTGTGCAGTCATGGCACTGCCCGAAACTCTCAATACTAGGAATGGGGACCTGGGAGGCACTGGCAGACAAAGACGACCCTGTTTCTCCTACCTGAGATGACATCACCCCCAGGCCTGGCCTTTGCAATGTCTTGCAGCTCTCACACAGGCTTCCTGACTGAACCCAGTCCCAAAGCTCTTCCCACACCTCCTGTTTCCCTCTGTGCATGACTCCGGCTGCTCTTGGAGCTGACCTCTGCCTCCTGTCAGGTGTCCTCGACCCCTTGCTTCCATCCATCCCCTGATCAGCCACCCACTCCACAGGGCCAGCACTGGTCCCTACCCAGCCCCAACACCCCTGATGTGCCCACCCCCAGGACCTCACACGCAGCCCCATTGCCTCAGGGGTGCCCAGCCCTGGCACCACCTCATCCCCACCACCCCAGGGGCTGTCCAGCCCTAGGACTTCCTCCACTCATCCCTAAACCAAACAACTCCCAGGGGTTACCCAGCCCGAGGGCCCCCAGCCCAATCCTATCGCCCTGTGGGCTCTCCAGCCCTGGTACCCCCACACTCGTGCTCTCAGGGTGCCCGGCTCCGGCACCGCCCTGATACCCCATAATCGCTGTCTCCGCGGGGGGTGCGCAGCCCCGGTACCGCCATCCCCATCACCCCAGCACTCCCCAGCCCTAATCCCCCCCACCCCATCCCCATCACCCCGGTGTTCCCGAGTCCCGCGCCGCCCCCGCCCGGCCCCCGCAGCCGCCGCCATTGGGCGCCCGTTCGGCTCCGAGGGGGCGGCGGGGCGGGGGCCGGTGCCGGTGCCGCCCGGCGCGGCGCGGCTCGGCTCGGCTCGGCTCTGCTCGCCGGGGCTCGCAGCGGCGCGGAGAGGAGCGATGCGGCCCGGCCCGGCCCGGCCCGGCCCCGCGGCTCCTCCCCGCGCGGCGCGGCGGGCCCGGCGGGGGGCGGCCGGGGGGCGGCCCGGGGGCGGCGGCGCGCGGAGCCCGGGCTGGGCGGCGGCGGAGGATGGGCAACGCGCAGCGGAAGGGGCCGCGCAGCCAGCGGCGGGGCAGGATGCGCTCGGCAACAGGTACCGGCCAGGCGGGGCGGGACCGAACCCGCGCCCCCGCCGCCCGCGGAGCACCGCCACCCCCGCGACCCCGGGCTGCGGCGGCGGGCAGGGGGCGGCTCGGGCTCGCTCGGGCTGCGGCTCGGCGCTCCTCGCTCCCCGGTCCCCGTGGGTCGCTTGGAGGACACGGGCAGAGGTCACCCCGGCCGAGGCTTGGCCTCCTGACGGGGACGGCGCAGGATGGGGCTGGCGGTGGGGCCACCGCGGTCCCCCAGCGTGTGGGACAGGTGCTGGCTGTCCGAGCTGCGGGGATCCAGCCCCGGGTTACAGGGAGCCAGCCCCATGCAGTGGGGAACCAGCCCTGGGCATGGGAATCCAGTCCCAAGGTGTGGGGAGCCAGCCTGGGCAGTGGGGAACCAGCCCTGGGCACGGGAATCCAGCCCCGAGCTGTGGGAAGCCAGTCCTGGACCTGGGGCTGCAGCCCCGGCTGTGGGGAGCCAGCCCCGGGGATGGGATGCAGCCCCAAGGTGTGGGGAGCCAGCCCCGCAGTGGGGAGCCCCTGCAGTTGCTGTGCCCGGAGCTGGGGCCCCCCCAGGCAGGGAGCCCAGTGCCTGTGCAGCCCCCACAGCCCAGCTCCCTTCTCCCACACAGCGCAGTGGTGGTGGGTGTCTGGGGGCTCCTGTTCCACAAACAATCTCGGGGAGGCGGACAGCCCTGCAGCTCTGCAGGGAGCTCTTTGAGGGGGAGCAGAGGGAGCAGAGGACTCACTTGGAGCTGGGAGCGGGCAGTGAGGGCAGTGCACGCTGAGGAAGCGGGGTCAGAGAAGCAGGACCTGTCTGGTCACTCCTTTGTCCCCATGTAGCTGGTCCAGGCAGTTCAGCAACCCTCCCCTGTACTCCAACTCTTCTTCCAGACCAGCTCCTGGGAATGCCAGAGGAGCCGGGAGCTGGGGTCTGCCACAGCCCCTGGGACCAGGCCCATCAGAGTCCTGGAGTCCCAAAGTGCAGCGTGCTGGGCTCTGCTGGCCCCAGCTCCTGCTGCCCTTTCCCTGCCTGCTGGTTGGGAGCAGGACACAGCAGTGTGGGCAGCAGCAGGGAACTGACAGCCCTGGGAGAGACCTCGGGAAGATTGCTTAGAAACTGCAGGAGAATGGGGACTGCTTGTCACAGCCCAAATGACTGTCACAGCTTAATAATCAGTGGGCAGAGAGGGTGGCAGCACAACCTGACGCTGTCTAATTTTGCAACCGCTGCTGTAGCGGTGGGAGCAAAGCACCGAAATGGGGCACAAGAACTTGGGGCTGCACAGGAGGCGACCAGGAGAGAGGCTGAGCTGTGGGTCAGAGGGGGTGAGAGGGATGGGGCTGGTCGGAATCCATCCCATCATCCTTCTCCCCTCTTGGGGGCATGGGAAGCGGACAGGGATTGGGCTGTGGGACTCACAGGGATCATGGGATCCTGTCCCCTACTGGGAGGCAGTGCCTGGAGCACAGGGTGCTGGCCTGCAGGTGGTGGGGGATGAGGGATGCTGTACCACCGCTACCCAGCACGGTGCCCTTCTCCCGTTTGCAGGCATGGAAGATGAGCAGTGCCCAGACCATGGGATGCTGCTCTGCTCCCTGCCTGCGTCTCCCACCTGGCACCAGTCAGAGGGAGAATTAATCACACTTCTGGATTGTCAAAGGAATTCTTGGAGCTGTGGGAAGGGCCCAAGGGGGATTGTGGGGTCAGGCCCTGGCCAGAGCTGGTTCTTCTCTGTCCTCAGGTCACGGTTCCCTGCCAGCCTGGAGATCTCCAGCAGATCTCCCTCAGGTGCCTGGTCTCCCTGGAGAGACCTGCATCTGGCTGCTGGGGTCAGGGAAGGGTGGCGTTTGGCACTGCATGGCTCAAAACTTGTCTTGGGTGTAAAGCTTGAGCAAATACTTGGACACTCATCGGGCTGCTGGGACCTCAGTGCCTGGGGCATTCCTGAGTAGCTGCACACAAGCTTCCATGCAGAGAGGTGGCAGCAGATCCAGGCTGGAGCTTATCTGCTAAGGGGAGGGAGCTGAGGCTCCATAAGGAGCAGCCCTGTGGTGGGTGTGGGTCTCTGCTGGTGTGGGATATTCCTGAATGAAGGCTGTGCTTGGGGCAGCATTCTTGGCTCTCCTGCAGCCCTGGCTCCCAGGAGCCTCCGTCCTCTGGGAGAAGCCAGCTCAGCTTTACAAAGCCCTGGGCACTGGGAAAGTGGTCCCCAAGGAGCCTTTGCTCCAGGCTTTGGAAGGAGCTGAAGCTCTGGCAGCTCTGGCAGCTCCCAGGCCAGAGCCAGGGGGTTTAGAAGGGCCCCTGGTTTTGGTAGCTGTAAGGACTGGAGAAGCTGGTGGGCAGCGGTTCAGCAGGGCCGGGGACAGCCACAGGCTCCAGGTGCCGCTTTCCCCACAAGGACTCTTGTGGTTGCTCCATGTAGGAACAGCCATGCTCTGCTGAGAGGACAGGGCCCCACGTGCTGTGTCTCTCCAGGTCACCCACCACTCTCAGACGGTGCTCCAGCCACAGCCAGGGGATATTTTGGTTCCATGACCCTGTCCAGCTCAGAGAGTCCTTCCTGTCCTGGCTCTAGCATCCCTGTCCAGGTGCTGCAGCAGGGATGTTCACAGAGGGATGTGCATTCCTGGGAGCCCCGCTGTGAGGGCGGGTGGATGTGGGATGGGCTGTGCAGAGTCACGGTCCCTCCACCGTCCTTCCCCGGGGAAGGAAGAGGGGCCGGGGCCGGGACAATGGGCTGTGCCGCTGACTCAAACAGTCAGTTCCTGGTCGCTTCCTCTCCCCGCTGGAGCTGCAGGCAGTGAGGACGGGGGAAGCTCGGTGCTCTCGGCTTGGTTTGAGGCAGGAGCTCCTGGGTGGCCAGAGCGAGCGGGCTCCCCCGGCACTCACAGCTATGGCCAAGGTGGAGTGGCTCCTGGCACCCTGGCAGCGGGCAGGTAAGGCAGGCAGCAGGGCAGGGCTGAGGCGGGCAGTGGGGGTGGTGGGATCTGCAGGCACTGCTCACTCTGCAGGGCAGGACCCCGGGCTGGGGGCAGCTCTTGGGCACAGACCCTCTGGAGGCCATGCAATAGCCCCTGGGGTCAGGGCTGTCCAGCAGTACCAGTCTTGTGCCACCTTCCCCGGACTGACTTGAGCTGCGAAGTGTCCCCGTCCCTTTTAAATCCTTCTGCCATACCCCTGCCTTTCTCTGGGG
The DNA here is from genome assembly GCF_027579445.1 of Ammospiza nelsoni. Classification (NCBI taxonomy): domain Eukaryota; kingdom Metazoa; phylum Chordata; class Aves; order Passeriformes; family Passerellidae; genus Ammospiza; species Ammospiza nelsoni. The sequence goes on along the minus strand of NC_080647.1, from coordinate 19,299,458 downwards.
GTGTCCTTCCTCTGACAAAGCAAGAGAAAGACTGAGACTCCCAGCCCACGTGTCCCACTGACCACTCATCAGTCCTGTGGGGACAGGTCCTGCCTGTCCCGGTGGTTCTGTGCCCTCCTGGCAGCTTCCACGTGCCGCTGACAGCAGGAGGGAGGCCCATGGATGGACCATGGGACCGTGGACCGTGGGTCGACACAAACATCACAGGCACCCAGGACCCTCGCTGTTGTCACTGCTCTCAGTCCTGCTGTAGCTGATTTCAGGTCTCAGGCCCCTTTGTCCCAGGACCTCTGGCCACATTCCCCTCTCAGGCGACTTCCTCGCATTGTCCCAGCCCCGCGGAGTGTAAAACCAGCTGGGCACAGGGGAAGCCATGCTTTCCTGGAAGCAGCCTGTGGAAGCAGCCTCTGGCACAGGCAGCCCACACTGGGCAGAGTGCTGAGCACTGCCTGGGCTTCCATGTGCCACATAACAGCCTGGGACATCACCGTGGGAAGGCTGGTGGGCACCCAGCCATGGCCACCCTGTGCCCAGTGGTTCCTTTGGCCATGATGCAGCGATGCTGGGCTGCCAGAACTGGCAGGGTCTGACAGGTTGCCATGCCAGGCTTCCTGAGGCTCTCAGGCAAGATTTGTGGCTGGAGTTTCGCTGGGAAGCATGGGGGAGTGAGGGCTGCAGTATGAGGAGGCTGCCAGGCTCCCAGGGAGCCACAGCAGAGCTGGGAGAGGGCTCTGGATACTGGTCCTACTGCCCATGGTGGAGAGCTTGGTGCAGGAATCTCGGTCCAGCCAGACTCTGGGGCTCCAGTGCCTGCCCCAGTGCAGCTGCTGTGGCCCTGGGAGCAGTGGATCTCAGCCTCTTGTCAGGGAGCAGCCTGAGTCCCCCTTGGCTGGCATGGTCCCGGGCCAAGCCCTGCTGCCAGCACAGCTGCGGGCGGTTCCCATCCCCACAGCATGGGCGAATGGCACGGTGCGTTCCTCCTGAGCCAGGCTCTCTGGCCAAATCCTGCAGCACACACACCTCCCCTCCTACCCTGACCAGGGCCCATCACACCGCTGGGACTGAATGTCCTTGCACGCTGCAGCTCTGAGTCCCACCAATGGACAGGGACGTTATTGACTGGTTTGCTGATTAGTGGTTTTCATAGAAACCTCACATAATCCAGCCTTCTCCCCATGAGCTGAGGGACCCCCACAGGTGTCAAATCTGCCCTGCCACCAGCAACTTCTGCAGCGCCCTTATCTCCCATCAGTACAAAAACAACTGATTCCTTGTTAGACAAGGAGCTTGGAGGAGCTGAAAACCTCAGGCAGATGCGGTGTGTCGAGACAGTGCTGTTTCTCAGTGCCTCTGCTCCTGCTGGGCACCTGCATGGGAGCACGGGGACGTGCTGTACAGTGTCCTGGCATGGCCAGGCTGGGCTCTGGCCAAGGCACCCCTGAAAGGCTTCCTGCCCCTCTGGTCTCAACCACCAGCAAGTCAGACACCTGTGCAGGCGGCCCTGCCTCGCTGGGGGATTGAAGCTGTGCCACCAGACATGTGGCAGTGGGAAGTGTCCTGGAGAGGATCAGATTTGGAGAGGGCATAGTCTCTTGGCTTGCCCAGTGAGGGCTCATCCCAGGCACAGCATGTGCAGGGGGCACACGGGGCAGGTCTGCTCAGGGAGCGCCGCTGCCTTGTGGCATGGGGCCTGGGGCTGTCAGCAGGGGGTCATTTCAGGATTTCATTCAACCTTGGGTGGGCATCCGTGCGCGCAGACGCGCCCCCCATCCCGCAGGGAGCTGGTCCGGCAGGTCCGGTTCGGCAGGGGGTGAGCTTGGGACAGGAGGTGTTTCTGCGGCCGGTGCCAGCTCCCTCTGTGTGCGCGTTTCGCTTCCTCTCCGCTCGCCGTGGAGCAGCGTGAGCCTGGCTCACACCACGGCAATGTCCCCAAGCCGCACGCGCCGGCAGCGAGCGGCCCAGCACCGAGGGCAGGCCGGGCACTCGCTTGAAGCCGGCGGCGCTCGGTGCGGGCACTGCGGCACACGGCTCCGGCCGGGGGCTCGGGGCGCTCTCAGGATCGGCCTCGGCCCCAGGTTCGCTGCCCTCGCCCTCCGGCGTGCTCGGTGCTCCGGACCCGCGGCGGCAGCTGCCGCTGTGCCTGTGCCCGTTGCCATGGCTGCTCTGCTGATGGCGCATCGCCTGCTGCCGCCGTTACATCATTCCTGACAGTGCTCCGCGCTGGCACAGGGTCCGAGCGGCTCCAGCCGTGCCCCCGGCACCTCCTGCACGTGGGGAGCGAGCCTGAGAGGCAGAAGTTTGGCAGTGAATTCAAGCGAGAGGCATCGTTTCAACAGGAGCTTCAGCCTGGATTGAAACAGCTCTGATGGCTCTGTCAAATATCTCCTTGTGGATTCGGGATGCCTGGGCTGTGGGTGAGTAGGGATGCTGGCATGGAGCAGGGGTGACTCAGGAGATACTGAGGGGCTGGGGATCCTGCAGGGATGCCGTTCCTGCAGGAGAGTAGAGCTCAGCTGCCCTTCAAGCGAACTGCCCTGGAATTCAGCTTCAGTCCTTGTGTACCTGCCATGGCCACAACACTGAGCCTGGACACTGGCTCACGCTCAGCAGGACTCCGAAGCTGCAGCATCTGCTGCAGCTGGTGGTGCTGAGTCTGGGAACATTCCAGGCAGATGTCCATTGGCAGGCAGGGTAGGGGATGCCGCCTCCTCCTCTCTGCACGCCCTGGGGCCAGGAGGGCACTGGTGCCAGCAGGGAGTCTGGTGAACCCCCAGCCAGATATGCCTCAGTTTCCCTCAGCAGCAAGGCTGGCCAGGCTCAGGTCTAGACTACTGGGGTTGGTGGGATGGAGCTGTCCCTCTGGCTCTGCTGTGCCAGGATGCCTTTATCTCCTGCAGGCATTTGCCACAGGGTTGGAGCCCCTCAGAGGTATTTTGTGCTCTGAGCCTGTCGCTGATAAGTGTGGTGGGAGGGTCACTGCCAAGGGCATTGGCTCAGCTCAGCTCCACTCTCCCAGCCGGCCGCTGTCTCCTCTTGCCGGACACTCCTGCTTGGCTGGGGCATCCCGTGCCCACAGATGGCTGTGGCACCTGGGCTTCCTTCTCACAGCCTGCCCTTGTAGTGAGCCTGCATCAGGCTTCTCCCAAACACTGCCTGTCCCTCGGGAGCACCGTGGCAGTGAATCAGGACTGCTGGCTCCTTACATCCGTCGCCGAGCTGCCGTGCGGTGCTGGGCTTGGCGTGCTACTCCCAAAACACCCTCAGAGCCACTGCTCACGAAGCACCCTCGGAGTGGCTGCTCCCAGGGAGCCAAAGCCTCAGGGTGCTGCTCGCTCTGGCACAGTGCTGTCCTTGCAGTGCACGTTTGGGCCATCTGGGTGCCAGGAGAGTGCTCAGCTCATGGGTTCTTGCCCCCACCCCTTCTCCCCTGCTGGGGAGATGGAGCCCACGATGCCTATGCCTTGGTGATGCCAGCACCTTGGCAATGCCAGCAGCCCAGCAGTGCCTGCACCACAGCCCACACCGGCTCAGGACCGCGCTGTGCCACTCACAGTCCCAAATAAGCGTGTGTCAGCAAACAGGGGAAGGCTCCACAGGGGAGGACCCCGGCACTGCGTGTTCCCCTTCTGGCCGAAGCTGCCCCTAGGCAGGGCAGGGTGCTGGGCGTGGGTGCTGCCCCGTTTCCGCCGCGCCCAGGGCGGCCCCGGGTTTGGTGCTGTGGTTTCCCCACGTGGTCGGCGCCCGAGGTGATGGCAGGGGTGACTCGGCAGCAGAGGCGAGGAGCGGAGGTGAGCTCTCGTATTCGGGGCACGGCATCAGGGGCTTGGAGAGCTGCAGGGGCTGCTCAGGATGTCCCTGAGCCCTCGGTGGGGGGTGGCTGCAGGGGGATATGTGGGCAGAAGGTGAGGAGCATCACCTGTGCTGAGGCCAAAGGCTGGGGCTGCGTGAGCCAGGCAGAGGGTGCAGCAAGCCAGGATTTGGGGTGCACCATTGGGCTGTTCTCAGAAATGACAGGGCAGCACTGGATCCCCCACCTCGCCAAAACCAGCAGGGTCCGGAGTCTGGTTGTGGGGTCAGGAGTCTGCAGAGGGGAAAGTGTGGTCTCTGCCCCTGGCACTGGGCGTCAGGTTTTTGGGGAGATGTCCAACCTTACCCTGTGCATGGCACACACATGCACACATGCGCCCCAACACCTCTTGGTTGGTATGGAAACAAGTCAAATTATTTAGAGGAGGAGGAATGGAAAAAAAAAAAAAGGAAAAAAACCCAGTGTTCCCAGTGTGAAGGCCTGTCGTTATGGAAACAAATCATAAAAGTAACTAGGGTGGGGACATGGCACCTTGCTTTGGGTGCTGGGCGTTGTGCAGGCTCCATCAGCTGGGGGAAGGGTGGGCATGAGGGCACCCAGGGGCACAGGTGTTGTAAGCAGGAGGGCATCTGGGGGCAGGAAGGCACATGGGGGCAGGATGGCACGAGCAGCAGGGGGGATGCTTATGATGAAGTGCAGATGAGCTGGACCACAGCTGCCTGACCAATGGGGGCCAAGGGAAATGTGGCTTGTGCTGGGGGTCCCACACATGTTTTGGGGCCATTCCCCTTCCCAGGTATGTGGGATTGCTTCTACTGCCTCAGCTGGGGCCTGGCATGGAGCAGGTTTTGGCAGCAGGCATGGTGTGTTCCTGGGGCCAGGCACTGTGCTGCAGGTGCTAGAGGGAAAGTGTTTGTCACACAGTGGTAGTCAGAGTGTCTCAGCTGATGGGGATGGGGACAAGACCATGCAGCGGAGGATGAGCCCTAAATCTCCAGGGATGAGACCCTGGGCATCCATATCCCTGTGTAAAGCTCACAGAGACCCACTCTGTGCCTGACAGGGTGTGGGTCCCCTTGGAGGCAGTGTGCCAGTGGTGGCACTCCTTTGAATCCATGCTTGGTACAAACCCATATCCACTCAGAGCAGCGCAGCCAGGGCTGCAGTGTTCCCATGGCAAAGCACGTTTGTGGGAGCAGCGCTCAGCTCCCCACAGAGCCAGTTCACTGCTGAGCCCAGATCCTGCTCCTAGGGACTTTTCCACCCATCAGGGTGTTTCAGAGGGTCTGAGCAATCCTCACAGAGGTTTCCTTCCCTGGAGAGCTTTGGGGGTGCCCGTGCCAGGGAAGGGCATGTGGGCCCCAAGCTGGAGTGCAATGGAAGTGGTGGGTCCCTGGCTCCTGCCTTTCAGTTGCAACTTCTGCTCCTCTACAGCCAGGATGTTGCTCCACCACAGCGTGCAGCGTTTCCTGCGCCCAGGCGCGGTTAGGCACGGGTGGCAGGGCTGGTTTCCTTCCCCAATTTCAGCCAGCTCCCTTCTTGGCAGCCCTCAGGGACTATCCAGTCCCCAAAGTGGTGGCAGCATTGAGGGCTGGTCCCAGCAGGCAGCAGCCTGCCAGGGTGGGATGCAGCCACATCCTGGCATTCCTGGAGAGCTGGGGTGGGATGAGCATTGTGCTGGCACCGTACTATCCCACGGCAGCACCCGCAGGAAAGCCGTCCCCCACCTGCCTCTGATCCCACTCTCCTCTGCCTGCAGCCACCTCTAACCTGGACCTCGAGAGCAAGAAAGCCGCCCCCGCCAAGCTGCCATGGCAGCAGCCTGTGAACGTCTTCCTGGCAGCTGGGCGCCCACCGGGCATGGAGCAGCTGCACCAGGAGGCCCAGCTCAACCTCCAGAGCTTGCTGCAAGGTAGCAAGGAGAGGGGCTGGAGTAGTGGGCTGGGGGAGGGTGGTGGGTGGGTGCTCCCCGGGCTAGGTGACCACCATGAGACTGAGCTCATCTCCCACACGCATGTCCAAGCCATTCCTTGGACCCCACCAAGCTGCAGGAGTTGGGTCCTGGGGGTCCCAGCCTCCAGCAGTCCCTCACTGATCTCTGCTCCCAAGTCACGGCTGCAGGTGCCAAAGCAACTGGGACTGCGTTTGCCTGCTAGGGCCACTGATGCCAGTGGGGCCACCAGGGCACCCACGAGCCCCTGCACAGCACAGTTCTCACGAGGGCCTAAGGGACCTGCCACTGATCGGCCTAACTTGATCAACGTGGCCAGTGGTTTTGTTTCCTTCCAGTCTCTGGCCCAGGCTGTCACGTGGCCCTGGCTCAGATGCTCCTCAGGCATCAGATGAGATCAGCAGCCCAGCCATCCCCCAGCTTGTAATCTCATTAAGTCAGCCTGAGCAGCCCTGCTTTCTGCCAGTCCATAGCCACCAGCATTAATTAGCTCAACAATTACAGGATGGGGATGCACTGAGTTCTGGCTGTCCCCAGTGGGGCTGTGTCTCAGTGGGACTCACCGCATCACTTGACTGCATCTCGGGAGGAGTGGGGCAAGCTGCTGGCATCTTTGCACTTCTTCAGTTCCCCTCCTTGGGGTCTCCCTTCCTCACCTTCTGAGCTGCCTGTCCTGAGCAGGGATGGCCAGCTAGGCTGGGGACAGCCAGAGGGGACAGTCACCATCCCTTCACATGCCCCCTGCTCCAGGACCTGGCAGCAGGAGCAGGGTCCCAGGTGCTGTTTTTCTTGCAGAGGAGTATGAGGAGCAGTACACCGAGAGCAGGGTCACTGGGCAGACCTTCCGCGCTGCTGGTCACCCGCCCTCCGACACCTCCCCTGAACCATCACCTCGACCCCCACCTGCCAAGCGCCTTGAGTTCGTGCTTATGGTGAGTTCTGAGGTGGCAGGGCGGGCAGCAAGTCCCTGTTTGTGTTCCACCCTTGTCCCTTTAGTGGCTGATGTGCCTTTCTCCCCGTAGCCCCCGAGCCAGCGAGCGGCCGAAGAGGAGACCACCAGCAGCACTGTGCTCAGTGCTCGGCCTCCTGACACCTCCCTGAGCCTCCCCACCAGTCCAGACAAGCAGCAACCCTGGCCCAGCGCCTTCCCCTTGCCCCCTGAGGAGGAGAAGCAGTGGCACCAGCCCAGCTCCATCCAGACCAACATTGTCCCCATCAATGTCTCCGGTAGGGCAGCACCCCATGGCAAGGTGGGGGCACACGGGGTGCAGGCAGAGATGCACCCCAGCAGCCATCTGGGGCAGGGGACGGGTGGTGGGAGGGGGCTATGGCTGCAAGCTGTGTTCCTGTGGGTTAGGTGGGCACCAGGGCAGAGAGGGGACAGCAGGGCCATGCTGGCATCCATCACTCCCAGCCATCTCTCATGCCATCTGCAACTTTGTGCGTCCGGTCCGCTGGCCATGTTGCTGGCGGGTCTCACATCCCTGATGTAATGTCCAGCCAGTCAGGTCTGTTGTTATCTGGGCTCTCACCACATACTGTGCACCCTGCCTGACTCACCTGTCTCTCCTGTCTGTCCATCTGCTCATCCTCTCAGGGCCGCAGCTCCCAGCAGCACAGTCCTGCCCAGTCCTTGCAGACACAGGTGCCATGCTCTGGCCCAGGTCAGAGTCAGGGGCTAGTGACTGGGTGAGGTGCCCCTTCTGAAGGGCAAAGGTGTCTCTCTGCACTTTCCCTCCACCATGGAGAGCTGTGCCAGGGCCACATTGGTCCCTTTCCCTCTCCATGCCTCATGTACCCATCCCCAGTCTGGCTCAGCTCAGTGGTGTAGGGCCCAGCCTCACCAGCCCAGACTAGTGCCTGTCACGCAGTGCAGGGCTGGTCTCTGTGGCTTTCCATCCATCCCACTTCCATATGCAGCATTCCCACCGTGCCTCACCTCACATGGCTCACACCATCGTCCTGCGTCCCACACTCCCACCTGTGTCACCATGCCAGGCTGGGGACACACAGAGAACACGGGCGATGGAGGGGCTGAGCTCCCGGCCCAGCAGCGGCTCCGGCACTGCCCGTACGCTGTTTGTTTTGGCTACAGGGCAGCACTTTGCTAGGCTTGCGAGTGCTCGTCACTCCCTGTTTAACACAGAGACTGCGATGAACCCAAAGTCCACCCTGCGGCGTAGACGGACCATTATTGGATTCCCTAACCTGTCCCTGCGAGACCAAGGTGACGGCAAGAACCGCGCAGGCTGCACCCGGGCAGGGCTGGCAACCTCCAGAGCTGCCCTGATAGTGGCACAGCATCCCGAGGCTGGCAGCCAGCCCAGGCACAGACCCCTGGGCTCCGGGGACACCCAGACCACGGGGAGGTGCAGGCACCACACTGACTCTGCGCCCTCCCAAGGCACTGAGGTGCTGGGCTCACTGGTGACTCTGGGCTGGCCTGGGGCTGGCATGGCATCAGGGACAGCCCCTTCATCCTGAGTCAGGATTCTGAGGCAGGAGTCACCCAGCCTCGGCTCCAAGAAGGAGGGCTCCCTGTGCCCATTTCCCCATGGGCAGACCCTGTCTCAGGCTGCCATGGCTGTGGGGCACACACCTGGCCAGGTCTTTGCTGGGGCTGGCAAGCTGGCCATGCCATGTGAGAGTGGCTGGAGTGCTTCCAGGCTGGCATTGGACCCCTGGGAACAGCAGCCACTGTGGCTCAGGGGCTCTGTCCTGCTGTCCCCTATGGAAGGTGCAGAGAAATCAGAGCCAGCCTCTCTCTGAAGGGAAGTAGAGACAGGGAGAGAAGCCATGACACCAGCTGCTCCAAGCCAGTTTTCACGGGGTAGGAGGAAGGTTTCTTCCCATGACAGTGGTCAGACCATCAACAGGATGGTCACGGCTCCTCCTTGGAGTCTGTCAGACCTCAGCCCACCACAGCCTTGAGCATCCCTGTCTGCTGGGGGTGTTCAGAGTGGGGTTGCTGGCTCCTGTGATGGGGTGGCACTGTGAGCCACCACGTCCCTCTCTGTCCCAGCTGGCAATGCCTGACCTGGCTCCTCCTGAACCCCATCTGACTCCCCACCATGGAGCAGCACCAGGGCAACACTTTGGTTGCCATGGGACTGATGTCCCCATGGGTAGAGCCTCCTGCTGTGGCTGCTTATTTGCCCCTGGCACATTCCAGCGTGCCATCAGACCCACATTTTATGCCTGGGCAGAGGTGCAGCCTCCAGACTGGCCACAGGCTGGGACAGCATGCAGAGGAGGGCCATGTCCCTGTGAGGGAGGCGGGATGGTGCTCACCAGGCTGTGTCTCTCCCCGCAGGCAGTGCCAACGGCCCCACCTCCAGCACACACGCGCCCATCGATGAGTCCCTGTCCTGCAGCTTTGTGCCTGAGACCACGAGCAGGGGCACTGCGCCCCAGGAGATCAGCGCTCGTCCGCCCCTCTCAGCCCCACTGAGGAAGACCTTCAGTGACCTCGGGGCCCTTCGCTGCCAGCTACCTGCTGCCATGGATGGGGCAGCCAACCCCTGTGCCAGTGCCTGCAATGGGACACAGGGCACCCCTTTTTCTCCTCCCTGGACCCCCGTGGGTTATGGGAGCCCCCCCAGCTTTACCACTGGCCCAGGCAAGGGGCCCACCTGCACCTCGCCAGGCAGCTTCATTCCATCGCCCAGCCCAGGTTCACCCGCCGCCTCCACCTCCTTCTTCATCGCCACAGAAGAGCGCATGGGCAGCAATGGGCCCAGCTTTTTCTCTGGCCCAGTGCCTGCTTCCCCAGCCAGCTCCAGGTGCATCCAGGGAGCCAAGGGGAATTTCTTGCCAGGAAGCCAAGAGGAGCTGGAGCCAGCGGCAGGGCCAGCGCAGCTGGAGGTGGAGCGGGCAGGGTGCCGGTTCCGTGAGCGGTCACTGTCGGTGCCCACTGACTCGGGGTCCCTCTGCTCTGTGGACATCACGTATGCTGAGACCCGGCGGGGCAGCGCCAACTATGCCCTGGGCTACCCCAGCGCCAGCTCCGAGGGCAGCACCAGCACCGACAACATCTCCCTGGGGCTGGAGCCTGAGGGGCAGCGGCGGCGGCGCTCCAAGAGCATCTCCCTGAAGAAGGCCAAGAAGAAGCCCTCGCCACCCACGCGCAGCGTCTCACTGATCAAAGAGGGGCCGGATGGTGATGAGGGGCTCAGTGCGGCACTGCCCAAGGACCAGCGGCCCAAGAGCCTGTGCATCCCACCAGAGCTCCAGGGTCACCGGCTGGTGCACGCCGACCCTCAGGGGAGTGCAGGCAGGGAGCCCAACAGCACAACCACCCCCCACCAGTGGCATCTCACAGACTGGAGGGCTGGCAGTGATCCCTACCAGTCCCTCTCTGGCTCAAGCACAACCACAGGGACCACGGCTGTTGAGTGTGCCAAGACACGGGGCAGCTCTGAGTCCCTCGTGTCTCCTTCAGTCTCCAGGGCCACGACGCCCTCCCAGTTCTCTGCCGAGGCAGACCTCAAGACCTCCTCGCCAGGCAGGCCCACAGGGCTGATGTCCCCATCCAGCGGGTACTCCAGCCAGTCAGAGACCCCAACCCCCACCGTACCCACCTCCACCATCCTTGGGCACTCCCCGCACCAGGTGCGTGTGAGGCCACTGGTCCCCGAGAGGAAATCCTCTCTGCCCCCCACATCCCCCATGGAGAGGAGCCCCAAGGGCAGGCTGTCCTTCGACCTCCCACTGACTCCACCCGCCCACCTTGACCTCTCAGGGCTGAAGATCTCCCTGAAGGGGAAGACTAAGGTCAGCCGGCACCACTCTGACTCCACCTTTGGCACCAAGCTGGCCCAGAAGACCAGTCCCATCACACCCATCATGCCCGTGGTGACACAGTCCGACCTGCGCTCTGTCCGCCTCCGCTCCATCAGCCGCTCAGAGCCAGAGGACAGCGCTGATGGCCCAGAGCACACAGAGGAGCCAGCACACATCCCCTGCCCTGGGCCAGAGAGAAAAGTGAAGCCACCTGTGGCAGAGAAGCCACCCCTGGCCAGGCGCCCCCCGTGCATCCTGCCCAAGCCCCCAGTTCTGCGGAAGGAGGGTCCCCTGTCCCCCAAATCCCCACCAGGCACTACCACCAAGGAGAAGGGGCTGGCACAGGATGCCTTTGTGGTGCGGCGGAGAGGGGAGCTGAGGAGGAGCTCAGCTCTGGGGGAGTCCCACTTGTCCCTGACCCCAGCGGGGCCCCGGCGACTCTCCCAGGGCAGCCTGGACGAGCTCCGGCCGGAGCGGAGCAGTGCCGAGGGGGAGCGCAGGAAGGCCAAGGTACCCCCGCCAGTGCCCAAAAAGCCCAGCGTGCTGTACCTGCCACTCATCCCAGCCCCAGCACAGCTGGGAGCTGGTGTGGGGGACCTGCCACCCACCCCCAGCCCCATCATCACCCTGGACACTGACCCCACCTGCTGCGACCCTGATGCTGAGGAGCCGCCATCCCCCAAGGCCGTGGGCACCACGCCTGCCAGCGAGCCTGCCTCAGAGCAAGGTGAGGGTCTCTCCACCACTGTGGTGGGATCACCCCAGGGATAATGGTGCTCCATGCTGCACAGGGGATTCACTGCTGTCTTCTCCCTGACCACAGGCAGCTCAGCAGAAGCCGGCATGGAGGAGAAGAGCTTTGCCAGTGACAAGACAGCCGAGTCCATCGTGGAGGAGGACGATGAGGTGTTCACAACATCCCGCACTACGGAGGATCTCTTCACAGTGATCCACAGGTAAGGCTGGTGCATGCACCGGAGGGGACAGCCCCTGCACCTACTGTCACAGCTCTGGGTGTAGTGTCTCTCCACCATGACAGCTCCATTTTCCATACTGGGGCCAATGTTCATCCTTGGGGACAGCCCAGTCGCTGCTACCTTGAGCAGAGTGCAACCAGCAGGGAGAGTCCAGATTAGTCCTACCTGCCAGGAGCATCACCTGCCATGCCCATGTTATCACCTTGCCCCAGCGGAGCAGGCTGGGCACTACCATGCCCCTAGCTCTGGCACCTCACCCCAGCCCCAGACCCCTCCCACCCGTGTCCCTTTGGTGCCTAGGTCAAAGAGGAAGGTCTTGGGGCGGAAAGAGCCTGGTGACACCTTCAGCAGCCGACCCACCTCCCACTCACCTGTAAAGACTTCAAGCTCCCCAGCTGGTGAGTCTCTGGCAGCAGCAGGCAGCAGTGGGAAGTCTTCCAGCAGGAATGAGGATTTTAAAGCCCTGCTCCAGAAGAAGAGCAGCAAAACAAGCCCTGGTACTCGGCCATCTGCCGCCGAACTGCTCAAGACCACAAACCCGCTGGCCCGGAGGGTCATCACAGAGTTTGCCCCTGAGCTGGACGGTGCAAACAGCCCCAAAAGCCAGCCCTGACCACACAGGGGCTCCTCCAGCCGAGAGGAGAGAGCGCTGCAGAGAGAGAGCTGCTGCTGCAAAGGGCTGTCCTGGCTGCTGGGGAGCCCCTGTATCCTGCTGGGGGGTTCTTCTGCTTTTGTTCCTTACCTGGAGAGCTGCTGGCAGAGAGGCAGTGGCTGGAGCCCAAGCTCTCATGACTCTGGGCCCTTCCCATGGGAGAAGTTGCTGGAACTGGCCCTGGCTGAGCCAGCTCCTGGGATTGAAGGCACCTGCCCAGGAAGCAGAACAGGATGACAGCCCCTGGTGTTGCCTGATGCCTGGTGCAAAGCAGCTTGAGACTCTCTGGTCCCTTCGGCATGTGGTACTTTAAACAGATTTTCTAATGCACAGTGGTGGTGATGTTTGATTCTCTTCCCTTTGACATTGTACCTTGAGTTTCCCATGCAGAAATCCCCTGGTTGAATTCAGCTGGACACACAGATGCACTTTGGGAAGACACCAGGGGTTCAGCTGGATCTGCGGTTGCTTTTGAAGAGTCACAGGAGGTTCCCTGTCATTGCCCTGAACATCCTCCCTGTCACACAGGGAACTGGCAGCCAGCGTCCACAGCCAGCGCCACCACCTCAAGCCAAACCCCCACCCCTTGAAAGCCCCCAAAATGCTGCATTTTGGAGCTCCTCAGCTCAGTCCAAAAACAAACCTTGGGGTCTTCTCCACTACCAGTCCCCCCGGCCTCACTGCACAGGGGGTCTGGCAGCCACCCCACTCCCACACCAGGGGTCCTGCACCCAGCTGCCAGCTGGGGCAATGAGGGTGCTGTGCCACAGGAAGGAAGCTCGTCCCCAGCTCTGCCTCCTGCATCTCCACAACAGACCCTGCGACAACTTCTCCTGCTGCCCTGGCCACCAGAGGTCCTGAGATGCTACCAAGATGGTGGCTGGAATCCAGATGGACTTCACCTGAGCCACCTCCCTGGTGGCTCCGGGGTCCCCCCAGGATTGCCTGCCACTCACCTGTGCCCACTGGCCACCAGGCAGCTGAGCAAGGCCGAGTGGGACACGTGCCATCAGGGCATGTGCACGGGGCCATGGAAGAGGGTTTGCACGTCCCCAGGTGGGATTTGTCCCCCTCACTCCCAGCTGCCTCTTCCTGGCCGGGCTCCAGCATGGGGGCCCAGCAGCCAGTAACAGAGGCTGTGGTGTGGGCTCAGGGCAGGGCAGGGAGGAAACACGAGCTCTGAGCAGGAGCATGGCCACACGCCCAGAGAAACAGGAAGGGCCAGCCACGGCTGACAAGGAAACAGAGTGTTTGGGGAAATTTATGCTTGATTTCTTGATGTATTTCCACACACTCCAGCCTTCCTGTGCTGCAGTGGGTCCAGGCAGCAGCAGGGCACCACAGCACTGCTTCAGCTGCCCCTCTGAGGGGCCTGGTCTGCTCTGGGGGGTCTCTGCCCCACCAGGAGCTCTGGGGAGCACAACCCAGGCAAACACTTCCCCATCCTTGCCACCACCCTGGATCTGATCCCACTGAGGCTCCAGTGGGTTCCCCTCCCTCCTGGTACTCACCCATCTCTCTCTTTCCTCTCCCAGGGCTGCAGATTTAAGCCTGTAATTAAGAGCCAGGCTGAGAAACTCAGGAAAAAAAATCACAAAAAAAGCTCCAATGAATGTCCACATTTCACCCTCATCCCATGGCCTCAGCTAGTGGCAGGGTGCTGGCGTGGGATGGGGCCAGGGCACAGCTTGGGAAGCTCTGGGGACAGGTACATTTTGCACATGACTGCTCAGGAAACCAGGGACAGAGTCGGTAAAGGGGGCTGGGGGCAAGCACAGGGCAGGGACCCCCCCCTGCAACACCCCCAGCACCACTGGCATCTGGAGTGGCCGATGCTGCTGGGGTGAAGTATCCAAGTGGACCAGAGGTCAGCTGTGGGACAGAGGTTGGCCATGAGATGGAGATCCTAATTTCCCTGGCCGGAGGAACGTGCTCTTGCTGGGGCTCTTCCTGGCTGAGCGCTCGTCTCTGGCCGCTCTCTCCCTGCTCCCCCTGGCTGCAGCTACTCCACTGGGAAGGCAGTGGGTTCCCGGGACGAGTCCGGCTGGCAGGACAGCCCTGCCCCGGCGTGCGGGCCGCCAAGGTGCCAACTATGGAATGTTGTACTTTTTATCTCGCCAGCTTGGTAAAGTGCTCCCTGCTGCCTGCCTGTGCCTGTTCTTCTTTGGGCTGCTGAGGGACCGGGGCTGGGGAGGTGGGCACCCCTTGACTGCCCTGGGAGAAGAACCGGCCCTATTTGCTGGGGCTTTTCACGGCGTTTGCCGCGCACTCCTGTGTCCCCGTGGCTCTGGGGCGGGGGGGCGCAGGGACACCGTGAGGTGTCAGGGGCGGCCCAGGCTGGGCGCTGGGGAGAGGCCGGAGCGGGGCCCGGGGGTGCTGTGAGGGGCTGCGGACGGACTTGGCGTCCGGGGGGAAGGTGGGATGGATGAGAGGGACAGAACAGTCCGGGGGGACTGCAGGAGTCAGCCCTCGTGCTGGGAGGGAGCTGGGGACAGCGCTGGACCCTGGGCACAGGCCGGGGGGAGGACTGGAAGTGGGGAGGGGTGGACCGGGAATTGGAATCCTGGGGCCGGTGGGATGGATGAGGGGACAGTGTTGGGGCCAGCCCTGGGCGGGCGCTGGGTACGGCCGTGGATGCCGAACGCAGCCCCGTGTCCCGCAGCCCCGCAGGGCAGCTCCATGCCGGCACCGCGCGGGCAGCCGGGGGCCTCGGGGCGGGGCGGGGCGGGGGCGGCCCCGCCCGGCGCGAAGTGCGGCGTGGGGGCCTTAGGGCAGCAAGATGGCGCCCAAAGGGAAAGGCGGCGGCAAAGCCGGGAAGGGTGAGCGGGGCTGGGCGGCACCGGCACCGGCCGGGCGGGGGTGCTGGGCTGGCCCCGGCCGGGCTGGGGTTGTGGGCCGGCACTGGCCGGGAGGGGGTGCTGGGGCGGGACCGGCCGGGCTGGGGCCCGGGGGCGGTGGGGGCCGAGCCAGTCTCAGAGCCCGGCAGGGCCGGCGGGGACCGGGCCGGTGTCAGGGTGATCGGTTCACAGGCGGCGACAGCGGCAGCAGCAGCGAGAGCAAAGCACAGGGCCCGAAGGGAGGCGGCAGCGCCGTCAAGGTGAGCGCGGGGGGCGTCGGGGACCAGGCGGGCTGCGGGTTCTCTGCCCCAGCACCTGCAGGCTCGTCCCGCCCGCCGGCCCCGCTCGCCACAGCCGCGCTGCCCGCCCCTCCAGGTTCGGCACATCCTGTGTGAAAAGCACGGCCGGGCCATGGAGGCCATGGAGAAGCTGAAGTCCGGACAGCGCTTTAGCGAGGTGGCGGCACAGTACAGCGAGGACAAGGCCAGGCAAGGGGTGAGTGAGTGCTGCACCAGACAGGGCGGTGGGGCCGGGCAGCGGCTGCGGGGGCCTGGGTCCTGCTCGTCACCAGCAGGACCTGTCCCACGGCCACACCACCCACCCTCCCTGCTCCAAGTCTCAGAGCTTAACCCCCACGGTCCCTTGCTGTAGGGAGACCTGGGCTGGATGACCAGAGGCTCCATGGTGGGACCATTCCAGGAGGCAGCATTTGCCCTGCCTGTGAGCAGCATGGACAAGCCCGTGTACACGGACCCTCCCGTCAAGACCAAGTTCGGATACCACATTATCATGGTGGAAGGCAGAAAATAAAATGTGAATGACCACGATGACCTTGTTGACTGCTTGAATCCCGAGTCCCAGACACCTTGGCCTTGGAGCAAGTTGGGCACAACCAGCAACATGCTTGGAGGCAGGCTGGCTGTCCCTGTCACTGTGCTAGCAGAGCAGGGCCCTGCCTGAAGAGGTAAAGTGTCCCTGGGAAGGGTGAAACAAGAGCCTTTTATAGATGTTGATGTCTCTGTTGTCTGGCAGGCCAGCCTCTTCCTTCTCCACATTATCTGTGGAGATAATGGCCTGTCAGTGGAACGAGGTGCCCAGGTTTTTATCTGCAAACAGAAATGATGCAGAAAAGGATAGAGGGGCCCCAGGGCTTGGTCTCCATCCTCCCCAAGAGGATGCAGTCAGCTCCTGTGCTCCAGAGCTTCAGGACAGTCCCTTCAGTGGAGGGTGGGTAACACTGGAGCTGGGTCAGGCCAGGCAGGGAAGGGACCTGGGGGTAGGAGGGGAGGATGAGCTCTCCTGAGCACAGTCTGCTCTCTTCCTACAGCTCCACCTTACCCACTCAGAGCTGGGGGAAGAGACTGGATAATTCAGGTTTGGATAAGGAAAAAAGCCACTAAACACTTGTGTGCTGCTTCCTGCGTTCCCCTGTGCTGTGGGCTGTGCAAGGGAAGCAACCCAGCAAGATTCCTGCTATCTCAGGAACCCAGCCCAGAGCCATGATCCCCTTGCTACCCACAGAGCCTCCAAACCAGCCACAGCTCCAGCAACAGGCACCAGCTTTGTTTACAGGTGAGCACCATGCACAGAGCTCAGAGATGAGGAGGAAACATCAAAGAAGAAAAGGTCCTTCTCTTCCCTCCCTTTTCAGGGTGTTGGTTTTGCTGAGTATGGAATGCTCAGAGAAGCCAACGAATAGCTTGCAGTGGAGAGCGGACATGCTGCCCAGAGCAGACACTGCCCCATGTAAAGGTGCTCTGTTAATAAACCACTTATTTCCAGGCTACCAGAGCCCTGTTCTTTCTTTTGGCAAAAACACATTGACACAACTGCACCAGCAAATCTGCTGTGTTTGCTGTGGTTCCAAATACAGAGAGCTCCTCTCCCAAACTGCACAGGTCAGCCAGGTGTGGGGTCCTGTGCTACGGTGTGGTATTGCAGAAGGCAATGCCATGGCACAAGGAAACATCCCTGTCTGCTGCTGGGCTGTTACCAGGTGAGACTGGCAGGACGAGCACACCAGACAGGCTGTGTTAGTGAGGGCAGAGTCACTCAAAGCCAGAACCAGGAACTTTTGAGCTGCTGGTTTGTAAGATTGAGGGACTCTCAGCCAGTTTGCTGATAACACTGAGCTGTGTGGTGTGGTCACACACTGGAAAGGATGGATCCAGAGGGACCTGGACAGGCTGGAGAGGTGAGACCATGTGAAAACCACAAGGTTCTACACCTGGGTTAGAACATTCTCAGGCACAGCTGAAGAAGGGGCAGAGAAGGGATTGAGAGCAGTCCTGGGAGAAGGGCTTGGGGTGATGGCTAACAAAAAACTCATGAAAACCCATGAGCCAGCAGTGAGCATTCCCAGCCCAGAAACCCACTATGTCCTGGGCTGCACCCAAAGGAACATGGGCAGCAGGTGAGGGAGGGGATTCTCCCCTGCTCCCAAGATCCTGCCTAGAGTCCTGCACACAGTTCACGCAGCATAAGAAGGACATGGAACTGTTGGAGCAAGTCCAGAAGAGGCCATGAAGCTGATAAGAGGACTGGAGCATCTCCCCTGTGAAGAAAGGCTGAGAGAGTTGGGGCTTTCAGGCTGTTTAGCCTGGGGAAGGTTGTATGGACACCTCAGAGCACATTTCAGTATCTGAAAGGGCCTACAAGGGAGCCAGAGAGGGATTCTATCCAGAACTGGAATGACAAGATACAGAGTAATGGATTCAGGCTGACAAGAGGACAGAAGGGATATTGGAAAGAAATTATTTCTTGTGAGAGTGATAAAACACTGGCACAGGTTGCCCAGAGAAGCTGTGGCTGCCCCATCCATAGAAGTGTTTCAAGGTCAGGCTTGGAGCAACCTGATCTAGTGGAAGGAGTCCTTGCTTGTGGCAGGGGTTGGAACTGGAAGGTCTGTAAGGCACCCAAATGTTGGGTGACCTTC
This sequence comes from Ammospiza nelsoni, assembly GCF_027579445.1. Lineage (NCBI taxonomy): Eukaryota > Metazoa > Chordata > Aves > Passeriformes > Passerellidae > Ammospiza > Ammospiza nelsoni. The sequence goes on along the minus strand of NC_080647.1, from coordinate 19,281,516 downwards.
AGGCACCCAAATTGGCTTATTCAAAACCCAAAGGATGGAGGAACCACAGCACCACAGAGCTGGGCTGTACAGTGACCAGGGGACTGTACTGCCCCCATCTTCTCAGAGGAGAGGAGCAGCAAAACCTGGAGGGTAGAAAGGTGAATCCAGGGCTGCCAGCATGGAGAGGTGTTGGAATCCTAGATGCTGAGAATTTTAAACTTTCTGTGCTTAAAGGCAGAGAGCCACAAGAGAATACTGCAATTTACCTGAGGCTGTGGAGAAGACTTCCAAAACTGATTGATAGCACTGGAATTATGGGTGTGTAGTTGGTTAGAAGTATGTAATATCACAGGGTGGAAAACTTGAGAGTTTGGGGTCTTAGAATATAGAAATAAATATGAACCAAGATGGAGATTTTAGGGCTAAGGCAGATTGTTCTTCTTTACCTTCTCCTTTCTTCTTCTTCACCTTCTTCTTCCTTTTCTTCATGGGTTTGGGTGATGTTTTGTAATTGAACAGAAAAGTCCACATTGCAGGCTTTGAGAGATCAGTTACTGGGTTAAAAGGGAAAATAATCTAGGTGTCATTGGATTGTTTAGTCCTAAGAAACCTTGTAACAAGAGATAGCCATTTTTGTGCCTTGCTAATAAAAGGCTGCAGACCTCATGGTTGTGAGGCTGTTTCACTGATAAGAAATAATAAACACCTGAGTGCAAACATTAACTACCTCCTCAAGTGCCTTCCATCCCAACTTCAAGAAACTGATGGAGACGGGCTTAGACATCAACAATACCATTCTTTTATGAATAATCAGACAGGAACATGAACCATTTTCACCTTTGTGAGTTGACTTCCCAGTGAAGCTCCCTCCCCTGCGTCCAACACCTGGATGTTTGGACTGTTTCCTCAAGCAGGAGGTGCTGAATTTGCTCAGTCACACGAGGATATGGCAGGCACCAGCCTGGAGCTGGCTCAGGGATCCCAGGGCCGTGGTGCAGATACATGGTAACAAGGAATAGCCAGATTGTCTTCTCAGAGCCACATAGATGTCACTTCTGGGCCAGCTGTCTGTACAAGTTCAGAGTCAGAAGCATAACTTCAGGATCTCCACTTTTTATGTCAAGAGCTTGCAGGAAACAGTCCAAAGCCTCCTGGAGTTTTCCATCATTCTGAAGTTTCTTCCCACTGTGTACCAAAGTGTCATAATCGGCAGCGGGAGAGGAACTCTGCCCAATGTCCTTTTCAGAGCTGCTTTCTTGGGCAAAATACTCAATCTGCTCACCTGACTGGAGCTCATTGTCACCTGTGGATTCCTCCTGAGATGACTCCATTTCCTCTGCCTCGGACTGCTCAGATTCCACGCTGTCTGCGTGGGAGGGCTCTTCACCTGTATCAAGTGTTTCTCCACTAGGTTCTTCTTCAGGCTCAGAAGATTCCCCAGTGCACTCCTCAGCTTCATCTTCCACAAGCCCATCTTGCTCCTCATCACCATCATCTTTATCTTCTTCATCAGCGGTTCCCATGATTTCCCCAATATCCTCCACCTCATCTACCAACCTGCTGATGAATGAGCGCCTGGAAGCATTAGACCTGTTCCCACTGTTATTTAGTTGGGGAGAAAAGATGGCTTTAGCTCTTGTTGTGTTGTATTTAGGGGTGGAAGCACTGATTCCTTCCAGTCCTTCCAGAAGTCCGTGCCGAGTGCTGTCCAAGGGAGAGGAGGGCACTTGTTCAGGCTGCTCTTCACTCTCACTATCTGAAGCAATTCTGTTTAAATGTTTCTTCCTACCAAAAGTAAAGAGACCACTGCTTTCCTCCAATGATTTACTCCCTTGCAGGGAGGCATTTGGCTCCTCCTCAGCTGTGGGACAGGGTTTGCCATGGCTACTGGTCTCACTTGGCCAAGTTTTGTTTGGAGATTCTTTGTCCGGAGATTTACACAAGCTTTCTGCCTGGAGCTGTAAGCTCTCCTTCTCAGGAGATCCTTCCACTGATCCTCCTCTATCTGAGGCATCCTGCCATTCCTCTTCAGACTCTTCCAAAACCAGATTGAAGTCAACTTGATCCTGGAAGGAAGGAGCAGATGTACCCTCCAAGCTGTCTTCTAACACGTGAGACTTGTAGAGCTCAGCATTGATTTCTGGCACAGCATTTGATAAACTCAGCACTGCAGAAGCCGGCTCAGGAACATTGTTCTGCTCTGTCCCCAGGGCAGTGTGTGGGTCAAGTACCTGAACTGACAATTCTGCCTCACTTCTAGGATCGTCAGCCATGCCAGACTCAGAGGAATTGTGACAATGCCAAGACAGGTCATTCCTTGTCTTGGCCAAGCTGTCTGAATGTACCTGTGAATGCTGTTTCTCTTGAAGGCTCTGACTCTCTTTCTCAAGTGCAGGGGATGATGGTGTAATGCTGGAATCAGGATTTTGCTCAGATTCTTGTATGTCAGATTGTTCTGCTGTCTTGCTGGGATTGAGCACTTCCATCTCCATACTGGACACACCTTGTGCCAGTTGCTCTTCATCCAAGTCACCAACAGTCAGAGTTGTCATTCTGGAGCTGACATCGAGAACCTGGGCCTCTTCATCCTCTGTAAGATCAACAACTTTGTCTTTTTCAAGTGCATCAGCTACTGGCGGTGAAACAAAATGATTTTTGTCATTCAACCCTGGAGACGACTTCTTTGGCCTGGAAACTGATCCCGATGGTCTTTGCCACTTCTCTTCACAAGCATTTCTGATCCCTTCCATCCTCTGATCACTGAGCTGGGACTCCAGCTGCACCAGCTCATGGGCTTTCTGCACCCTCCGCTGGATGTACTGATGGGCTTCCTCGCTCTCCACCTGCTCCTCGTGAGCCATCTCCCTTGTGTACATCAGATCGTGGTCAGAAATGCCAAACATTGCCAGAGAATGCAGGTAAGCAAGGTGCTCATCCAGCTGCAGGTCAGACTTCCTTTGCATGGCATGCAGGGACTGCAGCTGGATCTGAGTTGCAGACGTCTGAGTATCTTCCAACGTGAAGAGCTCCCTTAGCTCCTGTTTGGAGAAATAACGGAACGGGTTCTTTTTGTCACCAGTGGTCTGTCTGATTAACGAGTCCTTGAATACCTGCCGCCTGTATATCTTCTCTTCCACGGTGCCACAGGTGATCAGTCTGTAAATCACTACATTCTCTTTTTGCCCAATTCTGTAAGCTCTGTCCACAGCCTGAGCATCAGTTGCTGGATTCCAGCTGGGATCAAAGATCACCACTCGGCTGGCTGCTGTCAAGGTTATGCCGACGCCCCCAACCTGTGTGGTGAGCAGGAAGACAGAGTAGTCAGTGCTGCTCTGGAAGGCGTTGATGCGCCTCTCCCGCTCCGTCAGGTGGGTCACCGTGCCGTCAATGCGCAGGATCTGGAATTGTCGGCGAGAGAGGACAAGCTCTATGATATCCAGCATCTTCCTCGACTGTGAGAACACCAGGGTTCGGTGTCCCTCTTCTCTCAGCCGTTCCAGCAGTCCCACAAGGAACTGCATCTTCCCAGACTCCTGGATCACAGTCTCATCAGAGAGATGATCTATTTTGTTCATGCCTGAAAACATACCTGCTTCCATCATGTAATCCTGCTCGGAGCCCACCTGCTCTTCCAAGCCCAGCTGGATACAGGCTCTCGCAGACAGAAGCCTGGGGTGGTCACAGATTTTCTTCAGGACTGTCAGCTCAGCCAAAGGTGATCGGGTCGTCATCAGTACTTCCTTCACATGATCCAGGCAGAGAAAGTTCCTGTAGATTTCTTCCTGCACCGGTGACAGGTACACCCATACAACAAAGTCATTTTTCCTAGTGAGAGATGGCATGACAGGAGCCTTGTTCTCACTTGGATCCTCAGGAAGAGGAGCATCAGCTTTATCAGCATGATAGCTTTTGATGTCTTCCTTGGTCCTCCTGAGGAAACAGGGCTTTATAATTGCCATGAGATTCTCTGATATCTTTAGCCCCAGTGCTTTCTCACCTGGAGTTGCATCCTTCTCCCTTGCCCTGGTAATCGGATTCTCATATTCCATTTTAAAAGTTTTGGCAGTACCCAGGAGGGAGCCTTGACAGGCAAAGTCAAACAAGGACCACATTTCCCGCAGGTTGTTCTGCACAGGGGTGCCTGTAAGCAGGATGCGGTACTGGGCTGGGATTGCATAGACACACTTGGTTGTCTTGTTTGACGGGCACTTGATCTTATGTGCTTCATCGAGAATGATGTAGTCCCAGACAAACTCCTGCTCATGGCGGCTGGCCAGCTGCTTCCAATTGTTAATGAGCATCTGGTAGCTCGTGATGATGATGCCATTCTTCCTCTGGACCCTCTCCAGGTTCCTGGTGCGCTCTGTCTTACTGGTGCCATGGAATTCCTTGACACGTAGGCCGGGGGTCCAGCGAGCGAACTCAGCCAGCCAGCTGCTGACAAGGGTGGTGGGCATGATGAGCAGAACGTGCTGGATGAGCTCAGCGTCGAACATACCTGAGAGGAAGGCGATCACCTGGATGGTCTTGCCCAGGCCCATGTCATCTGCCAGGATGCCACCAGGCTTGCCCTCCCGGTGCAGGCGGTACAGGAACGCAACACCTTCCCGCTGGTGCTGGAACAGCTTCCGGTGCATCTCCCCGTAGATCAGCAGGCCGCTGCCGCACACGTCCACGAAGCCCTCATCCTCCTCCTGCTGCTGCTGCTCCTGCTCGGCCGCCACCAGTGCCTCCTGCACCCGCTGCATGCGGCCCCGCAGCTTCTCGCTGGGGCGGATGGCGGCCGCCAGCCGGAACAGCCGCAGCGCCTCTTCCAGGTCCCCATCGGCCGCCGCCGCCTTCGCGCTGGTCACGAGCCTGTGGGAGTCACCGTGAGCACCGAGTGGCCAGGCCCGGGCTACACCTTGGACCACCAACCCACCACCGCCACCCCCGGCCCGGCCCGGCCGCAGCCCTCCCCAGCCTCCTCGGCCGCTCAGCCCCGTCCCCGCTCACCCCCGGTACCGCTCCTCTTCCGCCACCGCCGCCTCTCCCAGCCCAGGAGCGGCCATGCTGCCAGCGCTGCCGCCCTGCGCTTTGAACCCGGCCCTTCCCGGCCTGCACCGCGCCACATGTAAATCAGCAGCGCCTGCAGCCAATCAACGCCGGGGACGGGAGGAAATGGGCGGGGTCGAGCGCTGCTCCCGGTCTGGGGCAATACCCGGACGGACGCCGGTCCCGGCTGCTCCATTCCCGCCGCGCGGTGGGAAGTGAGCTGCGGGACATCCAGGGGAACCCGGCAGATCCACAGGTCTCCCGCCCCCGGTGCGCTCCCGGTTCCTGCCGCGCAATTGGCGCACGTCACGGGCACGGGCGGTGGGGTCCTCCCGCCAGCAGGGGGCGCGGCGGCGGCGGGCGCTGCTTTGCTCCGCGCCCGTGCCCAGCGCGGAGTCGCCGGGAGACCGAGCGCCGCCATGGAGGCGCGCGCCGCGGGCTGCGGCCTGCTTGTATCCAGCGGGCGCGAGGGGCCGGGCGGGCGGGGGGCAGCGGTGGGGCGGGGCAGGCCGGTGACCGGAGGTTTCCTTAACTACGGCGCAGAGCGTTGCTGGCACGGAGGTGCTGGCCGGGCGGCGGGAGCCGTGCGTGCTCGGCCTGGAGCGGCGGGCCGGCCGCTACGGGTGAGTGCGAGCGTGGCGGGGCCCGGCTCACCTCGGTCGGTACCGCCGCGGCGGGGCCGGGGCGGGACTCGCCGTGCCCGTGCACGGCTCGGTTCTTCGCCGAGCGGCCGCAGCCGTCGTGACTCTGGGGATCCCTGCGTGCTCCCCCGGCGGGCTCCCCTCACCCTGCGGGCTCGGACCCGCGGCACCGGCGCTGCGGAGGTGCCTTCCCGACTGCCCGGTGCTCCTCCGGCAGCCAGAGCCGCTCCATCCCGGTGTTGGCCCTGCCCCGTGGCACGGAGAGTTCAGCAGCTCTTACTTCTTCCCCGGGGTATCCGCGTCCTGCACGGTCTCACCTTCGTTGCCTTTTTCCTCCTCCTGCCCCAGAAGTTTAACGATAAAAATCAAACAGTGTCTCTGTATACGCAGCTTCCGTTTGTGTGCGTGGCTGCCGGGTTTTTATAAGCCTTCCTTCTGTCTGCAGGGTCGTTATTCGCTCCCAGGAGAAAGAAAACTCTGATCCGGATTATATTCCCATCAATAGCCGTTTTAAATGTGTGCAAGGTATTGACTGCTGGGGGGAAGGTTGAGAATCCCCTGCTGTTCATCCTCAAACCTTCAATCTAATGGTGTTTCCTGACCTGTCTCCTGAGGCACAGCAGATTGAATCCTTTCCTTGTGAAACAGCAAGTCACATTTAATGGCATCCCCTTGTTCCTCATCCAAGCAAGTTGTCATTCCATGTCAGCATGCACTTGTGAGGAACTTGGCTGGCTCCAGTGCGTGTTGGGCTTGGCATCACACAGAGCCAACACATGCAGAACCTGGTTTCAGGGTCTGGAATTTGGTGTCTGTCTCTCAGAGTCTCCGCTAAGCCAAGAGTGGGTAGCTGTTGCCTTTTCCTGCATGTTTACATCTAAACTTCCTACAGTCTAGCAAGCTCTCAGCATCCCACCTGTTGGATGAGGAAGGGTTTTAGGCCTTGTCTTGGAAGAACTTAAATAGCAACAAGTGACCCTGGGGCGAATCCTTGTGAGGAGTAAAAGTCCTTTTTTCTGTATTTGCTCATTCCCTTGTGTGCAGCTCAGGGATGTTCTGTCCCAGGTCTTGCTCTGTAGAGAAGCTCTGAAGTTCCTTGTCAAGTTGGTCTTTCCCAAAGTAGCTGCACGGATGGGGAAAAACCATCCAGGTGTATGAGAACTGTGTGGTGGGAATCTCCCTGGGACACTTGTTGGGAGGTGACTGTCCAGGTTCTCTCTGCCAGAACCGTTAGGAGTGTACAGATGTAAATGAGAGCTCTCTGTTCCTGTCAGGACTCTCTCATGGCTGGTAGTGTAATTAGATGAGTCCTCAATTACTGCAGCATCCAGCGTCAGCTCTACTGATCCTGCCTTTCTCTTTTCTAGAGGCAGAAGAGACTCTGCTGATTGATATAGCTACAAACAGTAAGTTTCATAAGGGCAGTGGTGTAGCTAAAGATCCTGTCAGGGAACAGCCACTGGTGCTTGTTTTGCCTTCCAGTCTTCCCCCAGGCTCTGTGTTTGTCCTCTGCTCAAACAGGATGGTTTTCCCTCTGATATTATCATCTGGCTGTGTCATGACATTCATGACACATGGGACAGGACATTGCCATGACAGACAAGGTTTGAAATGCAAATGGTCGAAATGTCTCAAGTTTTTCTTTGTGCTTTTAGAGCTCTTTGCAAAATTGCAGTAGGGAGGATTCCTAAAGCCAGGAGAATGTGCTGGGGATACTCCAAGCAGGGTGGGGGGACCTCAGAAGCGCAGGGAGGGTAACTTAGGTGCAGGTTTCCATCACAAACAGCATCTCGAAGCTGGGTGGGAAGCCTGGGGGCTCTGAGGCAGCCTGGGCTGACTCAGTGAGTGTGTTTGAAGCAGGCTGCAAGGTCAGGATCCAGGGTGAGGCAGCACCAGAGCGGCTCTTCGAGATCCCTGACGAGGAGCGCTGCTTGGGGTTCCTGTCAGAAGTGCAGAGCATACAGGAAGGTGAGCAGAGTTGCCCCTGTGCGTGTGAAATCCTCTGCCAGCAGTTTTTGACAGGGATGGGGTTTTTTCCAGCCCACCTGAAAGCATCTCTTCCTGAACCTAAGGACTCAGCCATTTGGCACCAGGTGGAGAAGAGCCTCACAGGTCTGTCTCCAGGTACAGTTGGCTTTCGGGGCCTGTGCAGTGCTGGGGTGCCCAGGGTAGGAGCTGGGTCTGGCCACGCTTCCTTGTCTGTTAATTCCTTCCTGAGTGCTATTTTCACCCTTGGTTTGTGCATGTTAAGCTCCTTCCTGCCTTGCCTTGTGGTTAGTGCCCCTTTCTCCCATTTCCAGGGTCACACAGTTGATGTATTCCTACTGTCATTTGGTTTTTTGCTTTCTGTGAAGTTACATTTTTTCCCTTCTTGATCTGAGCTCTTTCAGGTTGTTTCTCAGGGTGTTTTTCTTGGATTTTTTTCATTACAGGAGCTCTGGGGTTTGAGGATGACTTCAACACGCTGAGCCTAGAAGAGAAAAGGAACATGCAGAACCACCAGACGGGATCTCGACGGGAACCCCCACCTCCTCCTGTCCCTCACAATAAGCAGTAAGTAATGTAGGGGATCTGTTCCCTTTTTTACTTTTCTTCCTAGACAGCAGAACTAGTTCTAGTGCTGCTCTTGCTTCCTTCCTAGATTTCACAGAGAGAGAGAAGGCGCATCCAGAGACCAGCCCAAGGTGACAAACACGATGCGCAAGATGTTTTTGCCCAGCACACAGTCAGGGCAGAGAGAGGGACTCATCAAACATGTGCTGGCCAAGAGGGAGAAGGCCTACATCAACCTGCACAACTTCAGGTGAGAGCTGGGAGGGAAGGACAGAGCTGTGGGATCTCTCCTTTGAGCCTGGATCTCACCCAGATTGGACCCTGGCAGCTGGTGATGGGTTGCAGCTCAGGTGGCCAGTGAGGATGGTACAACCAGAAGTCTTGTGTCCATGGAGCAGCTGCTGCTTTTGTGTTATCTCTGTGTATGTCAGATCTCCTGAGCCTTGGTAAGGCTGGAGCAGATTGGCAGAAAGAGTGAAGACAGATGTCCCACCATAGTGTCGTGGTGTTGCCCCTCGTGATGTGATGTTAAAAGAGCCAGATGTTTGCTGGTGGAATGCCCTACTCCACTCTGAGAGCAGTGTCACTGGGAGGGAGCCAAGCCTGGGAGAATCTTTGAGGAGCAGCTGAGGGAGCAGGGAAGCCTCAGCCTCGAGAAGAGGAGGCTCAGGGCGACTTTCTGGCTCTCCCCAACTCCCTGACAGGAGGGGGCAGCCAGGGGGGTCGGGCTCTGCTCCCAGGGAGCAAGGGAGAGTACAAAAGGAAATGGCCTCAGACTGCACCAGGAAAGGTTCAGGTTGGACACCAGGAGGAATTTCTTCACGGGAAGGTGGTCAGGCATTGGCAGGGGCTGCCCAGGGAGGTCTGGAGTCCCCATCTCTGGAGGTGTGCAGGGAATGCCTGGACATGGCACTCAGAGCTCTGGGCTGGGTGACAAGGTGGGGACTGGACACAGCTTGGACTCAATGATCCTGGAGGTCTTTTCCAGCCTCAGTGATTCTATGACTTTGAGTTCCCCCATGGCAGTCATTGCTCCATGCAGGGACAGCTCATGGTGCATGCTTCCAGCCAGAACACTGCTGTGCTGCTGTGGTTTGCATTGTGTTTTTAACAGCTCAGCTGTGTTTGTGTTGTAGGTTCTTTGTGGGTACATGGAATGTGAATGGGCAGTCTCCTGACAGCTTCTTGAGCCCATGGCTGGTGTATGACATGGAGCCTCCAGACTTCTACTGCATCGGGTGAGCAGCTGGGGGGATCCAGGAGGGCTGGGTTGGATTTAGGTTGCTGTCATGCTCTCAGAGGCTGCACAGAGCTGAGCTGTGTCACACAGGGTCTGTCTGAGGGCAGAAAGCCATTGGATGAGGCAGAGGATCAGGCTGAACAAAGCTAGCATGACAATAGATTTTCCTGGAGGTATCTGCAGAGCTCGCTCCTTGTCCTCTGCCTAAAGTGGTGTTTCTCAGGGAAGGGGTTGCTGGGAGTTTGGGGTAGGATCTCAAAGGCACATGGGGAAATTCTACTGCTTTATTTAGCAGGTGGCCATAAAGAGCTGTTCCTCCAAGGGCTGTTGTTGGAGGTTTCACATTTCTGTAGGAAGAGGAGGATGTGCAGGAAGGCTGGAGGTGCTAAGCTCTTGGGTTTCCAGGTTCCAGGAGCTGGACCTCAGCACGGAGGCTTTTTTCTACCTTGATTCTACGAAGGAACAGGAGTGGCTGTCTGCTGTGGAGAGGTCCCTGCACCCTAAGGCCAAATACAAGAAAGTGAGTTGTGCTCAGTGGCATGGGGGCTTGTCATGGAGCTGATATGATGGGAAGGAAGGAAAAAGGAAAAGAGCTTCCCTTTTCCTCCCTGTCCAAGGAGCAAGGCTTGGAGAAACCAAGTGTGATACTGGGCATGTGCATGCCTGGGCATCTGTCAGATGTGTCAAATTAAATCTGGAGAGTCTGTTTCTGCACCACAGCTGTAAGAAATATTGTCCTTTGAAGTAGAAATTTGTAAAGCTGGGGACCACAATACCTTTATCAAATAGGAGATAGGTGTAAGGGAAGCAGCAGGTTCAAATTCTCTACCTATATTACCTTCTCATCCTGTACTATAGAAGCCAGGTGTGTCCTGTGCTGGTAAATTAAGTGAATATATTTTCTCTGAAGGAATGGGATGATTTATGAAGTGAAATCTTTTGGATGCTGCTGCCTTGAGTCAGAGTTGCTTCAGCTGTGGCAGCAGGACTTTGTTCTGGCTGGTTTAGAGCAAGACACTCTATCTTTTATCTCTGCTATGACAAACCTTTCTGCTGCAGGGACCAGTCCTGAATACATGAATGGGTTTCTCTTTCTTTCTTCCTTAGCCTGTGTGTTTGCTGTCACACCCCATCCTGCTTGCTGTGAGCAGATGTTACAGGAAATGAAACAGGGAATAGAGTATCTTGCTGAGCTGAGACCTATCAAGGGGAGCCAGGACTCAGGGTCTGAACTGCAGAGGTTCCTGCTCCCTCTCCTCCCTTTGCTTCACTTTAGTTTTGGGTGAATTTCTCCCACTGTAGTGAAAGGGAGAGTGCAGGATAGGGCTGCAGGAGGGGGAAGTGGCTGAAGCTGTAGATAAGGCTTGTGGTCACCTGCAAATTCTGCTCCTGCAGAGCACACCAGGTGCTGGGCCCCTGCAGCCAAATTCTCTGCTCTCAGCTTCGTTCCTCACTCCATAGACTTAATCCCAACACATGTGAATGTTTCTGTGCATAGAGGTGAGCATGCAGACTGTGCTCAAGCAGGTGAGGCCTTGTCATTGTTTCAGAGTGGTGATGCCACTGTTTCACAGGGATGGTACCACTGTTTTGGAGGTGCAGGAAGGTCACAGCCTGGGCAGTGTTGGCTTAGCACACGTAAAAGATCAGCAGCAGACCTGAGATCCCCATTGGGACAGGGCACATGAGCACGGTGTTAGCCTCTGTGGGCTGAGCTCTGTGGGAGCAGATATCTGCTCAGATCCAGAGAGGCCCTGGGCTTAAGGGAACAAGTATTTCCTGAGAATGAGTCAGTCTATGCAGCTCAGAGATGCTTTTTGCTACCCCATACATCAGGCACGTCTGCCTCAGGGAAATAGGAGCATCTCTGTCCATTCCCCTCTGCACTGGAGTCTGCAGTAAGCCAAGGTGGGCTCTGACTCCCACTGCATCTGCAGCCTCAGGACAGCCCCAGCCCTGGGCCTGGCTGGAGCACTCTGTTTGTGTTGGCTAGAGCACGGCAAGGGCTGAGCCCCGAGTCACAAACTTGCTGGGCATTTATTCAGTTTCTCATTGCCCACCCTGCTCTAGGGAGGGACCAGAGTAGGGAATGCAGTGGGCTCAGCACTGCTGGCAGCTCCTGGGCAGAAACAGATGGACCCCAAGAACCTTGCTGTTCAGGACAAGAGACCCTTTGGGTTCTGTTGTTGCAATTAGGGATTGAGTAGAGAACATGAGGAACGGGGAGAGCCAGAACAGCAGAGCATCAGGCAGAGCAGATCAGAACTGCATTCCCGCTGCCTCTCTGGGAATTCAGGATCCCATTTATTTTTGCAGGTGCAAATGGTCCGCCTGGTTGGGATGATGTTGCTCATATTTGCTAAGAAGGATCATCTGAGCAATATCAGAGAGATTGTGACAGAGTCTGTGGGTACAGGAGTCATGGGAAAGATGGTGAGTCACCAAGGCCAGCTTGTTGCTTCCCTGTGTCCGTGCAAGAAGTGGCACAGTCTGGTCTGGTTCACCTGTGCCATCCCAGTCCCTCACCTGCCACCCACTCCCCACTGGTCCCTCCTGTCCCTAGGGCAACAAGGGTGGTGTGGCCATCAGGTTCATGTTCTACAACACCACGTTCTGTGTTGTCAACTCCCACCTGGCTGCCCACGTGGAGGACTTTGAGCGTCGAAACCAGGACTACAAGGACATCTGTGCCCGGATGAGCTTCCTGATCCCCAGCTCAGACTGCCTGTCTGAGCTCAACATCATGAAGCACGAGTGAGTTGTACCCTTTGGCAGTGGTGTTGAGTAACCCCAGTCAAGTCAGAACTGCAGCAACAGGAGGTTTCATGTAGATAAGTTTTCTGGCTTAATAAAAAATGTGAAATCCTATGGGCTGTGGTGTGCTGCAGCTCCTGCAGACAGACTGGTCACCTCCTTGTTGCAGTGCCTTATGCACCTGTGCCCAGTGTCCCTCTCCTTGTGTTTGTGTATAACTTCTTTTTCAGCAGGCCTAAACAGAATACAAATGGTTGGTATTCCTGTAATTAATACTTAAACCATTTAAAAACCAAAAATGTAGAGTGGATTAGTACAGGAAAAAACCTTACAATATTAGATTATCCTTGATAATCCACTAATGGAAATGTTGAGGTTTGACTATAAACAGGAAGAGCTTTGGTACTAGCAAGGGGTTTAAATTTTAATCTTTAAAGGAAACCTTTATGGAGTGAAGAGTGCATCCCATGAGTCCTTCTGTAGCTGCTGATAGCAAGAAGGCTGTAGGCCTGTTTGGAAGACTGGAGAGGAGCCGGGTGGGAGCAGGTGCTGGTGAGAGGTGGCTGATTGCAGGGATGGGAAACAATGTCTAAAAGGTTGTAACCACCAGGACCCTGATTCTGCTCTTGCTAATTCTGTGTCAGTCGGTCTTGGCTCAGTAGGTGGTGCAGCAGTTGCCTGCTCTGGTTGAAGGAAAGGCAGTGAAAAACCAACAGGTAAAAGCAGGGTGTAATGAGGGATAACCCTGCAGATGCCTCACCTGTCCTGCTGGCTGACAGGCTGACTTTGCTTAGTGAGCTCCACCATGACTCTCTTCTTAATATGAGAAGAGCCTCAACACCAGCTGGATTTTGTGTGAACAGTGGTCTTGCTTCATTAGAGTCAGTGCTGTTCTCTTGGAGCAACCTGGGAGAGTGGAAGGTGTGCCTGCCCAGCTGGTACAAGATGAGGTTTAAGCTCATTTCCAAACCAGACCATTCCATGATTGTTTGTGTATCTTTGTTTGCAGTGTTGTTATCTGGCTGGGAGACCTGAACTACAGGCTGTGTCTGCTGGATGCCAGTGAAGTGAAGAATCTCATCAGCAAGAACGAACTTCAGAAACTGCTGACTTATGACCAGGTCAGTGAACTCGCTCACATTCACCCCATCCCTGGGAGGTCATCTTGGTTTGGGAGGTGCCTCTGCTAGGGAGGAGCTGGCAGACGTGGAGCTGGGGATGGGGTTGGAGCACAGATCTGATGAGGAGCAGCTGCAGGGGCTCAGCCTGGAGAAAAGAAGGCTCAGGGGGACCTTCTCGCTCTCTACAGCTCCCTCAGAGGACAGGTCAGGGTTGGTCTCTTCTCCCAGGTAACAACTGGGAGGACAAGAGGAAATGGCCTCAAGTTGTGCCAGGAGAGGTTCAGGTTGGATATTAGGAAAAATTTTTTTAATGGAAAATGCTGTCCAGCCATGGTACAGACTGCCCAGGGCAGTGATGTCCCCATTCCTGGAGGGATTTAACAGACATGTAGAGGTGGCACGTGGGGACATAGGTTAGGTGGGGCCTTGACAGTGCTGGAGGAACCATTCGACTCAATGGTTTTGGAGGGCTTTTCCAACCTACATAATTCCATTGCACACTGCAATAAGGGTCTGGACACAGACATAGACACTGGACCCTGACAGAGCTCTGGGTGTGCTGGTTGCAACATCCCCCTAACAAAACCAAATTGTCCATACTGGGGTAACTGGGTAACTTGGGCAGTCACTGTGTAAGTGAGTCTGTGTCTTAGTGCAGGAGTTCCCTCCACAAGCTGAACACAAGCATTTGTAACAGCAACAAAAGCTGCTGTGATCAGTGTTGTGAAAGAGGTATTGATTTGGAGCCCAAATCTGCTCAGCCAGTTTGACCTGAATTCTGTGCTGTCGCCTTCCCTGCTCGGCCCTTCCCTGCAGCACACGGAAGGTGGTGGCAGGTCCCTTTCAGGGGAAGGGTTTCACCTGGGAACCATGAACAGCAGTGGTGCAGTGTCACCTCTGACACAGTTTAACAATAAATTTGGTTGGTTGTCCTCTGTAGCTCATTTTTGCTGTACTACAGAGCTTTGTTCAGGAAACAGCCGTAGCTTAGGTCTTACTGAGGAAAACATCCAGAAGAGGAAAGGAGCAAAGGAGGGTGGTGTCAGGTTGTCAGGCAAGTACAATCCTGGAGGCTCTTGCTAAAATGATTGGTAGGGAGCAATTAATGATGGCAATCCTAAGCCTGAAAACTGATGAAAGCATTAGTAATTAATATTTCCCTTAACTCCTGCTCGATGCTGCCTGCATGGTCTGGTGAGCAGTATGATGCTCATTTGTACTGGGTCTGTTTGGGAAACTTTCCACTTGTGTGTTAAAGGTGTGAGGTCTGAGAGGCAGTTTGGGGTTGTCTGTGAATCCCACAGAATGGCCACAGGCCACGGTTGCTCTGCCTGTAGATCTGCTCTCTAACACTGCTGTGGCAAGGGAGGGTTTCTTGGGTTTGGTTTGGTTTGTTTTTTTTTTTTCTTTTTAAAGCTTTTTTTTCTGCTTTAGCTGAATATTCAGCGCACTCAGAAGAAAGCATTTGCAGATTTCATGGAGGGAGATATTAAATTCATCCCCACGTATAAATATGACTCTAAAACAGATCGCTGGGACTCCAGGTACATTGGCTGCAACAGGGTGTATTTACCTATGGCATGAAACACATTTTCTCACAAAATTTGATTTCCTGCTTCTTAGAACTGTGCATACTTGTCAGTGTTATGTTTGGCCTTCCTTTCTTTCCTGCTTTCTGCAATAAGCAGCCCCTGTGTACATTGAGCAGGCACATCCCTTAAACCTCTGTAGCTGCTGATCCCACTGGATGAAGGCAGGTGAAATGTGAGCTCAGGTGACCCTGCACTGGGGCCTTTTTCTATGACCAGGGACAGGCAAACAGTATAAAAAAGGAATTGAAGAGCTAAGGAAACAGGCTCTCTGAGTCACCCTGTCCCCTGACTTGCACACCCACAGGGTGGCTGCACTGTGATAGCAGCTGTGGTTCCTGCTTGGTGCCTCCCACAGACATGGCTGCATCTGCTGCAGGGGCTGCTCCAAAGGGAGAAACTCCCAAGAAGGACTTTCAAACCATGTAGTGATTGAACTTGACTTGCCATGTGTATGAATCACCACAGTAATTAATCTGAAGAAGGATAACCCAGGATTCAGGCTTCACAACATAATAGTAGTCACTGAGTAGACTTTCTGGAGTGGAAGCAATAAGCCATGGGTTGGATTGTCAGCAGAAAGGTCAGGCAGCACAAGAAAGTCATGTAGCTTAGGTCACAGCACACATGGGTTCAGGCTGTGGTGGGCTTGACTGAGGGTTATTTTGTTTCCTGGTGCTGGAAAGGATGGGAATTTTATCTGCTGTATTGGGAAAGGGGGAGAGAGCAGAAGAAGTAACAGAATTAAAGTTGGGGTAAGTGATAGGAGTTCATGCCATCACTGCTGTGATGATGCGGGTGGAGGGAGCTGCCTTGTTGGGAAGAGGAACAGCTCGGATGGCTTGATAGGATTGTTGGATTGCCCTGGTAACCTGTTTTTCTTTGTAGTGGTAAGTGTCGTGTGCCAGCGTGGTGTGATCGGATCCTTTGGAGAGGAGGGGACATCAGTCAGCTCCGGTACTGCAGCCACATGGAGCTCAAGACCAGTGACCACAAGCCTGTCAGCGCCCTGTTCCGCATCGGGGTGGGTTTGTGTGTTTGTTGGGCAGGATCCCAGCGCTGCCAGGCATTCCAGGCATTGCTGTGGGAGGCGGTGACAGAGTCAGGGCAGCTCTGCTAAGGCTGTTGCAAGAGGACACATGAGCCCAGCTGAGGTGTGCCCGCTGTGGGGGCGCTGCATCTGGCAGCACGGGAATGCCTGAGTCCTGCTGTTCCCTCCTCCACATGGAGACACAACAGCAGCCTGGACCTGGCTATACCTGCGTCGGATGTGTCACCTGGTTCACACCTGGATGGCTTCAGTGGAGGGTGACAGCAAATTCAGGTTTTTTGGCACAGCAAATGAGGACACTCCATGTCCATTTTTGCTGCCTCCTGCTCCCTGGTGGCTCAGGTCACAGAATGGATCAGGTTGGAAGCAACCACAGTGGGTTGTTGGGTCCCATCTCCCTGCTCCAGCAGGGCCATCCTAGAGCACATGGCACAGGATTGTGTCCAGGCAGTTCTGGACTTTCTCCATTGAGGGAGATTTCACAGCCTCTCTGGGAAATCAATTTCAGTGCTCTGTCACCCACACAGTGAAGTTGTTCTTCCTCACATTCAGGTGAAACGTCTTGGGATCAGTTCCTGCCCATGCCTCTTGTGCCATTGCTGGGCCCCACAGAGTAGAGGCTGGGCCCTGCTCTGAGCCCTCCCTGCAGTCAGGAACAGACAGAGCCCCTCTCAGCTGTCTCCTCTTTAGGGTGAACAGCCCCAGCCCCCTCAGCCTTTCCCTGTAAGGGAGATGCTCCAGGCACTTTAGCATCTCTGTAGTTTTTGCTGGCCCCACTCCAGGGGCTCCATGTCTCTCCTGTACTGGGGAACCCAGAACCAGACATAGCACTTCAGGTGTGCCTCACCTGCGCTGAGTGGAATAGGCTGAGTCTATTTAAAGAAAGGCTTTTCTCCTTTCCCTCTGGACAATCACAAGGAGTGCTGCAGCATGCCATTGTTGTCTCACAGAGGTTGCCTCCAGTTGTCTCTCAGTTGTGTGACCAGTGGCCAGACAGACCCTGGTAACACCTGCAGGGTGAAATCTGTGTAAAGTTTTAGATGCAGCTTGGGACTGCGCACATGTGTGTGAACTCTCTCAGCCTTGCAGCTACAGAAGCAAGTGCTTAGAGAAATAATTCTCTTCTGCAGCTCAGTCATGATCAAGAGAGTTCCTGTGAAGGCCAGTCAGAAGTTTTGTTGAGTGTTTTTTGTGTCCCACAGGTGAAGGTTGTGGATGAGCAGAAGTATCGGAAGCTGTTTGAAGACATTGTTCGTATAATGGACAGGATGGAGAATGACTTTCTTCCTTCACTAGAGCTGAGCAGGAGAGAGGTGAGGATGAAACTGGGATCACTGTCTCTGCCCAAACACAGCAACCTTCAAAGTGCCAGAACTTCTTTCAAAGACCTTGTTTCAATTAACTGGATTATAGAAAACTGAGCTCTATCCTTTATCTTATGGTCAGGAATTGGGTTAGCGAGGACATGTTGTCTTGGCTCTTTGGCAGGATTTGTGTGAGGAATTCTGCATTAGATGGGCTCCTCTCAGCCTCAGGGGGCCAGTGCAGAGTCTGTGGAGGGCTGGCCATGGGCCATATACTGGCCACTAATATCACTTTATTTCTTTTTGCTCTACAGTTCGAGTTTGAGAACGTGAAGTTCCGTCAGCTGCAGAAACAGAAGTTCCAGATTACCAATAATGGGCAAGTCACCTGTCACTTCTCCTTCATCCCAAAGCTCAATGATAGCCACTACTGCAAGCCATGGCTTCGGGCTGAGCCTTGTGAAGGTTACCTGGAGCCAGGTGAGTGTAGTGCTGTAGACCCCCCCATCCCATCTCCATTCAGTCCTTCCTGTCTTTCCTGTGTCCCACCTTCCTTGCCATCAGTCTTGTCTGTCTTTTCTGTTGTGGCCTTTGTCCCTTGCACTGTATGTTTGTCCCCATCATCCCTTTTGGAGAGTGTCTGTGTGTTCTTGAGCACTGCAGTGTGTTGCAGATGAGAGCACAGAGATCTCCCTGGACGTTTACGTCAGCAAGGACTCAGTCACCCTGCTGAACTCTGGCGAGGATAAAATTGAGGATATTCTTGTCCTGCACCTGGACCGAGGGAAGGACTATTTCCTGACCATCAGTGGGACCTACCTGCCCAGCTGCTTTGGCACTTCGCTCGAGGCCTTGTGCCGGATGAAGCGACCCATCCGAGAAGTTCCAGTCACCAAACTCATAGACCTGGTGAGTTCTGAAGTGGCTCTTCTAACCCGGAGAAGCCTGATTCCCTCCTGATTGCTCCCAAAAGCAGGAGCAGTACCTGCAGGTCAGGTTGTATGTGCTGGCTCAGAGATGAGTGACTTCACAGAGCTTGAGGTGCTCTTCTATTCTCCCTGCCTACCACAGCCAGGGGTTTTGACAGCCTGTACTTTATCCCTTTTTTCTCAGGGGGATCTGAATATTGTTTGATGGGATGAAAAAGTGATCCCAGCACCTCATGTTGGTGTTACTGGTGCTGGCAGGCTCAGCTGGGTGGCACTGCAGTGTCATAAGAGATGTGATTAGGGTCCTCTCATCCAAGGTATATGGGCTTCTTTTGCTTTGGTGAGTGCCTTGGAGGCCTTTTCCTTCTGGATACGTTCCCACTGCTCAGGGCAAGAGCAAGCAGAAGGACCAAAGTGTGGGGTGTGGGGTGCTGAAGGACACAGCTCAGCAGATGAGCAATGTCACAGCCTCTCTGGCCATTTCCTCCCACACCAACCGCAGTGAGAGATAATGCCTCGGGTGAGAGGTAGCTCATCAGGGAGAGATCTCTCTGTGGTGCAGCAAACTGTTCCTCTTCCCAGCCTATGCCAGCCCCCAGCATCAGTTTTCCTTCTCCCACAGCTCATTGTGTGCATGGGAGAGGGTGCAGTGGTGCCCTAGTCACCTCTTGTTTTTTGGGTACTCTCAGCTGTTTCTGGGGTTGTCCCATTTTGGGGATGTAATTCTGATTTCCAGGCTGGTTTCATTCATCTCTCCTTACTGCCTTACCTGGCCATGTTCCAGTGAGGTGCAGCAGCTCCTCAGTGTGCCAGTTCATGTCCCCATTCTTGTTCAGGCAGGAGAGTCCTTTCTTTCTTTCCACCTGAAAGCTCAGCCCCATTGTTTGAGGCTCTCTACCATGTGATATCTTTCCTCTCCTCTCCTATCTCACAGTCTCACCCTTACATGAGGGGCTTTTTGTCCAGTAAGCTGCTGCTTTTCCACCTCCGTAGATTTGCCAGCCTCCACTCCCGTTGTTTCCACATTTTCTTATCCCTTCAGCAGTTGTCCAGTGCCTCTCCCTGCCTCTTCCAGTTCCCATCTTTTATTGTAGGTATCTACTTTTCTCACAAGTCCAATATACAGAGGAGTCTATTTTATATGAGAATTTTGACTTTTTAACACACTAATCAGGCTAGGCAGGATGCAGGTGGCAAGATACAGTGTTTGCCTCCTCAGGTCAAGCAACCGATCCAGGCTTCAGGCTCCTCAGATTTCTGAGGATTTGGTTATTGTCAGTCTTGTTCTAGAACTGGGTCTAGAACATTTCACTGGCCTCATTTGCTTTTCTACCTGCTTTTTCTAGCTCAGCACCAACTTCTTGCTTGATAGAGAGGAATTTGGGCCCAGGCTCTTGGCTCTGCCCTCACAGAACACACTGTTAGATTTGTACGAGTCCACTGAGGCTTCTTCTCCTTCCATCTATAGATTTCCTTCTCCTGCTACTCAGTGAAACATCTAGAAATAAAGCAGGCAAAACAGTCAGCAAGGAGCACCTGCTCCAGTGTCTGCAGCAGGGACACAGCTCTCCTTATGGGCATGGGGGCATATTTTAAGTTTTTTAGTTCTGATTTTACCTGTGAGCTGAGAAATCCTTGGAATCAGACCAAGCTGAGCACTTACTGCCTGGGCCAGTGGTGCTGGGGCTGCCTGCCCTGCAAGCTGGAGCATTTGGGTGCAGTTCCCTGAGTTTTGGTGCTGCTCAGGCTCTGTGAGGCTGGCAGTGTGTGTGCATTAAGAACCTTCTTCACTTACATGGGCTCATCCTTCACTGGACCAAACATCTTCCTCAGCCTGGCTAGACTTTTTCTGTCTGTTTCAGTGGAGAGAGGTCTGGAGATCCAGTCTCTGAGGGGCTGAGGTAGGTGGGTGCAGGATAGCACCGTGCAGGTGGGAGTTTGTCTGGGAATGGCTTTCCTGGTTCTCCAAGGAGGGAGATGCTGACATGGCTGCTGTCACTTGAGCACCTCTCCTTTGGGATTTCAGTATTAGTGTCTCATCCTTGATCATTTCTTGGAATGCTATTTTGGGTTTTAAAAAGCCTATTGAAGAACCCCTGTCAGGGGCAGGTGAGTCTTGTGGAGCAGATCGTGCCAAAGGCTCAACATTAGGGAGAAATTGTTCCCTGAAAGCGTGGGGAGGCCCTGGCACTGTTTGCCCAGAGCTGCCCAATTCCCTGCCAGGTTGGAAGGGGCTTGGAGCAACCTGGGATAGTGGAAGATGTCCCTGCCCATGACAGGAGAGTGGAATGAGATGAACTTTAAGGTCCCTCCCAACCCAAACCACTCTGTGATTCTGTGGAGAGATGAGCAGCCAGGCTCAGGCTGGGGGATGAGGTGGACATGACTCACCCGTTACAAAATGTGCAGGTGGCTGTCTGCCCTCCCAAACCTGAGAGTGTGTCCCTCCCCCTGTGCCTCAGGAGAGAAACCTGTGCCAGCTCTGTTGGAAGCAAGCTGTTCTCAGGAAGAGGACAGTCTGTTGTGGCTCTGTTAGAATTCAGGCAGGCTCCAGAGGAAGCAGGCACTGCAGAAGCCACAGGGGACCCTGAGATGCTCCTCCCTCCTGGTGTCCCAGTGCCCTGGGAGCTGCAGCTGCTCCCAGCTCAGCCTGGGAATGCGCTGGGGCTGTTCCCACCCCAAAAGGTCAATCTGCCAGGACTCAGCATGGACAGCCTGCTTCTGTTTCCTCCTGCAGACCTATGAGCAGTGTCCAGCCGGCCCTGGCTCTACAGGGATGGCTGTTTGGGGATGCTGAGGGCTTGACTGTGCTGCCAGAGGGCTTGGCACGCTCCTCTCTGTGCAATGCTAATGCTCTTAGGCTGCAGCAGCAGCAGCCGGGTTTGAGCACAAACCCTCATTTCCCTGACTGTACCGAAAGCTGCTTAGGGGCCCTGTGAGCTCCACAGCTGCCACACACTCAGAAACACAGATTTAGCCTAGGGAACGTTTTATGTCTGGCCTGGTCACAAGGCAAGATGGCTGAAATAATGTAGGGACAGTGATTGTGACTAGGGAACTTCTTCTTGGTGGATGCATCTCACCTGCCCATGGCCCAGCCAGTGAAGAGTGCTGTCTAAGCCCCTTGGAGGGCTTTCCAGAAATCCTGATGAGGCTGTGCATCATATGAGCAGGATTGTTGTTAATTGGCAGGCAAATCTCTCACCACAGGTTTAACTTTGGCCGTGTCAGCAAAATGTGTGAAGGACCTGGTGTTCAGTGGGTTCTTGTAATGCAAATTAGGCTTCTGTTTAATCACAAGAGTTGATCCGAGAGTGCTTTCTCCCTCTTAACCACACTTTTTCCTCTCCTCTCTTTGCTGCTGCTCTCAGGAAGAAGACAGCTTCTTAGAAAAGGTAACACGAGCAATTGCTGCTTGGCAGTCCGCTTCTCAGTGGTGTGTTTGTAAAGAATGGGAGCTTTTCCCTTGTTTTCTGTGGCAGAGGGAAGGGGAGGGGAGCACAGAGGGGACACGGCTGCCAGCAAAGCTTCTTAGCACAGCTGTGGGCTGGATGAGGGCATGGAGAAGCATAGAGTGACCCCAGAGCCAAGCCCAACTGCAATGTTGAAGCTCATCAAATTTGCTTTGGGAGGAAAAAAATTACTTTCTTGATCCTAACAGCAGTGCTGGATATTGCCAAAAAAGACTGGCAGCCTTTGACATACATCTGACCATGAGGAGGGATTCACCACAGCATCCTCTCAGACCTGTGAGAAGAGGGCTGGAGGAGGAAACTCGGGTCTTTTGTTCCTTCCATCTGGTTGTGTCCCTGTGGAGGCCGAGGGGGGGCCTTGTGCAGGAGGTGGATGTTTCTGTGCCTCCCCAAGCAGTGGAGCTGGGACTGCTGCTCTGATGGCCACAATGCCCGAGTGGGATCACTGCTTCCCTTGGCACCCATGCTTGGTGCTGGAGCCAAGCAAGGAAAACTTCCCTGGGAGAGCAAGTGGGAGATGCTGGGGATGGTCATTAACTCTCCCTGTGCTGGCTCTGACATTTGTAACTTGTTCGAGCTGGTTCTGCACCGGCTTCCCAGTCTGGGGGAGTTGTTCATCTCTGGGCTGTCAGCACAGTGGCAGAGCACAACAGGAGAGGGAAGGAATGTTTCCTCTCCAAGAGGGGATCAAGCTCGGGTGTTCATGAAGCTCACATACTCCCTCCTGGCAGAGGAGAAGGGAGGAGTTTTGATTTTTGGGAGCATCTTGCCGTGGGAAGGACGAGGCGTGCCTCCCTTCCTCACACGCGGCAGGAGAGGGCGCTCGGGGCCCGGCCAAGGCGCGCCCGCCTCCTCCCCCTGCTCCTCCTTCTCTTCCTTCTCGTCTGCCCCGAGGCGCCTGGAGCCTTCTCCTCTTCTCTGAACACCTGGGATCCCCTGTAGGGGGGTCTCCACAGCTCCCCCAGTCATGCAAAGGGCTGCTCCAGCGCTTGGCTCCAGTGATGCCCTGACAGGGGAGTTCTGTAGAAGAGCCTCAGCCTGGGAAGAGTGTCCGCAGACCTGGGAGAAGGTCTGCAGCTCTCCCCCCTTCCCTTTTAGAGGAATTCTGTAATGCTCTTGCCTGACATGCTGCTGCCCAACCATGCCAGTGCATGTGGCTGAGCGATGCAGCTGTGCAGCCGGGACTCCTCATCTGCTGGCAGGGTCAGAGCTGGTGCTGTGCAGGGCAGAGCTGTGCTGTGTGGCAGCTGGGGCTACTGCCCGTGTCACCTGGGCTTGTGTCAGCTTGGTGTGTCTCTGGGCATAGCAGGGAAGCCGCCCCTGGCTGCTGTCAGTGGCTGTGTGTGCTGCAGGGACAGCCATGGCAGTCTTGCCTCAGCTGGTGTGGGGTGCTTTCTGTGTGGCTTTTGGACTCCTCTGCTGGTGGCGGGGTGGTGTTTCTGCTTGTGCTCGTTCCTGGGTGCTTTGGGAGTGCTGGGCATGGCTTCCTCCTTGGAAGTCACAGGAATGTGAGTGATCATGAAGTGAGAGTAAAATCAAGCCAAGGACGTGGATCCGGTTAAAGCTTGGTGTGATGGAGACATTTGAGCCATGGAGCACGTCAGCTGCTCCACAGGAATAAGCAGGAACTGTGACAGTGGTGGCCTGCACTCAGTGAGAGCTCTCCTTGGGAAAATGGAGGAAGAAGCTTCAGGAGTCAGGACAGTTGCAGAGCGCTGGGAGCAGCCGTGGCTGGAGCACCCGGGGCAGGGAAGGCGTGGGCTGGGTGGGGACAGGGCTGGGCTCCCCACACAGGGACTGGCTGGGTCCCAGCCTCTGCTGGCTGCAGGGTGGGAGCTGGGATGGGGCCGGGGCACCGTGGGCAGCCAGAGGCACCTCCTGGGGGTCTGAGGGGGCTGGGGCTGCTGGAGAGACCGGGCAGGTTGTTCCATGGGGCAGCAGAAGGGAGAGGAGCCAGGACCTGTGGGGCAATGGCTGTTGCTGTGGAAGTGATTCAGGGCTGGAGCACCCCAGGGTGCTGCTGCTTCCCTGTCCCCGCTTTCCCTACCAGTGACTAAGGGAGTGAGGCAGAAGGGGCTGAGGTTTCCTTGAGCCCTTGTGTGCTTTCTCCCCAGGAGAAATCCATCCTGCAGATGGGCTCCCTGGACAGTGAGGAAGCAAGTGAGGTGCCACTGCAGGTGCCAAAGGAGATCTGGCTCTTGGTGGACCATCTATTCAAGCATGCCCTCCACCAGGTGAGAGGGAGGGTGAGGGAGGGGGCCTCTGCCACACTGGAGCTCTCCTGGTGGCCTGGTTCCTCACACACACCTGGTGATCAGCTCCAGTTTGGTGTTTACAGGGCAAGGCTTTTCCCTGTGCTCAAAGCACTGGCTGGGTGTCCCAGGGTTCACCATTCACTGGGAGTCACCATGTGCCTCAGCCTTTGTGGGGAAAGTGACTTACTCCATCCCTGTGCTGTTTTTGACAGGAGGACCTGTTCCAGACTCCAGGCATGCAGGAAGAGCTGGAGCAGATCATTGACTGCCTGGACACCAGCATTCCCGAGACAATCCGTATCCTTCCGTGATGGATCTCAGCTCTGCTGGGACAGTTCACTCTCGGGAGAGCTTGTCTGTCACCTTTACCTGGCAGGGTTCCTGGCAGGGATGGGCTCCCCCTGGGCCCCCCACAACCTCTCTCAAAGTTCAATCTGTGCTGGCCAAAGCAGCCGGGAGCTCTGGAAGCTTCTGCAGGGCTGTGCCAAGTGCAGGAGCTGGGGTACTGAAGAGCATGGTCTGGAGAAGAAGCTGATGGAGCAGGGGGCTTCTGTGCAGCCAGAGGGTGGGAAATGCAGTGCAGGGTTTTTCATGGGTGGGGGACAGTGGAGGAGAAGGAGGAGGAGGAGAGGTTAGACAGGCAGGGAACTTGTGTGACCTCCTGTGAGATGAGCATCTGGGGAGGGAGGGGATCTCTGTGCTCAGCATGGCCCTTGATTCCCAGCCCTCCAGCGGGCAGTAATCACTCTGTGGCTGAAGCTCTCCTCATCTTCCTGGAGGCTCTGCCAGAGCCTGTGATCTGCTATGAGCTGTACCAGCGCTGCCTGGAGGGGTCCCACAGCAGCCGGCTGTGCCGACAGGTGCGTCTGCTGCCAGCTCAGGGCAGCTCCTGCTGCCGTGGGCTGTGCCATGCCTCTGGGCCTGCCTGGGCCCTGCTCCCTGCCTGGGGGCCCACAGTGGCTCTGGGAGAGGGGGCAGCTCTTCCAGAGGGACCCCAAGTGAGCCCTGTCTTACCCTGAGCACATGGGGAACGGGGAGAGGCCAAGCCACTCCTGGTCCTGAGGGCTTCAGCACCTGCTCAGAGCTACAGTTCCTGTCCTTCATGGAGGGCTGTGCATGGCTCTTAACAGCTGGTGGGGCAGCAGGCCAGGTCAAGCATGTCCCTGAGCAGAGGGGGAAGTTTTGGGGCAGTGAGAGCTGAGATCCAACTGGAAACAAGCAGGAAGCAGCCACAGGGCACTGGGGACTTTTTCCTGGTGACACAGCTTTCCTTGAAGCAGTGTCACCAGGAGCCACAGCCCACAAGTGCCATCAGTACTAGGCTGCAGCTGTGGGTAAGTTGCTGTGGAACCCGGAGTGCCACACATAGCCAGGCTGCAGCAGTGGGAGCTGGGAGAGCTTCCTGACACCATTTCCTTGCAGGTGATCCTACAGCTGCCGAGCTGCCACCGCAACGTGTTTCGGTACCTGATGTCCTTCCTGCGGGAGCTGCTCAAGTACTCGGAGGACAACAACGTCAGTGCTACCATGATCGGTGAGTGTGGTTTCTCTGCGGCCCTCGCTCCATCCCAGCCTCTTCTGTGCCTCCCAAGGTCTTTGTTCCTCACCAGTGACTGATTTTACCTGCCTCCACAGCTGCCCTGTTCTCCAGCCTCCTCCTGCGCCCTCCGCCCAACCTGATGGCCAGGCAGAGCCAGCAGGATCGCCAGCGTGCCATCAACTTCCTCTACAGCTTCCTGCTCAGCGGGGACGAGGAGTGACTCGTGCCGTGTGCCAAAGGCGGGCCCGCGCTCCGGCCGGGCCTCTGACAGCTGCGAGGGGTAAAGGCTCGAAGCTCTCCAAGTGCCGTGTTTACAGTGGGAAGGGACAGTTCCCCCTCCTTGCCACGCCATGCCCCACGCTGCAGAGGACCTGCACGCTCATTGCACTGCCATCCACCTCTGGAGCCTCCGGCTTCCCCTGGGAGCCAGGTGGATCTGTTGATACCCGAGCACTGTGCCAGCGCCCATCGTCCCGTGGCAGTATCACCAGTTCCCAGGTCACGCTTCTCTCTGTGTCACCTCCATCTCCCGAGAGCTGCTGTAGAGGAAGGTGGGGATGGCTGGTGCTCTTGGAGGCCGTGGCACTCTGCGTCCCTCCAGTGCCAGGTATGTGTGCTGGTGTGTACATCACCCCAGACTGCTGTGGGACGTGTGCCACCCTCTGCCACACAGCCGTGCCAGCCCCGATGCCATCACTGTGCTATGGACCGTGCTGACCCAGGAAGGTTGTTTGGACATTTGGCCTCTCCCCTTCAGCATGGCCTTTCCCCTCTCCCCTCCCTCCCAGGACACAGGGCCTCAGCACACAAGTCTGTCCCTGCACCCCCCACTCTGCCCTCACTTTCCTCTCCCTTCCCTGCCCCAGCTTCCCCCAGGGACACAGGATGGTGGGTGGCTCGCAGTGACCAGGGTCAGGTAGAGCCATGAGCTGCCCTCTGCTCCCCCTGGGCTGTCCTGTGCATTTGGAGCAGGATGGGACCCCTGTCCCTCTCGCCCAGCTTACAGTGTGGGGCTAGGACAGGCTGGGTCACCAGGTGCTTCTAGATGGAGTCCGTTGTCTCCTTCCTGGGGTGCTAGCACAGGGTGTGGGTTTTGGGGGAGTGAAAGGAGCCACAAATGCTCCTCAGGGGCCAGAGAAGCAGCTGGGGGGGCTGTGCATGGGAGCTGCTGTGCAAGGGTCACACAGCTGGCTGAGGAGACAGCCCTGGGGCTGGTAACTGAGGGTGCAAGAGTGGCCTGTCCCACTGAAACACTAAGGCCTGTGGGGCCATGTGGCCTCAGGTGCGGGAGGCCAAAGACAAGGGGAGGAGGTTGTGGTCACAGAGCCCCTGCTGGTGCCTGGGCTTAGCCCAGGGTATCATGTGGCCCTGTGGTCCCCATGCACTGGCCGAGCTGCTGCAGGCTCCCCTCCCTTTTGCCTTTTTCTTATCCTTAAAATTTTTAAATTACATAATTTATTGGGAAACTGTTCGTTCCAAATAAACCTTCATTGTGCAAGGCCTGGGGGCTGTGCAGGGCACACCTGCCATTCCTCATGTAGTTCTGCACTGTCATAGAGCCCTGCCTGGAGCTCCAGGCTCACTCTGGGGACAGCTGAGGGCTGGGCTCTCCCCCAGCCACTTCAAGAGTGTGCTGGGCACAGCTGGAGACAGTGGCAGAAGGTCCCATGCCACTGGTTCCTGCTGGTTGAGCTTCTGGGTGCGCCCCTGATGTGCTGGCACTGCAGCCCAGTGCCCGTCCCACAGTGGGTGGTGGCATGTGCCCCTCCAGGGTGGAGATGGCGCTGGGTCCGGCCGGGTGCAGCAGGGTGCTGGTGCCCGTGTGTGGCACAGGGCTTTGGCAGCCCAGAGCAGCGATGCCTGTGTGCCCAAGGCCCTGCTGGGCCAGCCAGGGCAGCGTGCTGGAGAAACCCGCACGTCCTGCTGCAGGAAATGGCGGCCGGTGTCATCTCCATCTGCTTCCTGCCGGCTCCTTGGGAGCAGGGCTGTGCCTGGCAGCTGCTCCCGTGCTGTCACCGAGGTGACCAGCGCTAGGTGCCGGCATTGTTCCCGCGGCCGCCGCATTCCTGCCACTGCCGGCGGAAATGCCGGAGCGAGAGGGAAGCTCTGATGCTCCCTGGGGATGGGACAGACCCTGGGCCTGCCCGTCCTCCTCCTCAGGAGGGTGCAGGGATCCTTGTGGGGGACCCTGGAGGATGTTGGGGTGCAGCTCCGGGGGTCTCACTCATGCATCAGCCCGCCATGAACATGGGCGCTGAGGGATGCTGGTGGTACCCAGGTGGTGGTGCTGGAGGAGCTGGTGCTGTCCCACAGCCACACTGAACATCCCTTGCCAGCCCTAGGTGGGCAGTGAGCTCTCCTGTCCCCCCTGGGGACATCCAGAGGTCCCCAAGGAGCGCAGGGCTCAGCGCTCTCCCTGTGCCCCTGGCATCCCTCTTTCCTCGCTCAGTGAGCTGCAACCTGGCAGAGCCCATCTTTGCCCTGCCAGGACAGACCCTGCTTGCCCAGCAGGGGGGACAGGACCACCCCGTGCCTCTGCCCATGTCCCCAGCACTGCCCCTGTGCCCACTGCCCACTCTGCCCCACTCCCGTTGCAGTACAGGAGCTCTGGCAGTGCCGTGGCACACGAGGCACAGGGAGCATGGCCGAGCTCAGCAGCTCCCACCTGCCTGTGGGCAGCCAGCCAGGCCAGGAAGAGCCAGAGATTCCTTAGGTCTCCCGGCCCAGAAGCCTTTTCCTCCTTCCAGGCTGGCCACAGCCCAGCCAGGAGGTGCTCCCTGGCCTCCTCCTTTCAGGCTGGTGCAGGAGGGCTGGGGTCAGGGCCCAGCTCTGCCGCCCCTGGCTGCAACCCAAGCTGGGCTTGGGGCTGGGCAACGCCTGGGGGACGTGGGACATCTCTGCCTTGCTGCCATGGCCACAGCAGTTCCTCCAAGGGTCTGCTGGGCCCCCCACTGCCAGTCCTGCCCGTGCCCAGGCAGGGACCTCGCCACACCTCTTGGGCAAGGTACCTGCTGCTGCAGCTGGGGAGGCAGAGCACGGGCATGGAGGGGCAATTTGAAGTGCAGGGGGAGAGCCCTCCCAGTTCAAACCAGTACCAGCAGCACTGTAGGCTGGCAATGGAGGAACAATAACCCCGCAATATCCCAGAGCTGGAGCTGGGGGCAGCTGGAGGGGGCTGTGCCTGGGGCACCGTGTCCTGCCCCAGGACAGGACTGGGCAGTGGGCAGGCAACCCTCGCCCACCCGCCCAGACCATCCTGGGGGCACTGGCAATAACTCGTGGGGTGGCCGTGAAGCCGCGTGGGGGTGGCACGGTCTCTCGGGGCAGCTGGCACTGGGGCAGCCGTGGCTCGCAGGGCCCCGCGGCCGGCGGGGCTCGGGGATCGTGCAGCGGGCGCGGCGGCTGGCGCGGGGCCGGGCAGCGCATCCCTCCCGCTCCCGGCGGATGAGCTCATGGAGGCCAGCTGGGTCCCGGAGCTTCCCCAGCCCGCAGCTGCAGCCCTTCCGCTCCTCCTCAGCCCCTTAACCCCCTCCCCGCCGGCACTGCCGACCCCTACCCGCAGCCCCGTGCCGGGATGTGGGCAGCCCCCTGCAAACAGTCAGGGCTTTGGAGGCCCCGCATGGGCACCCCCTCTCCCAGCGTCCCAGCCACCGCTGGGGATGCCCTGTCCCGTGGGGTCCCATCCCTTTGCAGGGCTCAGCTGGGGGTGTCCTGTCCCGTGGGGTCCCATCCCTTTACAGGGCTCAGCTCCTCGTCTCCATCTGCAGGGTCCTACTGGGACCCTCAGTCCCCATCCCTTTGACCCCCGTGCCCCCCATATGGGTCCTGCTCACACCCAGCCCCGTGGGGTGGGGACACGAAGGGGAGGAATGCCAGGGATACCAGGGACAGGGACACCAGAAACAGGGATGCCAGGGATAGCAGTGACTGAACACAAGGGACAGGGATGCCCAGGAAGACCAGCATCCCTGTGCCCTTCGAGCATCCCCTCCTCCATCTCCCAGCCCCTCTGACCTCTGTTTTCCCATCCTCCTTGCCAATTCCACAGGCTGAGCACATGGCTTCACACCTTCTCTGCCATCACTGAACTGAGAAAGGGGCTGCCATGGCCCCAGCCATGACCCCCAGTGCCTATAGACAGCCCCAGGAGGCAGCAGAGGGACCTGAGATCCCTCCACCAGCAGGAGAGCAACCCCTACCTGCCCTTCCAGAAATCAGCATTTACTGAGTTAATAATCATAACTCTTTATTATAAAGACGTATTTACATGGAATAAATCTTTACAGACACAAGAGACAATCAGCAGGGACCAGCTCAGAGCCAGGGCCCCTCCTTTGGTGTGTGGCAGAGCTTGACAGAGACCCCAGTGCCCCCCATTCCTACTGCCCCATGGCATGAAGCAGAGGGGCCCAGGGCCCCACAGTGTGTCCTGGGTGGGCACCCCACTCCACCACGAGGTGGGTCTGCCAGCGGGAAAGGGAGGGCAACTCACCAGGGTGTGGGATGAGCACCATGGGAATAAATAGACCCAGGACAAGCTGTGTGCTTGTCACCCTGGGATGGGGGTGACAGACAGGGCTGGGGCAGGACCCCAGGGGAGATCACACACCCCTGAGGAGAAGCTGCTCTGCCTGACAAAGTGCTTTGCACAAAGCCTGTGGTCCCAGCAGGCCAATGCCCGAGCCAGTTCCGTGCCCAACGGGACAGGGCATCGCGACAACCCTGACCCCTCTGTGGGCAACCCCGACCCAGCCGGCCCTTCGAGGCAGTGAGGAGGGGCAGAACGCACCCACAGCGGCAGACATGGCACCGGGGCCACAGGGCCAGCCGCCGGGAGAAGGTGGGGTCGGCCCAGGGCTCACAGGAGGAGCCCCAGGCTCAAGGCCGGAGGATGAGCGGATCAGGCGAGAACACGGTGCGAGCAATGGAAGCCGTGTCCGTGGAAGGCCGGTGGCAGCCCTGCAACGAGAGCAAGCCCAAGCTAATGAGTTCCCTCACGGCACCGTCCCACGTTTCCCCGCACCTCCCGTGCCCCCCTGCACCTCACCTGGCTCAGAACGGCATGGGGCCCTTGTGGGAGAGCCGGGGCCGGGGCCGCCGGGTCCTGCGCCAGCCCCCGGGCCGCTGGCCGGGCCCGCGCCGTGCACCCCGCGGCCGCACCAGCCTCCGGGCGAGGCCGCCCTGGGCATCCTTCCCGTCCGGCGCCTTCGCCAGCGGCCCTGAGGAGATGAGGAACAGCGTCAGCCACGTGTCCCTGCACGCAGCACAGGGACAGCAGTACCTGGAGCAGCCTGGCCCTGCGCCGGTCGGTTTTCTGCATTGTCCCCAACGAGAGCCATCAGTGCCAAGCGCTTCTTGTGCCGGCACGGCCCGGCCACCTGTGCCAAACATGGCCAGCAGCGGGGCATGGGGCTGCTCAGCCTCTGCTTTCGGCCCCAGCCCTCCCCACAGCCAGCCCTTTCTCTGTGCCACCGAGACACTCAGCCCTTCACCCCGAGCCGGTTCCGTATCCCCGTCGTGCCTGGTGCTGGTGCTCCAGTGGTTCCGTTCCCTCGGGGCCCTGCAGCCCCTGGCCGGGATGCTTTGCTCCCTGAGCACTTCCAGGTCCCGCTCCCCCGGGTGCCTGGCGGGGACGCTTTGGCCGCAGCTGCTGTCCCGGCAGCCCCGCGGGCTCGCTTGGCAGGCGGGGCCCCGCGTAGGTCCGGCTGCGGGACCCGGCGATGCCCGGGGCTGTCACCGCGGCTCCGGACGCTCCCGCTCGGCACGGGCACCGGCAGGGTTTTGGCTCCAAAGAAAGCGCTTTGTCTTTCCCCAGCCCAGCGGCGGCGGATCCCGGCGGTGCGGGCGGGGTGCCGGTTCCCCCGAGCCCCCCGACCCGCGGCCACCCCGGCGCGGTCCCCTCGGTTCTCTCTTTCCTCGCTCCCTCCCTTCACGCCCCGCTGCCGGCGTGGGGTCCCCGCGGGTGTTCGGCTCTCACCGGGGGCGGCCAGGACGAGCCCGAGCAGCAGCAGCAGCAGCAGCAGCGGGGCCAGGAGCCGGCGCGGCGCGGCCATGGCGGGGGGCGGCGGGGGGCGGCGGGGGCGGCCGCCGGGGGAGCCGCATTTGTAGGCGGTGAGAGCCCGGCCCGGCCCCGCCGCCTCCCGTCATCTGGCCCCGGGATGGGGGGAGGTGTCCGCCCCCGCCCTGCCCCGCCCCGCCGCCGGGACACCTCCGCGGGCTTCCCCCGGTCCCGGTTTGCTGCCCGATCCCTTCCCGGCGCATCCTCCGGGGCATTCCCCGCCCACAGTGCCCTCATGGCGCCCCCAGTGCTCTGAGAGCACCCCGGCCCGAATCCGGGATCCGCTCCCAGCCCAGCCTGGTCCAGGACTCCCTACCCCGGATGGTGCTGGGACCTCAAACCCAGAATGGCCCCCAGACCCTAACACTGCAGCCAGCTTGGCTTGGGACCCCTGCACAGCCTGGATCCAGCATGTCCCCTTCCACCCTAGTCCTGGGACCCCTCTCCCAACGTGATCCTCAGATTCTGGGACCATCCCGGCTCATGCAGCCCCTCCCAGTGCCCCTGTTCCCCCAGCACCCACGGAGGCAGGGGCCTGTCCTGCCTGCCCACTGTCCCCTCCAGCCCCCCCAGGCAGACAGCGTCTGCAGAGGGGTCTGGTGAGCTGCCACAGCCACCATTGCAGAGGGGAGAAGGGAGAGAAATCAGGAATTACTTTTTTTGAGCCCAGGAGGAAGGGAGAGATGGGAAAAGAGGTTAAGGTTTGGGTTTTTTTCTCATTACCCTGCTCTGGTTTGATTGGTGATAAATATATAAAAGGGGAGATTTAGATCAGATATTAGGAAGAAATTCTTGGCTGTGAGGGTGGGCAGGCCCTGGCACAGGGTGCCCAGAGAAGCTGGGGCTGCCCCTGGATTCCTGGAAGTGTCCAAGGCCAGGCTGGATGGGGCTTGGAGCAACCTGGGATAGTGGAAGGTGTCTCTGCCATGGCAGGAGCTTGGAACAAGATGGGCTTTAAGGTCCCTTCCAGCCCAAACCATTCCATTATTTTATGAAATTCCATTAATTTCCCCAAATTTAGTCTATTTTACCCATGCCTGCATCTGGTGATGTACTGGTCCTTAGCTCGATCTTTTCCTTGCGTTTTCCCTCCCTGCTCAGTTGAAGAGGGAGTGATGCAGTAGCTTTGGGGGCACCTGGCCAGGGTGAGCCTCCACAAAGGGGGGTCACCAGCCCTCAGAAAGGTGGATCACAACTACAACTGCACCCAAGGGAGCCCCTGCCGGCGGGGGGGTGGCCCAGGCAGGGTGTGGGGGCAAAGGGAGGCACGGGGGGGCTGCACGAGGAGTTGTGTGGGGCCTGGGGGTACGGGGGGGCTGCACGAGGAGTTGTGTGGGGCCTGGGGGTACGGGCGGCTCCAGGAGGGGCTGCTGACTGCGCTGGGCTGTGAGGGGGCGCTCGGGGAGGGGCTGCAGGAGGAGGGGGGATGTGTGGAGGGGCTGTACCCGGTGTGTGGGTAACATGTCACAGCCCCACATGCTCTGAACCTGTTCCAGCCCTGTTGGCTGCAGCCTCTCGCCCCAGCCAGGTTCTCCTGCGGCCCCCGCAATGTGGGGCCAGCGCTCCCCTCCAGTGCTATGCACCCCCCAAAGCGGGGGTGCTTCTTCAGGGGGAGCAGGAGCTGCGGCCTCATCCGCGCCTGCCGAGCTCGGTGGCGCAGGGAGGAGCCCCAGCCCGCCCCTGGGCAGGCGTCACTGGCACACCCCGCCTGCCAGGGCACCTCAGGGATCCTGGCACGGTCCCGGTGCCACCGCCGCCTTCCGCATTCCTGCGGCCGCACGCCCGCCCCGCGTCCTGTTTGCCGGGCGGTCCCCCCGGCCTGAGTCACCCGCGGCCCTGCAGGTGACGGAAGGCCAACAATAGCCCACAAAGGGAGGATGTCCCCCCAAAGCCTTCCTCCGGCTCGTCTTCGAGGAAACCTCCCGCGGGACGGACGGGCCCCACCGGACGCACGGCGGCCAAGGAGCTTCGTCCGGTTGACGCTGGCTCGGAGCGACACGCGGCCCTGGGGACCCCGGGGACCGCCCGTGCCACCCGGGCTGGGCCGGGAGGGGGTGATGGCACTGGGGGATGGCACCGGGAATGGCGCCGGGTGTGAGGGCACCGCAGGGTGCAGCTCAAAGGACAGGAATAAAGGGGGAGGGGGCCTGGCCGTGGGGACCCCCGGGGATGCAGCTGTGGGGTGATGGGTGCAGCCCCCACCCCCGGCCCCGGCAGGAACCAGGCAGGGAGGACGAAACCCCATGAACGCCTCTCGCTAATGAACAGGATGGCAGCAAAGTGCCGTCTGACTGTCCCCAGGGCATCCTTGGGAAACTGCGTAACAATCACAGCAGCTTTGGTGTCCCTCTCCCACCTGCTCCTGTCTTGCCCCTGATGGGGACCCAGCCCTGCCCCTTCCTGGGTTCCTCTCACAGAGGGGGGACCAGCGGGTGATGCCAAACACAGCCCGAGAGATTCTGACATGAGCGTTCAGGGCTCAGCCGCAGGGAGCGGATGGCCGGGGTCCCCCCGGAGCTGCAGGTTAGGAACAGAACAGTGGGACACGGGACAGGACAGCGGGACACGGGACAGGACAGCGGGACACGGGACAGCGGTCTGCGGCTCCACGGCGCAGTCCTGGTGCCACCTCGTGGTGAGCAGGGTCCCAGTGCCACAGCTGGACAGCGGAGCGGTGTCACGGCGATTGGAATGGCGACACTGCGGGGCAGGCAGGCGTGGACACACTGCACAGTGAGGGGACACAGCCGGACAGTTCAGTGACGCAGCTGGACAGCCAGTGTGTGACACAGCCAGACAGTCACTGCAAGGGCAGGGTAAGCACCTGTGTGCCCAACAGGCCATGAAGTGCCACTGGGAAGAGGCAGCAGCTCAGAGGGGTCGTGGTCCCCACACAGATCCAGCTTTGTCCAGCCTTGAGCAGGGATCCCAGGCCAGGCAGAGGGGGTCACATCCCAAAGATCCTCACGGGCTGTGATGAGCAGTGATCCTGTAGGAAGTGCTCTGGGAGGGTGGGGATATCAATCTGTGGGGACAAATGTTTTGGCAGGGCTCATTACAGCAGATCAAGGCAGGGTGGATTTAAATTAAAGAGTGTTGGTGTGGATTAGATAGAGGGAGGAAAATCTTCCCTGTGAGGGTGGGCAGGCCCTGGCAGATGTTGCCCAGAGCAGCTGTGGCTGCCCCATCACTGGCAGTGCCCAAGGCCAGGCTGGAAGGGGCTTGGAGCCACCTGGAATAGTGGAAGCTGTCCCTGCCCATGGCAGGGGGTCAAAACGAGAGGATCTCTAATGTCCTTTCAGACCCAACCAATCTGTGACTCCATGACCTGTCCTGGGTGGGGATGTGCATTCACCCCTGGAGATCTGTGTCCATCCCTGGACACCTCCAATGCCCGCGGCAGCAGGTCTGCCCCTCTCCCAGCCCTTCTCTCCACAAGCAGAGTCATTAAAGAAAGTACCTGTGCAATCAAAGTGACAGCCTCGGGGTCAAGGCTCCTTATGATGAAGATAATGAGGTTTTAGCATGGCAGATGCGTGAAAGTGCAGAGCTGATGGGCCTGGAGGGACAAAGGGCACATCCCAGCAGAATCCTCGTGAGGAGCACAGGTCCCTGCGCAGCCTCAGCAGAGCTGCTGGTCCCGGGCACTGAGCAGGGCTGGTGCCCACCTGCGTGGCTCCATGTCCTGTGGAGGAGGAGAGATGGCTTCGGGGGCTGGTTGGCTTGGGGAGCATCTGGCCCTCACCCCAGAGATCCCCTGTCAGCTCTCCACAGACCCAAAACACAGGGGTTCCTCAGGAAGCAAAGCCTTTCCCTGACCTGTCCCTGGCCATCAGGCGGTGCCAGACTCAGCTGGCACGCTCCCACTTCTGCTCCTGCGGGATCTTTGGACTTTGTGCTGATTTTGCTGTTTGCTGTTATTTAGCAGCAGAATTCACTTTTCAAAGGGGCAACAACCCTGCTCCCCGCACCCTGTGTCTGCTGACGCCTCGTCCCTCCCATCCCGCATCCCTCTGCCCCCGGGGCAAAGGCACAGGAGGAGGGACCTGTCGCTCTCAGTGTCCCCTCGGTGCCCCGTCGCTCCCGGCCAGGGCAGCCATGTCCCTCCCGCTCTGGATCGCAGCCTGGGCGCTCCTGCTCCACGGTACGGCACAGGGCGGGTGGGGCGCTGGGGTGGGACGGCACAGCTGGGGACCCCCAGGATCCAGATGTGGGGAGCGTGGGATGTCCCAGCCGCAGCTCTGGGTGAGGCAGAGGTGGGTGCACCCCGGGGTAGGAGCCAGACTGTGTCACGGGGCTCACCCTGCCCAGCTGCCACAGGGATGGGCCCGGGGGGGTGACAGGTAAGAGCAGACCCCCAGGGTGCAGACACCTGGTACCCAAGAGCTCTCATGCTGAGGATGACCCCATCATGCATTGTCCCACGGAGCCAAGCTGTGTGCCCTTGGCCCAAAGTGAGAGGCCAGGTGCCAGCTGGTGATGGAGAGCCCAGGGAGTGGCGGTGGAGCCCCGTGCCAAGCAGCCCTGGGCAGAGATCAGGTCCAGCTGGACATGGCCCCACCATCAGCCAGCTCCTTCTGCAGCCCCAGTGTGGGATGCTCCTGCCAGCCCCTCCGTGCTCTGTGCTGGGCACCAGCTGCTCTCTGTGATGATCCCACAGGAACCAGGAGATTTACCTCCTCTTGAACCAGGGGATGGCCTTGCTTTTCATCCACTATTCCTGGGGCTAAAACCACTGGGTTTTGTAAAAAGCCCCAAGCTCGGCTGGCTGGTTTGGGGCTGGGGACGAGGGTCACAGCTGCCTGCTGCAGTTCCGGGCGGGAGCACAGGTCCAGCAAGCCCCCAGGCTGCAGCCTGAGGTTCCCGGCTGTTGCCGTGCCCACAGGCTGTGCTGCAGGGCGGGCACCACAGGCTCCTTCCACCAGGAGCGACATCCGCGACTGCTCCGCGGAGCCGCCGGTGAGCCCCGCCTCGCTCCCCGTCCCTGTCCCTGGCGCCCCGGGCACAGGGTCCCCCACAGTGCCAGCGCGTCTCTCTGTGCCACCAGTACCTGCCACCGACGGCCACCAACAGCACGGCGCGCCTGGCCGTGCTGCGGGGCATCCTGCGGACCCACGGCGTCCACGCCTACATCGTGCCCTCCACGGACGCCCACATGGTAAGGTGGGAGTCCCCCGCAGCCCCGGGGACCCCCTCCCTGCCCACAGCCACCTCTCACGGCTCCATCCCGGCTCCAGAGCGAGTACATCTCCGAGCGGGACGCCCGCCTGGGCTGGCTCACCGGTTTCACCGGCTCCGCAGGTGAGGGCATCCCCAAACCCCCGGGTGGCTGCTCCGGGCTGGCACCCCCTGGGGATCCGTGCACACGGCATGGTCCCGCTCCCTGAGAGCCGCTGGGAGTCCCTGCCGGCTGCAGGGACAGACAAAGAGATGACCCCCGAGCCCCCTCCCCGTGCCAGGCACCGCTGTGGTGACGCGGGACAAGGCTGCCCTGTGGACCGACAGCCGCTACTGGACCCAGGCAGAGCGGGAGCTGGACTGCAACTGGGAGCTGCAGAGGACAAGTCAGTGGGGGCACGATGGGGCCCTTCTGAGCATCCCCGCTCCCAGGGACCCCCCCAGCCCCTGCCACAGCCTCCTATGGGCTCAGCGTGGCTTGGGACGCAGTGGAAATTCGCGGTGCCACCCAGTTCTCTCCTGCAGCCTCCATCGAGTCCATCGCGACGTGGATCCTGAAGGAGGTTCCCGCGGAGGGGAACGTCAGTTTGGACCCCTTCCTCTTCTCCATCGGTAGGGCTGGCTAACACTGGGGGTCACCGTGCCCACGGAGGGCAGACCCTGGGTATGAATTTACCAGGAGCCCAAACGCGCGGGCTGCTCACCCCCCAGACACCTGGAACAGCTACAGCCGGGCTCTGCGCGGCTCCGGCCGGACCCTGCTCCCCGTCGAGACCAACCTTGTTGATCAGGCGTGGGGTGACCAGAGACCCCCTCCCTCCTCCAGCGAGATCTACAGCCTCCCAGCAGAGTTCACAGGTCTGACCCAGCCTCCCGCAGCTCTCCCACAGCACCCCCAGCCTGGGGCGGGCCCTGCCCTGAGCCGGCCGCTTGCCCACCCGCAGGGAGCAGATGGCAGGACAAGGTGGCCGGGATCCGGCAGCGCATGGAGCAGCACGCGCGGCGCCCCACGGCCGTGCTGCTGTCGGGGCTGGAGGAGACGGCCTGTAAGGAGGCACGGGGCCCTGGGGGCATGGCCGGGGCCGGGGGCTCCAAACCTGAGGGTGGGAGGGCAGTGGCAGTCGCTGGTGCAGAGCTCTCGTTCCCGGCAGGGCTCTTCAACCTCCGCGGAGATGACATCCCCTACAACCCTGTCTTCTACTCCTACACCCTCCTGACCAACACGACCATAAGGTGGGCAGCACATTCCCGTGGGCACAGGGCTTGGAGGGGGCTCACCACGCACCCCCTTGCAGCCTTCCTTTCCTGAGCCAGCCCCCACGGGACCCTCCTCTCAGCCCCGTGGCCCCTTATCCCCAGAGCGGCTCCATCCTGCCGTGCCCAGCCCCACTGACTGTCCTTCTGAGCCACACATCTTTCCCAATCCGCCCCCCGCTCCCAGCCCACTCCAGGGCACGGCACGCTTCCTTTCCTCGCAGCCTGAGTTTCTCCCGTTCCCAGCCCAGTATCCCCTCACAGCCCCCCGGGTCCCTGCTCTCTGCTGGCGTGGCCGGAGCTGGGGGGATCAAAGGCAGCCGGTGACAGCCCCGTCCGTGCCCGCCCCACGGCGCTCCCTCCGCAGCCTGTTCGCGGAGCAGTCCCGGCTCTCGCAGGAGGCGCGGCAGTCCCTGCGCTCGGGCTGCCCGGGGCCGCTGTGCGTGGAGCTGCAGGACTACGGGCAGGTGAGCGCCCACCTGCGCCGCTACGCCCAGGGCAACGTCACCGTGTGGCTGGGCACCGAGTACACCACCTACGGCCTCTACGCCATCGTCCCCCAGGTGGGCACCGAACCTGCCATGGGGCACGCGGGCCCTGCAGGCTCGGGGACGGCCCCGCGTCACCGCGCTGTGGCCGCACCTGGCGCCTGAGGGGACGGGTAGCTGTGTCACCTTCTGCCTGCCCTCGCAGGAGAAGCTGCTGGAGGAGAGCTACTCGCCCGTGATGACGGCCAAAGCTGTGAAAAACGCCCACGAGCAGGAGATGCTGCGAGCCGCCCACGTAAGGGCTGTGCCCGTCCCCACAGTCCCCTGCAGAATGGGGGGACAGAGGAGGGAGCAGGGTGCTGATGCCCCCCCCCCGCTGTCACTGCGCACCCCCAGGTCCGGGACGCCGTGGCCGTCATCCAGTACCTGCTGTGGCTGGAGAGGACAGTCCCGCAGGGGCAGGTGGACGAGTTCTCGGGGGCTCAGCGCATCGATGCTTTTCGCTGGTCAGTGCTGCCCCGGGCCTGCCCTGCCCAGGGAAGGGCACCCGGGGACCCTCAGCACCCTCCTTCCTCCCTGCTGCCTTCCAGGGCCCAGGAGCACAGCCGTGGGCCCAGCTTCGAGTCCATCTCAGCCAGCGGGCTCAACGCAGCGCTGGCTCACTACAGGTGGGGCTGGAGCAGTGGTGGGCAGTGGGCAGGGGGCGGTGGGCAGTGGGCACTGAGCAGGGGGCAATGGGCAGGGGGTGGTGGGCAATGGGCGGCTGGGAGAGGGCTCTGACACCCCTCCCCTCGCAGCCCCTCGAACGGGAGCAGCCGGACACTGTCTGCGAGAGAGATGTATCTCTTTGACACCGGAGGGCAGTATCTGTACGTAGCCTTGAACAGAGACCCCCCCCCCCCCCACCACAGCTCACATCCAGGGCCCCCCAAAGCCAGCGCTGGGGATTGCACCAGCCCCATTCATGACGCCCCTTTGCAGGGATGGGACAACAGACATCACTCGCACAGTGCACTGGGGCGAGCCCACCCCTCTCCAGAAGGTACCAGCCCCTCCCATGTCAGGCAACATCCCCCTGCACTGCCCAGGGCAACCCTGAGGTGCCCAGCACCCCCTATGGCACTCAGCATCACGGTCCTGGCCAGGGCTGGATGTGCAGGGGGGGTGTCTGGGTAGCCCCACACTCACCCCCTGCCATGCCCTACAGGAAGCCTACACCCGTGTGCTGATGGGCAACATTGACCTCTCCCGCCTCGTCTTCCCATCCAACACAGCAGGTGGGTGCCAAACCCAGCATTGGCCCTGCACAGAACCCCTGGCACAGGGAGCAGGACGGCACAGGGGAGCCCCAGAGGCTCCTTGGCCTCCATGTCATCCCTTCATTCCCCAGGGAGAACGGTGGAGTCCTTCGCCCGCCGGGCACTCTGGGATGTCGGACTCAACTATGGCCATGGCACCGGCCATGGCATTGGCAACTTTCTCTCAGTCCACGAGTGTAGGTGCCACCAGCACTGGTGCTGGGCATGTGGGCTGAGCTACGGGGAAGGGATGAGGACAGGAGCTCACTGGGGGCTTCCCAGCAGAGCCTCTATGACAGGCAGAGAAATCCCCACTTGCAACATCTTGTGGTCTTTGCCAGGGTGGCCCCGTGATCCTTGCTGAGGTGGTCCCAAGGTCCTTACTGGGATGATCCTTGTCCTTGTAGTGGTCCTTGCCACGGTGGCCCCATAGTCCTTGCCTTGGTGGCTCTGTGGTCCTTGCTGGGGTGTCCTTGTGTTGGTCCCGTGGTTCTCTCCG
Organism: Ammospiza nelsoni; assembly: GCF_027579445.1. Classification (NCBI taxonomy): domain Eukaryota; kingdom Metazoa; phylum Chordata; class Aves; order Passeriformes; family Passerellidae; genus Ammospiza; species Ammospiza nelsoni. The sequence continues at coordinate 19,241,275 of NC_080647.1, read as the reverse complement.
GTGTGGCACCTTGGTCCTTGCTGGGTGTCCCTGCAGCGCCTGCCATGCACAGAGCTCTGACCCACCTCATGTCCCGGCAGGGCCTGTGGGTTTCCAGTCCAACAACGTGCCACTGGAGGCCGGCATGTTCACCTCCATCGGTATGTCCTGGCACCCCGGCTCTGCAGGACAGCCCCGGGCACAGAGCCCAGCCAGGGACGGGCTGTCAGCTCTCAGCCCACTCAGGGCCACATCAGCCCCGCTGGGGTGGGCTGGGGGAGCAGCTGGGGCTGGGGCTCACCAGGCGTGTTCTCCGCCCCCAGAGCCCGGGTATTACCAGGATGGCGACTTCGGGATCCGCATCGAGGACGTCGCCCTCGTGGTGGAGGCACAGACTGAGGTGTGGCAATGGGGAGGGGGTGACGGGGGGGCACACCATGGGGGCCTGCATCGAGTCGGGGGGGAGGCACCTCCAAGGGGGTAGGGGACGTGCAATGACACCTCTCTGTGGCAGCACCAGAGCGGGGAGAAGCCTTTTCTGACCTTCGAGGTGGTGTCCCTGGTGCCCTATGACCGCAACCTCATCGACCTCAGCCTCCTGTCCCCAGAGCAGGTACGGCCGTGTGCTCGGGGTGAGCAGGGCTGCCAGGTCAGCACAGGGGCTTGGGGGTTGGATGCAGGAAAAACCAGGACCGTGGCATGAGGCTGGAGTGGGTAAATGAGGACAGAGCAAGGATGGGTGCGTGGATGAAGAGGGGCAATGAGCTCTGCAGGCGGGGCCAGTGGTCGGAGTGCGGGGCAGCCGGACGGGGAAGGCCAAAGGCGGGAGCGGCGCCCAGGCCACACCCGTGGTGCCTGGCTGCAGATCCGGTACCTGAACTCCTACTACGAGAGGATCCGGGCACACGTGGGGCCGGAGCTGCGGCGGCAGCAGCTGGAGGACGAGTACGTGTGGCTGCAGGAGAGCACCGAGCCCTTCGCGGTGAGCAGCGCCGGCAGCGCCGCCGCGGGCTCGCTGGCCCTCGCCGCGCTGCTCTCGGTGCTCCTCAGCGGGCTGGGGGCCTGATCCCGCACCCGCGGCCCCGCTCCCCCACACCCCCACCACGGCCGGGTCTTCCCCCGCCCTCACTTCCTTTTTTTTGGTGTATTCTATTTGCTCGTCTGTGATTAAACATGAGCGAGGCGGGCCCTGCTGTGCCCGATGTGCTGCGCGCTGCCTCGCCGGCCAGTGAGGGCTGGAGTCCGGCCCCAAGCCCACCCCTGAGATCCTGCTTGTGCCACCTTGTCCAGCCGTGAGGCGACCAAGCCAACGGCGACAGTGAGGAGATGGATTTGGGCAGATTATAATTCTGGGGCAAAAGCTGGAGGATTTGCAGTGAGAAGATGCAGGGCAGCCAACCACGGATGTCCCCAGCGGGGTGACCACATCCCGCCTGGGTGTGATGCCGAGCCGGGATACAGGGGACATCCCGGACCAAGTGTCCCGCAGAGGGCTTGGCTACCATATCCCAGCAGGATGAGCAGGCTCGGGGGTGGGCACGGCAGAGGGGTTGGGGTTTGTCACTTTCTCCATGGGGGGACTCACGATGCCCATGTGCAGATGGCCAAGGGGCGGCAGCAGTGCCGAGGGGAGGCAGGGCAGAGCAGCATCACCGAGGGGCGGCACGGCCGAGCGCTGTCAGGGCGCAGACACCGTCCCCACCCAGGGGCCCCGGGCAGGGCAGCAGCTCGCTGCTGGAGGGTTTCCTTCCTCCTGCCCCAGCCCGCGCCTCGCCAGCCACCCCGAGCACGGCTGCAAGCGCCTCTCATGTGACCGCCGGCTTCCTGTGCGCTCCCGGCTCGGTGCCGGTGCCGCGGGACGGACGGGACGGGACGGACGGGCCGCGCTCGCCGCTGCCGGACGCTGAGCCCTCGCCACCGGCCAGGCCATGCTGCGCCGCAAGCCTTCCAACGCCGGCGACAAGGAGCCGGGACACAGGAAGGTGAGTCCTGGCGGCACCCAGGTGCCCTCAGCACCGCAGGTGTCCCGGCGCACCCAGAGCTGTCCGAGCCGGGGCTGCCGTGGGATGCTGAGCAGGAGGGCTGGGGCAGGGCCCGGGGCTGGGGTCGCACGGCAGCTGCCCTGCCATCAGTTCGTCTCTGCTGCCACCAGGCACCGTGGCCTCGCCAGTGCGTGGTCCTGGCCTTGTCCGCCTCCCACTGTGCCTTCCATCCTGTTGGGACGTGTGGCTGGGATGCACAGCCCCCGGGACCCACACGGGTGCCAGCTCAGGTGCCGGGGGGACCCCAGAGCTCTGCTGGGGGCGGCTGTGCCCCCCGCCCCGCCATGGCCTCCCCGGGCGTGGGCGGCCGCTGTCATTTCCTGGGGGCCATGGCTGCGGTGGCGGCTGTGCAGCTCTTGCGCAGCAAGGTGCTGCGGTCGGGGCTGCAGCTCCGTCACGAGCGGCAGCGCTTCCTCCGGCAGCCCCGCGGCGAGGTGCGAGCCGCAGGAGCGCAGCTGCCCGTGCCACGGCCTCCCGAGAGCCCCCTGCGTGCCACGGCCGTGTGCCACCCTGTGGCTGGAGTCACCAGTGGGGGCCAAAACCGGCTCCTCATCCCCCGCCAGGTCTCGCACCAGCTGGCACGTCAGCTCTTGCCAAGCTTTGCTGGGCTGGCATCAGCAAGTCACCACGGGGAGCAGGGGCAGTGCCTGGTGGCAGGGTCCTGCCCGTGACAGGCACAAATCCTGCCGTGGCAGCTCCTCCGTGCTGCCAAGCTCCGCCAGGAAACCTGGGTGAAGTCCCCCTCCCTGCACGGGGCTGGCCCATCCAGCCGGGCCAGTCCCAGTGGGCATCCCCTGCCCCTGCCCAGTGACAGCCACTCTCACTTCCCCCTCCTGCTCTGCTCCGGGACAGCCCGGCCCCCCTGACTCACACCCCACTGCCAGGCTCGCCATGGCTCCTCCAGCCCCGGGGCACTTCTATCTCAGAGCTGTTTTATCTCAGCAGTGAAGCCCTGGGAGGTTCGGTGGACCTGGATGTGGGGGATTCAGGGCACTGGGGTGGGAGCAGGGCAAAAGCCAACATCCCCTCTGCACAGATGCACCTGAAGCTGGCATGAAGCCACAGTGGGTGTGCAGCTGGGTGTGGCTCCGTGAGCCAGCCCTCTGCAAGGAACGGCAAAACCAAGTGCTCGGGGGTGCTCGGTGGGGCTGATGAGAAGGAGAATAAAAAGGAAACAGCACAGGGCCAGGCTGTGCAGGGCTGGGAAAGGCCTCTGCCACCACAGGAGCTGGCAGAGCTGCTTGGGAGCAGGAATCCCTGGTTGTGGTGGTGGCAGAGCAAGCTCCGTGGTGTGTGCTCCGAGGGCCTCAAGAGTGCTGGCAGTGGCAGCTGACTCACTGTGCCATGTGCGAGCACGCTGGTGCTGCCATCCCAGGGATGAGGGACACCTGGGGCCATGTGGCTGTGCTGGCACCATGGACGTTCCTTCCATGTGAGACAGGCACCTTAGGCCATGGAGAGGAAGGCAGGCAGGGGGCACAGGAATGACTAAAAGGAGCAAGGGATGGAGAGGTGTACCAGGACTGAGATCCAAAACCAGCTTTGATGGCTTAGGCAGGAGGTGGCACCAAGCCAGCTGGTGATGCTGGGGCTGTGCTCTCTGGGCTATGGGTGACACTCACAGGTGGAAAACATGGATTTGTGACTGAAAAACAGGATTTCAGTCCTGGAGCTGACGCTGTGGGTAGCAGCAGGGCTGCTCTGGTGCTACCTGCCCTTCACTGCCTGCCCACCTGTGCTGAGAGGAGATGCAGAGCCCTGTGTGCCCCCACGTCCTGGCCCATGTGCCAGGGTGGCATCATGGCACAGCCCCGGGCTGCTCCCGGCATGGCAGTGCCAGGCTCCACACTAGAGCATCCCTGCCCTGGGAATGCTGTGCCAAGCAGCTGCACAGGCACCAAGAGCTCCACATCCCAGTTCTGGGGGTTGATGACACATGGCAGCTCCTGGAAGAGAGCAAAAAACTCTTCCCAGCACTGGCATTACCCTGGGATGGGCAGAGCAGCCCAAAGAGCAGAGAGGAGCTGGGGCAGGGAATGCAGGAGGAAACCCATATTCCATCTCCCCCCTCACACCTCTGCCCCTGCTCCCAGCTTTCCCTACAGCGTTCCAGCAGCTTCAAGGATTTCAACAAGTGCAAGGTCAGCTCCCCTGTGTCAAATGAGGAGTTCAACCTGGAGGAGAATGTGAGTTCCCAGCATCCCTTGACACATCCTGCTCCCCTGGGAACAGCCCATTTCAGGGCTGGGTTCCCGAAACTCCTGTCCTTACCAGTGGCCTACGTGTCATGGAGCAGCCCCAGGGTGTCAGCACCGGTGGGATTTGGGATCTCACAGTCCCCATGTGACCCTGTTGAGGCTTGCCCAGGGTGGGGGGCTCTGCCCTCACTCTCCATCTCTCTGGCAGATCCCCGAGGATGATGCCAGCAGTGCCAGCGCCGAGGAGGGCGCGCGGAGCAGCGGCACCAAGCTGGGCAGGAAGTGGCGGGCGGTCATCTCCCGCACCATGAACCGCAAGATGGGCAGGATGGCTGTGAGAGCGCTGGCCGAGGGCAAGGTGAGCAGGGCCGTGGGGACACGGACAGGTGAGTGGGGGACAGCTCCCCCTCCCTCGGCCTGAGCCCGGTACCCCCAGCAGGGAGAGGCGGAGGCAGAGAGGCCATGCCCGCTGTCCCCAGCCAGCAGCGTGGAAGAGCAGAGCTGTGACAAGGTGCCCCTGTCGTACCTGGAGCTGGAGGAGGAGGAGGATGGACGCCCAGCCCTCGGACGCCAGATGTCCAGCGGTGAGGCCAGCCCCGATGGGACACTGGTCCCACGTCCCCAGCTGGGCATGTCCTGCCTGACCCCTCCTCTCTGCAGGCAGCGACATTCCCAGCCCTGGCGATCCCAGGGACAGCCAGCAGCTGGAGGAGACCGTCCCAGCCTACACCGGCCCCTTCTGTGGCCGGGCCCGCGTCCACACCGACTTCACCCCCAGCCCCTATGACAAGGACTCCCTGAAGCTGCGGGTAAGCCACGGCCACTGTGGCCCTGGGGAGGGAGGGAGGGTGGCTGGGGACCCCCTGAGCTGGGGATGTTCCCTGGCTGTCCCCAAGCCTGTGCCCCCCACCATCCCACGTCCCTTGGCCTAGAAAGGGGACATCATCAGCATCATCGAGAAGCCACCTGTGGGCACCTGGACCGGGCTGCTCCACAACAGGGTGGGCTCCTTCAAGTTCATCTACGTGGATGTGATCCCTGAGGAGACGGTACCTGCCCGCAGGAGCCGCAGCTCCGGCCGGAACAAGCGCCTCAAGCCCAAGACCCTCCATGAGCTGCTGGAGCGCATCAACCTGCAGGTGAGGGCCAGGGGCTGCGGGGACAGCAGCACCCAGCTGTCCAGGGACCCAGCACCCAGCAGCACCCAGGGACCAGCAGTGCGACCAACCCCTCTCCCCTTCACTATCCCCCACCTCGTGGGTCCTTCCACCAAGCACCCAGGGGCACAGAGGGCACACAGGGGGCATTTCTTGGTAATGTGGGCTAAGTGCCCACCGTGGACCCACTGCGGGGGGAGCTGCAGGCCAGCACTGGGGGCCAGGAGGAGCCGGGGGAGCCACCCACGCCCTGCTCACCCCTACCCACACCCCCCACCCAGGAACACACCCCCACCCTCCTGCTGAATGGGTACCAGACCCTGGAGGACTTCAAGGAGCTGCGGGAGACGCACCTGAACGAACTGCACATCACCGACCCCCAGCACCGCGCCAAGCTGCTGACGGCTGCCGAGCTCCTCCTGGACTACGACAGTAAGAGACTCCTGGGGAGGGGTGGGGACCCTGACTGGGCACCCCAGCAGCACCACTGACACCACGGTCCCTTTCCCAGCAGCCAGTGAGCCAGAGGATGGTGACAGCACCGAGGCCCTGCCATCACCCTCAGAGCCCAAAGGGGACATTCCCCGGGACTCCGGCTGCTTCGAGGGATCAGAGACCCTGGATGGCAGCCGGGAGGAGGCCGAGCTGGGGGGTCCTGAGGAGCAGCTGGCGGGTCCTGAGGAGCAGCTGGGGGGTCTCTCCATGGCAGAATCCCCCTGAGCCTGCCAGCACCGCCACTTTCCACTCCGGCCCTAACAGGGGGGCTGGATTGGAGGGGACGGCGGCTGGTGGGGGACAGGGGAGCCCCAGTGGTGGCACCTCGGGGCCCGGCCTGGCCCCTGCACCAGAGCCAGATGCTGGGTGGGCACAAGGTGCCCCAGGACATTTTGCATGGCACTGCCTGGCACCACTGCCCCGAGGCAGGGACTCTGGGCATGCCGGGGCATTGCACTCCCCGCCAAGACACCGCAGGCATTGGCTGCTTTCCCCAGGTTTGCCAGCAGGCTCAGGAAGGGAGCTGGGGCTGGAAGCTGTGTGTGCAGGCAACTGAAGCCTGCCTAGGACACTGTCACTTCTCAGTGTGGACACACAGAGACCCCCCCTCCACCTGCCGTGGGGGACAGCAAGATGCAAAGAACACAGCTAAGACACCCTGGAAGTATGAGATGGAGAGTCCTGGAAATGCACAGGGAAGAGGCAGCTGGCTTGGGGCAGCACAGAAACGCAGCGGCTACAGCTCAGCCATTTTCAAACCAATTAAATTTCCTTCATTGTTTTAAAATTAAAAAAAAAATAATAAGAAGAAAAAAAATAAAGAACATCCAGCCCTCACCCAACCCCTTTCCTTCCTTCTGGAGACCCTGACCCTTGCAGGCAGGTCCCGGCAGGCAGAACTCCACACACCTCATGGAACAGGGAGCAGCAAAGCCAAAATACACAATTTTCTGCACCGAATTGGAGTTTTGGTCAGCAGCGTGTTGGGGCGACTCCCACGGGGTGGGGCACAGAGCCCTGTCCCCGGAGGATGGAAGGGGATGGGGATGGGGCTGGGCTGGCTGGGGGCCGTGGCGGGGCGGCCGAGGCTCCTTCCCAGCCACATTCCAACGGGGAGCAGCTGTGGCAGCTCTGCCCTCTCACCCAGGAGAAGAGGCCCTGCACGGTGGGAGAGGGGGCAGTGCCGGGGCCACGTTCACACCACAGCCCTCACTGCCAGCCAGGAGCATCACGGACACACAGACGGGACTGGCCTGGCAGGACACCCCCCACAGCCACCACACACCTGCTGGGAGGAACTGAGTGCCCAGCACTGTGACAAGGGACACGGAGCTGCACAGGGGCTGCAGGGATCCCAGAGGTGTGAGGGTCCTGCCAGTGCAGGACAGGGACTGTGGAGTGGGGGAGCCCTGCCACGGCACAGAGCTCTCCCACCATCCCCCCAGCCTCTCGTCCTCTGTTGAGGACACACAAGCCCAGCCCTGGGCAGCTGGTACAATCCTGGGAAGATCCAAGGCTCCCAAAGCCAGTCTAGGATGGCTGAGAACAGCAGAGCAAGGCAAGGGGGGGGACATGGGGATGCAATGACACAACACAGATTGGGGCTGAGGTGCTGCAGAGCTGGGGAGGGCTCAGTGCAGACACCCAGGAACAAACGCAGCCCCAGCACCAGCCAGGAGCCAGTGGCACAGGCACACAGGCAAACCCTTCCCTGCAGCTGCCCACCTTGGCTGCCTTCTCCCTCCCTCAAAGCCCAGGGTGGCGTGAGCACCAGGGCAGGATGGAAGGAGGGTCCCCTCATAGCTGCTGCCTTGTTACATCACACAGAAAGGAGCACAGGAAGACAGCTACCTACAAACCACTGCCAGCAGAACTCCTTCCCACTTGTTTGGGACCTTGGGGCACCAAAACGTCTCCTGACAAGCCTTGCCACGCCAACCACAAAACAACGCCACGGATTACAGGAAGGAGGGAGGAGGGGAGAGAGGACATTGCTGCCACGATTGCTTTCCCCTTCCGTGGGGATTCCTCAGCAGGAGGGCGCAGGCTGGCCCTGACAGCCTCACCCTGACAGAGCAGGGCCCGGGCGGAGGGGCAGCCCCAGCCCTGAGCTGGGATGGAGCATCCAGGCCAGCCCCCAGAGCCAGAGGCCCGGCCCCAGGCAGAGCTGGTGCTGGCTGTGCCCCACGGTGACCGGGGGTGCCACCACCAAGGCCAGCGCTGCCCGCACCGCGGTGAGTGATGACTAAAGCAAAATGGCCATGGGGAATCAGGTGCCTGCCATCCAGCCCTTCTCCTCTCCTCCACCACTTCCAGCTTTGATTAGACAAAACAACAAAGTTCTCCCTTCCAAGCAGATGCTAGTGCTGCGCTCGCCCAGCGTCCAGGGGGGGCACCGGGAGCTCCCCAGGCGTTCGCTGCTTCTCCTCTGGCATCTCGGTGTCACTCACAGACGGGGCAGGGACCTGGAGAGAGAGCACAGAGTGACCTGCAGGGACACCCCAGGGCAGAGCCCAAGCACACAGGCCCCACCTCTCCGCTTCCACCTCCAGCTCCACTTGCAGCAAGCTCAGGTGGGCTTGGGAAAATGAGAAACCAAAATCAGGGACAACCCAACAGGCAACATAGCTTCAGGAAGAACTGGAGCACTGGACTCTCCAGCAGAAGGTGTCTTGGACTGTGTCCACCAGGGAAGGGCAGCTCATGCCCAAGCAGGAGTAAGCCAAGGCATTTCCCACCAATTTAGGTGGGACGGGCACTCTGGAGGTCTCCTGTCAAACTGTGTCCTTAATGCAGGATAATTTCAAACACAGCAAACTGCTCAGGGCCACAACAGCTTTCTCCATGGACAGAGATCCCAGGGAGAGCCATGCAGCTCACACACAGAACCACAACAAGATGTCTGCAACCTCTCAGCCCTCCCCAGCCCCACTGAGCTCCATGGGCAACAGCTCCTGAGCGCTCTCATTGCAGGACTGATCTCCAAAACAGCAGCCAGCTGTGATCTCCTTTTAGGAAGTTCAAGGAAACCAAGACGCTGGTTTCCAGGGTTAGAGCAAACAAGCTTTTCAGCAGCAGCCTCTCACATGGCCCCCCATGTAGTTTTGTCCTTCCTAAGTCACACTCTCAGCTTTCTTCCACTCTCCCAGAGCCCCCCCAGCTCCCAAGGGGATCACTCACAGCACTGGGGGGAAGAATGCTGCCATCCTGCTGCTTCGTGCCACCCTCCTGGGCCTGCCCAGGGCCCTGAGTGGCCGGGGGCTCCTGCGTGCCGGGTGCCCGCGGGCACGACCCCTCCTGAGCTGTGCTCTCCTCCTGCTGCAGGATGCCCCGTCTGTCCAGGACACTGCAACAACACAGGCACGCCATCAGAGACCCGCGTCTCCCCACATCCCACCTCTTTTCCCAGCACAAGTGCTGCTGGAAGACAAAGGTCAAGGCCCCTCAGGAGCTCACCTGGGGGGCAGAGGCCCGCACAGCACCTCGCAGCAGTTCTTCACTATGTTGCCGTGGCTGTACGGATTCTGCACACGGTTCTTCCCAGTCCAGGACCCCTTAATCTGAAATAGTTGGGCACAAATTCAGGTTTACTCCAAGGCCAACCTGCCCCAGCCCCCAGATCCCTGTGTTCTGCTCAGCCTTGACACACTGAGAAACACCAACAGCTCAGAGAAGAGGAAGAGGAAGGCTCTACTTACGTCTTCGTTGGTTGTCTGATTCAGTGCCACCAGGAAGGTGTGGAACCCAGTTAACCCCACCACCGACCACAGCGTGAAGAAACAGATGAGCACCTCCAATACAGTGAGAACAGTTAAGGACTGGGAACAACCTGAGAGCAGGCCCAGACCACCTGTTACTGCCCCCACAAACATCAACTTCTCTTCCTCTCCTAGCCACTGTTTTCTGTTTTATTCTCCTCCCAAGAGCCAAGAAATTGCTCCCCACATTGTCATCCAGGGGAAAATGCTTGGAAAGACTCAGAGTGGCCTAAACAGCCACTCCACAATGCAGCTCCCACTAACCCCCAGTTGTGGAGAAGTCAAGCCTTTGGGACCATGGAAGGATATGTCCCTGGGGTTTCCTTCAACGTGTTCAGAAACCCAATCTTCAGAGATTCTGCAATACAGAAAGAGAGATTTTTTTCACCTGGAACATCCCACTGAGTCCAGCTCCCTTTCCCACTCCCTATCTCTGGTTTCACACCACCATCTGCAGCCCCCCTCCCTCCCTCCCTCCCTCCCTGCTCTCCATGCAGACTCACTCAGTGCTACGTAGACAATGTTGAAGGTGAAGATGTAGATGGTGAGGAGGGAGAGCGAGAGGATGAAGAGGTAGAAGTAGCGGTAGTTCCTCTTTCCCACGCAGTTGCCCACCCAGGGACAGTGATGGTCAAAGCGCTCTGGGGAAGCCAAGATGAAAATTAGCCCTGCCCTGGCATGGGCCTGCCCATGTCTAGATCCTTGCCCCTGGGCTCCCAACTTCAAAAATCCCCCAGGCTGACAAAAACTGCCAAGTTCAGCCATCTGCTCAGTCAGGACCCCATATCCTGGCCTCCTTTCAGGAGGTCAAAAAGTCCAAAATTGTTTTATAATGAGTCATTTTGCACATTAAGAGAGAATTTGACCCTCCCATGTGTCTTCTCTCCCTGGAGTACAACAGCCATAGCACATGGGTTAGATGAAGGCCTGGGAGTCCCCATGTTCTTACCCTGGAATAATCAGGAGAAGGTTCTAGAAACTGCATAAACACACAAAGGCTGGGAATCTGAAGAGGAGGAAAGGGGTCCAAAAGGACAGGATTTCTGCCTGGAGCAGTGATGCTGAACATGAGCTGAACAAGAGTTACATACACAGAAGGAAGACAACAACCAGGGCACCCCAGGGAATGGCACAATCTCTGTGCTGATGAAGGAGCTGTTGTCACCTGAGACACAACTCTCCACTGGAACCCTCCAGTCCTGCAAGGCCAGACTCCAGTGGGATTCAAAAATGGGCTGCACATGTACACAGAGCAGCTGGACTCAGTTATTGCCAAAGTCCTGGCAAAGAGGAAGCACCTGGCTCCAGGTTCTGAGCAAACCTCAAGCTCCTTGAGCACAAGACGAGGCAGCCTGGACACTGCACCAGCCCAGAGCTGCCCAGCACGAGCCTGGGTGCTGTCCTGTCCCTGTGCCAAGGCTCTGTGAGGAGCAGGGCCAGGCCAGCAGCACTCACCCACACAGTTGTCGCAGATGCTGCAGTGCGAGGCGCGGGGCGGCCGGAAGATCTTACACGTGTAGCAGTACTTGAGCTTCACAATCTGATTGTTGATCTGGAAGTTCTTGATGCGCGGGGGCGGGCGCTGACCCTGCGGCACGGTCCCGTTGGTGGCCTCTGCCAGAGAGAACGGGGCACAGGTCGGACCCGCTGCTACAACATGATGGCCTCAAACAACAACTCGCCTCCCTGCCTTCCCTACCAGCGGGATCGGAGCCCGCTGGCTCCGGAGCCGGAGGCTGCAGCTCTGCTCACGCAGGCCAGAGCCAACCTGGCAGCTTGGAGGCAGGAAAAGGGATGCCAGAGCTTTCATGGGCATGTTGAGAGTGGGCTGGGTGTTATCACCTGCATCCACCAAACCTCCTCCCTCCCTGAAGGATCAAAGGGACCACTCCAAGCTTTCTGCACCCCTTCTCAAAAGCAAACAGAGTTTGTATGTGCACGGCTATGGGAGAGAAAGCAGCAGGTGAAACGGCTCCCAGAGAGGGATGCAGGTACATCGTGCTGCCTTATTGAAACTTGGCCAAGTACGGTGAGCCAGCACATTGGGGCAATCCTCACTTTTGGAGGTCCAGCCAGGAAGATAAGCTCTTGCAGGGACTGTAACCTAGAAATATGCCATAAATAGGGAGGCTTTTCCAGCCCTCACCAGCTTGGCCACTCCACACTCACCAATCTCCATCTCAATGAAGGCTGCCTCATCGGGCAGGGCCCTGGGGATCACGCCAGGGTCGCTGAAGCTCGTCCGCAGCAGCGTGGCCATGGCGAACAGGAAGAGCACTGCTGCAAACACGGGGATGGCCGGGGACAGCTGCACCGCCAGGTAGCGGCACCTGCGGACACGGGGCAGGAGAGGATGAGTCACAGTCCCATCGCCTGGCACAGCCTCAGAGCCCGGGCACGCCGCAGCACTGCTCAGATCTAGAGCAGAGAAGCTGCTCAGTACATCCTTCTGATCCCACCACCACAGGGGAACACTCCTGGGGCAGCTCCAACGACCAGGCACCATCACAGCATCCCCACGTCTTCCACCACCCAGGCACAGATATTTCCCAACATTTGTTCTGTTTTCAGCTCCCATTTTAAGCAATGCCAGAAACACAACCAGGCAGCGGGAGAGACCTTGTCCATTACATTCCTGCTGCCAAGGGATGGGCCAGACCATTGGGAGCAGCACCCAAGGCCTGGTCAGGGACCCCCTACCTGGAGAGCTCGAAGGCATGGAAGCCTGTGGGGATAGTGGGAATCTCTGGCTAACTCCTAAAGAGCAGGAGCTTCCCATATCACAGACATTTTTGGGATTAAGTGGATCCTGTACTTCGGAATGGATTCCTGTGGAAGTGCAACATTCCCATGCAAGAAGACATCTGGCTTCCTTTGGCTTTCCTGAGACAACGGACTAGAATACTCCAAATAAAGCAGAAAGGCTCCTGCTTCAAGACTTCCCCAGCTCAAAAGGGAACAAGGTTTGTTTCCTCTACAAATACAACAAGGCCCAAAGAGGAGTTTATGGTGCTGATCCTGCTGACAGAGGATGCAAAGGGAGCATGGGACTCATCTCACTGTGGCCGTGCTGCTCCTGGACACTCACAGTCATGTCCCCAGAGGTGCTGCAGCCCTAGCCATGTGGGAGGCCTGGGCCGAAGTCACATTTTAGAGACATACTGGGCTGAAAAAATCCATATTTTACCCTGATTCCTTCAGAAAACCCTACTGATGTTGGGGTGAAGTTCCTATGGAGCTTTGCTATGGTTTAAGGGAAACCCCACCTAAATCCCACCACTTGTGTCATGTCTCACCACCCCTTGCACATATCCCTTCCCCAGCCTCCTGATGCAACTGGGCACCCAGCCTTTCAGGCACTTGGCTTTCTAGGATCCACCCTTTATCCCTGCTGCTGAGGGATGGATCCAACCCAGACTCCTGCTGTTCCACTGTTACTTTCCATGGGAGCATCAGGCCTCTGTGGTGAGGGGCCAGGGATTATCTTCCCTGGGGGGCTGCCATCCCAAGCAAGGCCATTTCCATAACCTCCACAGCACTGTTTAATTCTGGACAGCATTCCCACCACAGATTCCCCACACACAATGCAGTTTCCAGCTCCAGCTGGCAGCGCCAGGCTCCGCAGGCCCACTGCAGGAACATTTCCTGGGCCATTGCCTGACTCCAGCGCTGTCCCCCACGAGTGGCAGGGACAGAAGGCCTGCACACTGAATTACAGCACACTTCAGTCACAGCTGCAACACCAGAAGCCCACAGCAACACAAAGGGCCTGGGCCTTAAACCAACATCCTTCACTGCAGACACTGCACACTCTGCTGTTCCCCAAAACAATTCCCTGTGCCCAGCCCTGCCCACAGACGAAGAACCCGAGTGCCAAGCTTATCGTCCTCAGGCAGCCTAAGATAACTTTGCATTCCCTCTGCAAGGGCAAAGTCCAGGGACAGCTGCAAGTCAGTCAGCAAGTAAACAAAAACCTTGGAGCCCATTTGGGGAAGAAATATGGGGTTAGGAAGATGGAACATGGATTTAGGTGCAGGTCAGCCTCTTCTCCCAGGCAATCAGTAAGTGACAGGACAAGAGGACACAGCCTCAAGTTGTGCCAGGGGAGGTTCAGGTTGGACATCAGGAGAAGGTTCTCCATGGAATGGGCTGTCAGGCATTGGAAGGGGCTGCCGAGGGAGGTGGTGAACTACCCATCCCTGGAGGTGTCCAAGGAACAATTGGATGTGGCACTCAGTGCTCTGGTCTGGTTGACAAGGTGGTCACCAGTGACAGGACTTGATGGTCCTGGGGGTCTTTTCCACCCTAAACAATTCTGTGATTATTCCTTCAAGAGCAGGACACTCCCTGCCCCAAGGGGCTGCAGCCTGACCCCTGTCCAGCTTTTGGAACTGCTGTGACAACATGAACATATTGTGGGTTTAAATGTGGATCCATGAGCTGTGTTAAAGCTGAGCCATGGCCCTCCTGCTTCCACACAGGCCTAGCTTAGCTTTCCTTAGCTGGGCTGGCATCTGTGGCCCCTTGCAGGTGGGGGCAGAGGGAGAGCCAGAGGAGCTGCCACCACGGTGAAACTGCACTGCCAGGCCCAGCATGGAGCCCCCACTGCCCCCCACCCTCCCTGTGCCGATGGGGCCTCGCTCTTCAGGTGACTCCCAGGGAACTCGTCCACGGCAGGGAAAGCAGCCACACAAGGCCCTGACTTGGCACTCAGGTACTCACTAGCACTGGGCTATCTTCAGTCTGCGCTTGTCTCTAAGATGATTTCACTGCTCAGGAACAGGCATTTAAAGGTCTTTTGTTTGGGAGAGCTCAGAGCCAACAGAGATGCTCTGTTGGCCTGTGAAGATGCTGCTCCCCCATTCCCAGCACCATTTCTGTGCTCTGGAGCATTTTGTCACCAAAAAGCACACAATAACAGCACTATCACAACTCATCACCACAGTGGGGTGGGCTGAGGCAGGAAAGCTGAACAAAGGGATCATTGGAATGGGGAGCAGGGGAAGAAGCAGCTGGGAGGTGCCATGAGTTATGGTGCTTGGCTGGTTATTCTGCATGCTGAGCAAAGCTCTGGAGGAAGGGAAAAGCCACAGGGACTGCACAGCCACGGCCACAGGGCAGCACATCCCCCAGGCAGGCCCCACCAGGGCTCAGCATAAGCTCCACAGTATCACTCACCCACATCTGACCTGCAAATCACCTGTTTAACCTTCCTCAGCTACAGCTCAGCCACATCGTGCGCCTGCTCTGGGTGCCAGCAGAGCTGTGTCTTTCCCCAGTGCCTGACCCTCACTTCAGCCTGGCTGTGCTGGGTGCTCACACTAGGGCAGAGATGGTGTCTGGCAGCTGCTGTGTTTGCAGTAAGTGTGGAAGCAGCTGCTCCAAAGCCTGGCCACACCACACCACTGTGTCCAGGCCCTTTCCAGCAGCACCAGGCAAGGCTGGAGCTCTCCCTGGAACCTCTCCCTACCTGCCTGCAGTGACACATCAACTGTCACCACACACCATCTGTTTCTGACACAACTGAGGCAGGAGACAGGTGTGTTATGCCAATGTCACTGCTCCTTTCCCAGCTAAAATCTCAAATCTCTGCACAGACAAATCACCCAGGAATGGGGGTGCCACAGAGGATGTGGAGGCTGCAGGGAGGGCAAAGTCATCTCCTGAGAAGGAGCCCACATATGAAGAAAAGGTCAATCCAAACCCCAGGAGTGGCCACTTCCCCCAGAAACATGAACAAAACAAGCTGAACTCTGGACACCAAAAAGTTCACTTCTATTGAGAGAAATTACAGTGATTAAAATGCATGAATTAACTCAAATGTAAGTTTTGACCATGCTTGATACAGATCTAACCAGAGGTAATGCCAGCTCAGAGGCCCCTCTCTGAGTCTTGGGTCTCTGGGCTTTGGAAATCAAAACTAAAAAACAAAGTCACACGAAGGGCAGTGTAGGTGTTTTCAACTCATCAGAAAACAAAGACATTTTCATCTCTACAAAGCTAAAAAAGTAGGAAAAAGAAAGTGGCAAATATACCTGGGTACTGGAAAATCCAAAAGCAGCCCCTTCCCATGAGGAAGGAGCCAGTGTTGCTGGTGCTATCATGCCTCTAACATCTACAGATGTCAAGTTTTGTGCTGAAAAGCCAGAGACAAAAGAAATCTCATTCCCTTCAGCTGAGCGTGGAACTCCAGGAGAGACAGGAACTGCAAAGGGAACTCCCAGCCTGAGAGGAGGCACTGCATCCCATCAGCCCAGTTCCTAAAGGCATTTCTCACAAATGCTTTATCTGGTCTCCTCATGCTGGAACACCTCAAGCAGACAGCAGCTAAGTGCCCAACCACAGGGCTGACGTACCATTAGGAGTCTGAAATCATGCCAAGAGGATGTGAAACTGTATTTTACGGGACGTGTGATGGAGCAGACCCAGTTAAGCACGGGTCTCTGGAGCAGCCCCAGGCCGCGGAGCAGCTCCCGTGGTGCTCAGAGGTGCCCTTGGGCCGAGCCTTCCCGAGAGCCAGCACCGCTCCGTCCCCTGCCTTATCTGCGAGGGAGGAGCCGGATCTCAGGTACAGCTCTGAGCTCTGCCAGCCTCCGGCTCCTGTTCGCTGCTGCCTGGAGAGGTTTCCCCAGTCCCAGAACGCAGCGCTGCGGTTTGGGGATGAACGCACAGCATTCCCACCCACAGGCTGAGGCGCTCAGCCCGCTCGCCCGCGGACACCGCGGAGCAGCCGGCAGCACTGCAGAAACTTGGAGGAGAGAACAGCACCAGCAGCAGCCCCGCGAGTGCCACCATCGCTCCGGGGCTGGCAAGGAAGGGCTGCGGCGTTTCTGCCGCCGTGGGCGCCGGTCCCACCGGCCGCAGCCGTAACCGGAGCCAGCGCAGCCCGGAGCGCCGCGATCGAGCCCAGCCCGGCAGGGCGAGCAGCCAGACAGATCCTGGCTCCAGGCACCCCGAGCCGTGCTCAGACAAGGTGTGACTGCGCAAGTGATTCAGCTGAATGGAGCAGGCAGCACGGCACAGGCAGCCCGCAGTGAGGGGCAGCCAGGGAAAGGCTCCTCCGCCCACGCCGGCTGCCGCTCCAAATCCACACAGCAACTTTCAGGGGAAACCAGGGATTTCCATGCAAACACTAAAGAATCTGCCAAACACCAAGAGAAACGGACAACAAGGTGAAAGATCGAGGCTGAGATCCTCACCCCGAGCTCCCTACTCATGCAGGGCAGGCAGGGCTCCTGAGCAGCCGAGCTGCTTATCTCAGCCTGATCAGTGAAACAGAGACCTTGGGGAGTGCTTCCAGCTGGGAAGGCAACATTTCATCCCTATCCCAAATTCAAAAATCCCCCAACAAGTTCAAAATAACCTTCTCTCTTCCAAACAAATAAACACCGAGGTGTTCTGCTCTGAAAGAATCAAATGGGTATTTGGATTTTCCCAAACTTTTCCTTATCTCCCTCAGATGATTTAACTAAAATTCAGAGGTGATCCTGTTCCCAGCAGCATTCTCCCCGCAGAGCCCACCCTCCAGGTCTAGGCACGGCCTGGATGTCTCGGTGCAAGCGACTCCTCCACAGGCCTCTGCCTGCCAGAGCATGGAAAGGGGCTTCTCAAGGAATTTCCAGTCACGTTCCTGACTAACCACAGCCGAGGTCTGGAAAACAGCCCCGGCTCACTCTGCCTTAGCGCAGCCACGGCAGAGCGGGACGTGGTTCACTCTCCTGCTACGGACAGGATCCACAGGGAGCCAGAGCAATTAAACCTCAAATCAGTGTTTCTGGTGCAGCAATAAGTGTTTCTGGAGCAGCAACACTTATTAGTTCTTCCTGTAAGGCAGGAAGGCTCAGCCTTTCCATTTTTCAGATGGAAAAAACCCCAAACATTAAACCAAGAGTAGTGTAACTTGGTACTTCAGACTGAGCCAGGGATAATTTGGGCAGGGAACTAGGGAGAGACATTCTGGGCCAGGGAATGTGGAAACAAGTTCCCTGGCTTAGGAATGATGCTGAAGAGGACAGCACCTGGGCCAAGGGCTTTTTGGAACTGCAGGAATTGCCAGGGCTTAGCCAGCGAGCAGGTCCTTCCACTCATTCTTCTTGGCTTTGTGACCTTTTGTATCATCCGACCCTGATTCAGCCCTTCTGCTGCCCCAGAACACAAACATGCCCACAGAGACCGAGGAAGGGAAGATTTCAGTTGTTTAGCTGATCCAGGTTTATCCTCCAGCTAGACAACAGAGGTATCCTGCCCCTTCCCACAGCATCAGCCCAGACAAACATAGGCTTCTCCCTTTTTGCTTGTTTTTTTTTTTTTGGTTTTTTTTTTTTTTTTTAGGATTAGTCTAAGGCCAGCCCAACTCCCCAGCCCAGCTCCTAGGGAAAGCTGAGGGGAGGGGCAGATCCCTCTTTTTCATCAGGATCAAAGGTTTTGGCTGAAGGTCTTTAGGCTGCCAAGGTGATGTACGGGGGGTCGGATCCTTCCCAAACACCGGCATGGCTCTGGCTGCAGTGCAGCCTGGGGCTGGGGGTGGGTCAGACTGGCAGGACCCCCAAGCTCACTCCTTGTTAATCCTCCCGCTGGGGTCGCCTGCCTGGTGGGGCTGATGCCGACGGTAGGGACACAGGCTGTGCCCCAGGGCTGCAGCAGCAGTACCCCTGCACTCCGGCTATCCTGGAGCCAGGAACACTCGGGACTGCCAAGCCCCAGACAGAAGGTGACCCACGGGGAAGCAGGGCCGGTGTCAGCCCCCGGCAGGGCTCCGGCAGGGCCCGTTCCCCTCAGTACCTCCAGGGTCAGTCTGCTGAGGGCGAGGAAGCAGACGTGGACAGGGACAGCCGCGCTCCGTGCCAGGCTGCGCCGCGCCAGCTCCCCTCCCTCTCCCGAAGGGCCCGAGCACACAGGCCCATCCCCATGCCCGTCCCGTGGGGTCCCCGGGGAACTCACTCGAAGGCGAAGAAGAGGGCGCAGGTGCCGAGGATGAGGAAGAGTGTCAGGTAGAAGATGCCCTTCTGCCGGGCCATCATGATCCGGCCGTCGCAGCAGAAGGTGTTCCTGCCCGGCAGCTTCTCCCATTTCCGAACCACCTTCTTCCTCGCCACCATCACCGACATGGCGGGGCCGTCACTGGGGCGGCAGCGGCCGCCGCACGTTCGGGCGCTGCTGCTGCTCCTCCGCCGCCCGCGCGCCCAGCATCATCGGGGCCCCGCGGGGCCGAGCTGGGCTGGGCCGGGCCGGCGGCTGCGGGAGAGGGAACGGGGAGAGCGCTCGGTCAGCACCAGGGCGGCGGCGGCACCGGCACGGGGGGCGGCGGCCGCCGTCGCCATGGAAACCCCGCGCCCGGGAGGGGCGTTGCCGCGGGAATCCACCAGGGAGGGGGCGCGGGGCGCGGCAGGAAGACCCTCGGCTGGGCGGCTCCGCAGCGGCAGGGGACGCGGCAGGGCCGGGCCGCACAGGGCAGGGCAGCCCCGGCTGTGCGGGCGTGCCGGGAGCCGGCGGGGAGAGAGCGGAAGGGAAGGTTAGAGAGGAGACGGGAGAGGACGGCAAGGGAGGGAAGAGGACGGGAGGGGCCCGCGCCGCCGCTCACCAGGTGCCGGTGCCGCTCGGGCCGCGCCGGTCGCTCCCACCGCGCCGGGAGGGGCCGCCACGCCCCGCGCCCGAACGGGGCGGGGCCGCCGCCGCCATTGGCCCCGCCGCGCCTTCCGCCCCGCCCCGCCGCTTCCCGCCTTCCCATTGGGCGCGTGCGCTGTCAGTCCGACGCAGATCCGCCCACCGCGCGGCTTCTCGCCACTCCATTGGTCACCGGCGCTGTCACTTCGCAGGAACTCGTCCCTTCCCGCCGCTTCTCGCCGGCCCATTGGCCTTACGGGCTGCCACTCCGCGCGGTGGGCCCCGCCCCGGTGCGGACAAGGGAGGGCGGGGTGAGGGCGGGGCGCGGCACGTGGTGGGGGCGGGGCCGGGGTCGGGGGCTCCGGTGGGGCCGAGCCCGGGGGGGTGGAAGGAAAGCGCTCCGGTTTGGTTCGGCTTGCCCCGGCCCGGCCCGGCCCGGCCCGACCCGCCCCCCCCCGCGTCTCCCGCCAGACCTCCTGGTGCAGCCCCCGGCGGGCACTACCGGCGCCGCCCTCCGTTCCTCTTTTTCGTTTTCTCTCACCGGATACCCACAAGCACCGGGCTTCCGAGCCCCAGCGCCGCGGGGAACGCACGGGATGCTCCCGCCGTGGGTTCCCCGCCCTTCCCACCCCCTCCGCACATTCCCACATTTCGCACAGTAGTTTTCCCACGGTTTTCCACACCCAGACCGTGGGGCTGGGTTCGGGGAGCCCCCCAGGATCCCATCGCCAGCATCCTGCCACCGGCATCCCATCGATCCCGGAATCCCACCTCGGGGCATCCCTCCCCTGGCATCCCACCTCCGGCAGCCCCCTCTGGAATCCCGCACACAGCGCTCCCGCTGGGCTCGTGGCTGCCAGCAAAGGCAGGGCCCGGAGCGTCAAACCCGAGGGGAAATACAGAACTTTTCCCGCGGTTGTTGCTATGGAGACAGGAGCAGACGGGAACAGCTCGTTATCCCTCTCCCTGCTGCCCCGAGCGCCCTGTGCGCCCAGCTCGGGACGGAGGAGAAGAACGACGAAGAGGACGAGCAGGACGGATGCTGCGGGCGCAGTGACAGACACTGACACCGCTTCGTGGCTGAGAACTCCGTGTATTTACTCCAACGATCCTTAGGATCCCATCAACCCCAAAAATGCTCCCAGGAGCCGGGTCCGGCCGGGCGGGAGGAACCGTAGGTGCAGCAGCTCCGTCCCCGAGCCCACTGGCGCGTCCCAGGGGAAAACAGCGAATCCGGCAATCCCTGGGCCGGCGGGACCGACGAGGGTCACGGACGGAGCGAAGACCCTCAGAGCCGCTCTGGCCCACGGTGGCACCGCCGCCTCCCGCTGCCCGGCAAGCCGGGGGCGTCCCGGGAGCGCCAGAGCCGTCCCGGAGCCCCCGGAGCGCCGCCCGAGGCCGGCACGGCGCTGTCCGTGCCCCGCTCCCTCCCGGGCCCCCTCGGGCCCCTCCGGTTCTCCCACCCCGCCCGCCGGACCCGCTGCCATGGCTACCTGGACGTCATCGTGGCGCGCTTTGCGGCAGGCCGCGAGGGCTCGGCGCGACACTCGGTGGCGCTTTGCGGCAGTACCGGCGTGCGGGGCCATGGCGGAGGAGGACCCGGCGGCGGCGGCGGCGGGGAGCGGCAGCGAGAGCGAGGAGGGGGTGAGCGGGGCCGGAGGGAGTGCGACGGGCTCTCCGGGCGGCCTCCGCCGCACTCTGCGGGGCTCCGCGCGCTCTTCTGGCCGGGATGGGCGCAGCGGAGGACGGCGTGGCCTGGCCGGGGGTATCGGGCCGAGGATGTCGGGCCCGGGGCCCGGCCGGGCGGTGCCGTGGGGGCCCCGAGGAGCACGGGGGAGCGAGCGCTGGGGCCATCCCCGCGCTCTGCCAGGCTGGGTGTGTGACCGCGTGTGCTGTGTGGCAGGAGGATGGCGAGCGGCGGCACCGGCAGCTCCTGGAGGCCATCAGCGCCTTGTCCGGACGGAAGCGGTGAGTGGGGGTACGGGCGCCCCGCGTTTCGGCCCGGGGGCTCCTGCAGCAGCCGCATCCCGGGAGGCTGCACGGGAAGGGGGGGCAGGGGGGACGGTTCCCCGCCCCTGCCCTCGGCACCGGCCTCAAACCCTCCAGAGCAGCCGGGGAATACGAGGAACCTTTGGAGTTGTTTTCTGTCTCTCTCTCGCAGGCGGAAACTGGCGGAGCGCTCGGAGGCAAGCGGGCAGGTGTCTGAGTTCAATGTCACCTGCAAAGGTGAGGCAGGGAGCTGGGCAGGGCTCGGGGAGCTGGGATGGCGCTGCCCACCGAGAGCCATCCCAGATGTGAGGGCTGGGACAGCTCCCTCACCTGGCAGTGCCACACCTGTGCGTAGGTGCTGGGGAAAAGCTGGTCCTGTCGGAGCTGCTGCAGCCCATTCATCCCAAATCCACGCTGGGCAGCGTGAGGAAGGAGCTGGCCAGAGTGAAGCGGAAGGCGGCAGTGGAGCTGCCACTGAGCAAAGAGGAGGCCAAGAGGGTGAGTGCAGGGAGCCAAGGGGGCCCAAGCTGAGCCCCCAGGACCGCCGTGCTCCTCCCTGATGCCAGCATCACCTTTCTCTGCCCATCCTGCTCCCCCCAGGTGGTGAGGGAGGCCGCCTATGTGACCACCTCGAAGGACGTGGGCAAGTGGCAGCAGGTGGTGCTGCAGAACCGGCGCGCGGAGCAGCTGGTGTTCCCCCTGCGGCAGGACATCGCCACCGTCACCCCTCTGGAGAGAGCCACCTCGGCGTGGAAGGTGCCCTCTGCGGGTCACAGCCTGGGTGGCTCTGGGGGAGCAGCTGGGGCAGGTCGATGTCCCCTGGCTGTGCTGGGGGCAGTGGTGGCAGGCCCAGCCCAGTGGTGACACTGGGCAGGTGCCGGCTGGGCTTGGGAAGGTTGGGAGAGCAGTCAGTGTTCGTCTCACAGGTGTGTAAATTCCATCTGGGACAAGCCAGGTGAGAGGGTTTGGAGCCTGCTCTGTCCTTTCTCCTCCTTGTAGCCTCTCAGGGCCAGGCACATGGAAGTATACCTTGGCCATAAGTGCTGAGACTGAGGGATTGGTTTGCCAAATCCTGCATGTCTGGAAACACTCCTTACAAAAGAGGGATGTGTTTGGGTTTGAATGCAAGTTCCTGTTGGGTTTTGCTGCTGGCAGGAATCCACTGCTATCCCTGGGAGTTGTCAGATACCCAGGTGAGGGAGGGGCAGCCCCTGCTGAACTCCCAACAAACCTGTCACTCACACTGATCTGCCCAAAAGTCCCTTTCTGTTTTGTAGGGACATGGCATTGTGTGGCCTGGAACTCCTGCTCCTTGCTTCTTGTGTGGTGCCTCCTGGTCAGCACTGCCTGGCTGCTAGGAGGCCATTTTTCTAATGTGGGAGGAATTCTGCCTGCTCTCACCTGGCCATGTGGCTGGGAGAGTGGCCAAGGGCTGTGGTGTGGGACCTGCGAGTGGGGCTGTGACCACTCAGTCCCCCGAGGCAGGGGGACACTTCTCTGGGCCTTCCACAGACCAGCTTGGGGGCAGTGAGAATGGATGGGGACATCCAGGGGAGCACTGGCCTTTGCAGTTCTCCTCATCCTCTTGCCATGTTCCAACAGGCCCGAACTCCACTGGAGCAGGAGATCTTTGGGTTGCTCCACAAGACACAGCAGCCCATCACAGACCCGCTGCTGACGCCTGAGGAGATGGCCTCAGTGCAGGCCATGAGCTTGGAGGAGGTGAGGCTTCACCCCGTTGGGGCCTGGCTCTGGGGAACTCTTCCTTGGCCACATGCCTCACCCTGTGCTCCCCATCCCTCACCCCATGCCCCTGGCAGGCCCGGCGCCGGCGGGCAGAGCTGCAGAAGGCCCGGGCAGTGCAGTCCTACTACGAGGCCAAGGCTCGGCGAGCAAAGCGGATCAAGAGCAAGAAGTGAGGCTGTGCCTGAGCTGGGCTGGGCATGCTGCGAGGGCAGGGCAGCCCTGCCTGGCTCTGAGCTGGGCTGGGCACGCTGGGAGGGCAGGGCAGCCCTGCCTCACCCGTGTCCTGCCCGGCTCTGAGCCTCCCTGTGCCGCAGGTACCACCGCGTGCTCAAGAAGAGCCGGAGGCGCCAGGCCCTGAAGGAGTTTGAGCAGCTGCACAAATCAGACCCTGCGGCCGCCTTGGCACGGCTGGAGGAGCTGGAGCAGCTCAGGATGCAGGTGCTGCATTGGCACCTCTGCTTCACCCCTCAGGAGGGCCCTGCTCCTGGGGGAGCTCTGTGTGATTCTTCTCTTCCCCCAGGAGCGGATGAGCCTTAAGCACCAGAACAAGGGAAAATGGGCCCGATCCAGGGCCATTATGGCCAAGTATGACCTCGAGGTAAGATGGAACCACAGAAAGGTTTGGTGAGAAAGGACCTTAAAGCCCATCCAGTTCCACCCCCTGGCCAACCTGGCCTTGAACATTTCTGGGGATGGGGCAGCCACGCCTTCTCTGAGCAATCTCTACCTGGGCTTCCCCACCCTCACAGGAAAGAATTTCTTCCCAATATCCTGTCTATCCCTGCCTTCTGTCAGTGTGCTGCCATTCCCCCTTGTCCTGTCCCTCCAAGCCGTGGTATAAAGTCTCTCTATCTCTTATAATCCCATTTATATATTGGAATACCATGAGAGGGTGTTCAGCGTTGCTTGGGGAAGGGGGGTAGGCTGAGGTGGGCAGGGAAGGTTGGGAATGTTTTCTGTGTCCTATGTTAGAGCCTCTCGGTGCCTCCCAGGCCCGCAAGGCCATGCAGGAGCAGCTGGCCAGGAACAAGGAGCTGATGCAGAAGGTGCGGGTGGAGCCCCCCGAGGAGGAGCTGTGTGAGGTGCCCGAGGAGGACACGGACACCACGGCCTTGCCCATGCCCAGTGGGGCTAATCCCTGGATGCTGGGCAAGCCCAGTGGCCTGGCCCCAGAGCCTGAGGCACAGGAGGGTCCAAGAGATGACAGAGTGCCTGGTGCTGTGGAGAACAAGGACGAGATGCAGGAGGAGGAAGAGGAGCTGTCAGAAGAAGAAGCTCTGCTGCAAGACTTCGAGCAGAAGCGACGGGAGCGGGCAGGGAGCCCCAAGGGGCAGGACAGAGACCATGGTGAGGAGCTCAAGGCCCAGAGCTGGGTGGGCTGGGAGTGCTGGGAGCTGGACAAAGGGAGGGGAATCTGGGGACGGTTTTTGGCTAATTTCACACATCTGTCCTTACTCTCTGCCCTGTGGAGTGACCATTTCTACCCTCAACATGTAGGTGCTGATGAGACTGAGATTGGTGCTGAGCAGCCCAGGGACAGCCCAGTCCCCCCAGTCTGTGCTGAGGAGCTGGGGGACAGCCCAGTCCCCCCAGTCTGTGCTGAGGAGCTGGTGGGCACAGGGCCAGAGCCTCCCCCTCAGCCCCAGGAACAGCTCCTGCTCTCGGAGCAGCTGCGCCGCGTGCAGACCATGGAGGATGTGGAGAGTCTGGCTAAGGACGAGCTTGTGGAAGAGCAGGAGAAGCTGGTAACCCTGAGAGCAGGGAAGCGAGCACAGCAGCAGGAGAAAGGCAGAGCTGGGGACAGGCATACCAAGAAAGCATCAGCCAAGAGGAAGATGATCAGCTTGGAGGCTGTGCTGGATGGGAAGCCCCAGGAGATGGACTGCCCCAGCCTGCCTGTAGTCCTGGAGGAGGAGGTGAGTGGGACATGCCTCCCCATGCTCCCCAACACCCAAAACGCCCATCCAGTAATGCCCAAACCTTTAAGTCCCAGTAACCTCAAACCCTCTCCTGGTAACCCTAAACTCCCTTCCAGTAACCCAAACCTCCTTTCAGTAACTCCCAGTAACCCCAAACCAGTTACTCTAAACGTCCTCCCAGTAATTAGAAGACCCAAACTAGTAACTCCCAGTACTCCTAAACCCCCTTATAGTACACCCCAAACCCCCCCCCAGTAATGCCCAGTATCCCCCCTCCCACTCTCCCCAGTACTCACAAACCCTCTCCCAGTGCTTTCCAGTTTGTCCCAGTCTCTCCAAATTCCCCCAGGAACTGTTAAAGCCACTGAGTCTTGTCCTCATGCAGGAGGGCGGCATCGAGCAGCACGGGATGATCACGGAGGCCTTTGCTGGGGATGATGTGGTCGCTGATTTCCGCCGGGAGAAGCGCAAGGCGGAGGAGGCGGGGAAGCCGCAGCCGGTGAACCTGGTGCTGCCAGGCTGGGGCGAGTGGGGCGGCACGGGCCTGAAACCCAGCGCCAGGAAGGTCAAGAGGTGAGTGAGTGGGGGAGAGCTCAGGGTTGCGCCCAGCCCCGTGCCAGCCCTGACCCCTGACTTGCCCGCAGGTTCCTGATCAAGCCGCCGCCGGCGCCTCCGCGGAAGGACCAGCACCTGCCCCACGTCATCATGAGCGAGAAGCGCAACATCCACGCGGCAGCGCATCAGGTGGGGCACGCCTGGTCTCCATGAGAGCTCCAGCACCTGGGCAAGCCTGGGGCATTCCTGTGATCCCTTCCCAAAACGTTCACAATCCCTGCCTGTAATCCCTGCCCCAAGCTTAGCCTCCAGCTTAAACAGCTCAGAACTGAAGGAGGGATGTACAGGGCTGCTCCCCTGGTGGCGGTGGTTGTTCCAGCCCTCTTGGGCTGTGCTGGCAGCGGAAGGGGAAGCAGAGTGTGAGTGGGTCCTGGACAAGTAGGAAGCAGTGAGCATTGGGAGCAGCATGGGCTGGAAAAGCTGGGCTGGGTGGCTCAGGGCCATAACCCCTGTGGTGTCCCCACAGGTCAGCGAGCTGCCCTTCCCCTTCGAGCGGCACCAGCAGTTTGAGCAGAGCATGCGGACGCCCGTGGGCCCCACGTGGAACACTCAGCGAGCCTTCCAGAAGCTGACAGCCCCTCGAGTCATCACCCGCACCGGCCACATCATCCAGCCTATCTCAGCCGAGGACGTCCCCAACACGGCCCCTGGCAGCGAGGCCAGGCCTGAGGGGGAGGCCATGCCCAGGAGGAAGGCTGGGCCCGGGAAGAAGGCTGTGTTCAGGGGGAAGGCTGTGTCCAGAGGGAAGGGTGTGTCCAAGGGGAACGCTGTGTCAAAGGGGAAGGCTGTGTCCAGGGGGAAGGCTGTGCCTGGGGAGAAGGCACAGCCCCAGCGCAGCAGAGCACGGTAGCTCTGTGTCTGCAGCCTGGGGGCTCAAACTGGAGTGAGCGGAGGAACCAGGAGCAGCAGCAGCAGCCCCTGGTTCTGTCCAGTTCCTTCTTCTACCTCTTTCTCTGCAATAAAACCCAGGGCTGCCCTTCCTGTGCTGTCTGCATGGATGCCTTGGCAGTGTCCAGGGCTAGGTTGGGCCCTCCATTCTCTCCTTGGGGTCCATGCAGGGTCAGGTGCTTTGGCTGAGTTGAGGGTGAGAGCTTGGTCAGGAGCTCATAGTGGGGCACGTCTAGGAGCATGGTGAGGGACTGGAATAGCTGCCAACATCCTGTCCTTTGTCTTTTATATCCCCATTTTTGTACCTATATAGATCTTTAAATCTTGGCCAAAGGGGCTTTCTCCCCACCTTGTCATGCTGAGCCTGGCCTCAGGAGTGTTTCTCAGATCCGACCTGCACTCCCAAAGTACCTGCTCAGCCCTAATAAACCTGATCACCTGGCAATGGCTCTGACAGGAGCTTCTGCTGCTCTGCATGTGCTGGGGGCTGGCTCTGTCCACGGGCAGCCCCCACTCCTGCTGCCCATCTCCAAGCCCTCAGTGTGACAGTGAGGTGCCTCTCGGGGTGGTCGGTGCATTCAGCACAAGTGAGGGATGTGCCAGAGCCTTACGGACTGGGCAGGGACCCCTCCAGGCCTCTCCCCCGACTTACAACGTGGCCTGTGCTCAGCACCAGTTGGAGAAACACTTCCCGGCCCCAGCGCAGGAGCTGGAGCTGCTGCCGATCCCAGGAAACGTCCCTGGTGCCAAGGACGCCTCCTCCCACCTTGGCACTGCAGCCCGGCCCGGGCACGGCCTGAACCCAGGGCCGCCCTTCTCTGCAGCTGGGTCACAGCAGGAGCCGGGATCGTGCTGTGGGGTCGGGGCGCGGGCACCCTCCGTGCTGGCTGCGGGTATCCGAGACTCCCGCAGGGCCCTTCCTAGGCTGGGAGGGGACTGGGAGCTGACGTGGGGCAGGTGTGGCAGCTTTGCCGGGGACCCATCCCGAGTGCCTCTGGCCCCTGCAGCACCCGGGGCCCGGGAGTCAGAGGGCGCTGGCCCGTGATGGGGCCACGCTTGTGTTGCTTGGCGAGGGGAGAAAAAAGGAAAGGGAGCGCAGAGCATTTTCGTGCCGTGACGCCGAGAGCCCCTCGCGAGGCTGGTGGCCCCAGCAGAGCCTGCGTCCCTCTGCCATGGGAAACCTTTGCCTCGGAGATGTCGTGAAGGCCGGGGGGTGTCGTGTTTGTTTTAATAAAAGGTGAAGCGTGCCGAAGAGGGGGAGGCAGCGTTCCCTGCCAGCGCCTCCACCGGCCTGCAGTCCCCCAGAGCCGCCCCCAGCCCCCCGGGACAGGAGATCCCTGCGGCACCGCCGTCCCTGTCCCTCTTGCAGGGGCCCTCCCTCGCCTGCCCTGGCCAATGGCTCTGCCTTCCTCCTCCCCAGCCCGGACAGTGTTTGGCTAGACACGATGGGCTGTTCCAGCACCCAGCCCGCCTCCTCGGCTCCAGCCCCGGGATGTTCAGGGTCTGGGGGTCCTGTTACAGCAGAGCTGGTTCGGGCTCTGCAGGACCTGCGGGGTGCTGTTCTGCTGTTCGCCTCCCTGCAGGGAGGGGGAACCCCCCACGTGCCTTCAGCCCCCGAATTTGGCCCACCCCACGGCAAGGGATGCTGCTGCCGTGCGTGGTGTCACCTGAGTCCCTGAAAAGGGGAGCACTGCCCCCAAGGTCTGGCCCTGTCCCAGCCTGAACTGGGACCTCCCCAGATCCGATGCGATGCTCCCTCCAGGCCCGGGGAGATGGCGGCACCAGGGCAGTGCTCAGGTCCTGCAGAGGACCGAGGCCAGCAGGTGCAACACCAGCTCAGACCTGGAGCAAGCAGGGCTGCAGTTGTCACAAGCTGGATCACCTGGAGCAACGACAAGACCTGCTGAGGTGCAGATCCCTGAATGGATCCCTGCGTCACACAGAGCTGGTGGGTCTGGCAGCCTCAGTGGGGGTGATGCTCGGCGTGGGAGGGAACAGCTGTAGCCACACATCTGGAGCTGCCTCATCCTGTGAGGAACGGCAGCAGTGGACTGGACTGGCTTGAACTGGGGCTTCCAGTATCCAGAGATGCTTCAAAAATAAACGGGGACAGCATTAGCATGAGCTGCCGGGTAGCATAGGAGGGGCCCTGGTGCAGGGTGACCACTGGTGCTGTCATCCCCGCCCCTCCAGGCTCCTGCTACAGCACAGGCTTCTCTGGAGCCCCCACATCGAGGCAACACTTGGCCCTCTGACTTCTCCGCAGAAATGGTTTTACTGGGCACAGCAGCTTGGGGTTTTTCACTTAATAACCCATCCCAGGTCTGCCGCAGGAAAGGGGCATGCCAGGGATGCCCGCTTGCAGCCTCCCAGGTCGGCAGGGAAGGGGGCGAGAGCCCTTTGCAAGGGCACAGAAACGGGCCGGGGAGCCTGGCACGGCTGCGGGCTGGGGTGGCTCCCTGCGGGGACTTCCCCTGCCTGATCGTCGCTCTCGCCGTGACAGCAGGGCCGGCCGCAGGCTGCCACACAGGGTGCGAGCGGAGGGGAGCCTGGACAAAGCCCTGTTGTCGGCGGCCACCGCGTGGGCCCCGGGAGCCCCGGAGCCGCGGTGCGAGCACGCAGCCCTCCCTCGGCAGCCCGAGCGCCGCGTCCCCCGAGAGCCGCGAGCTGCGGTTGCTCTTACTGGCCTACTTTCCGGGCTACGTCAAAGCCGGGCTTACGGAGCAGCGAGCCGCGGCAAGGGCGGCCGAGCTGCTCCCGGTGCCAGCGGGGAGCGGGGGCTAATCCGGGCCCGGGGCCGCCCGGCCTGGCGGGCACACGGGCAGCGGGGCGGGGCCGGCGGCGCTGCCGTGGGGCTGGGGACGGGCACGGCCACCGCGAGGTCCCCGGGGCAGGGACCCACCCGAGAGCAAGGGCCGCTCCAGCGCCGGGAGCTGCCGCTGCAGCCGGGCTCCCGCACCCCGCGTCCCGGGAGGCCAGAGGGAGCGGGATGGAGTAAAAGGCAGATTTAAAATCAACAAACAAAAGGCTTTTGGTCGCTGCTGTTTGGGGGGTTTTTGTTTCTTTTTTGTTATCTTTTTTAAATGCAGGCTATAAATAACCTGTAAAATATTTCGTCTGGGCTGTTTCTGCAGCTGAAATCTTGTCCCTCTGGCTTCCCAAGCTCAGGATGTGAATGCGAGCACTGAGGCCGTCAGGGAGTCCCCCTGGATCCCTGGGCTGGATCCCTGGGGTCCTGTACCTTTGCCCATTGGGATCAGGGAATGCCCACGTCCCTGAACACCTCCAGCCCCCAGGGGCTGGAAACGGTACCCCCCAGCATGGGCCCGAGCTCCACTGCCCGGGTGCGAGAGGGTCTGAGCACCGCCTCCCGACCGGACGGAGGCGAGAGGCTCAGCCTGGCACAGTGCGGGACAAACAGGACAGGGGAGGCAAGTCTGGGGTTGGAACGTCAGGCTCAGAAATGCTGTCCCCAACACGTCCCGTGTACAGGAGAGGTCCCTGCTCCCCGAGTCTCCCAGCCTCCATCGCCCCGCAGCAGGGCCGCGCTAACCCCGCTCCTCCCGCCGCGGTACCCGGTGCCCGGCGCATCCCGGCCGCATCCGGGCGCCGCAGCGGTTTCCGTGGAGATGGCATCTCCCAAGCCCGCACCGCCCGAGCCGGGGGTTTCCATGGAGATGCCGTATCCAGCACGGCACAACCTGAGCCGGAGATTCTGCCGAGATGCTGTAGTCGGGACCCTCGCCCCGCAGCGGGGCCATTCCCGGGGACGTGGGCGGCCCGGGCCCTCGGTGGCTCTGGGGTGCCTGTGGTGTTATCACCGCTCCTCACACCAGTTCTGTGACAGCGCTGGGACACCAATACCTGCAGCTGTGAACATCCTGGGGGAGCTGTTGCCAGCCTTGTCACCCTCCAGAGCGGGAACCCACTCACTCGGGCTGCATTGTCACATTCTGTCAGGGTCTCCAAGAGATGGCAGGTCCCTGCCTGTCCCCAGCTGCCTGGAGACGAAAAGGGGAAATCCCCGTGTCCCCTGATGACTTTGTCCCAGCTGCCACCCCGCAGCTCCCACAATGACTCGTCAGGGTGGGATATCAGTGGCACCAGGTGGGAAGCTGGCACCGTGCTGCATCCTGCACGAGGGGATGAGGTACCCAGACCCAAACCAGCAGCATCCCAGAGCTGGGGGACACCTGGTTGAGTTCCAGCACAGCCAGCGCACCAAAAACTTCCCGGGGGGAACGTGAAGGGCCTCAAAGGGCAGGACTGAGGCCAAGTGGAAGGGTGAGCAGGGGCAGATGTCCTCCTGGCAGGCAGCTGTGTGTACGTGTGCCCTGGCCAGCGCTATAATAGCAGCTTCGTTTGAGCACAGCTGCCGCAGAGGTGGCACCTTCCGTTCTGCACACGGCAGAGCTCTGGCAAAGCCCAAGCTCCTGCTGCAGAGATGGAGGAGAAGCACGGGAATGCCCCTGGGGCACACGCTGGGACATGCTGGGACACCCTGGGACACACTCCTGCCCACTCGGTGCCTGTGGGAGATGTGGGGCTGGCTCAGCCCCCGTGTCCTTCCTTGCCTCAGCCCCCTCCATGCTCCTGCTCCACCTCTGCTCCCAACTGCACCTTCCTTGGCCACCCTTGTCCTGCCCAAGCGAAGGCCATCTGGAGCCTCCATGGGGGCTTCTCAGCTGGCAGAGCAGCAGCAGCCAGGAGCCTGGGGATGATGCCTGAGGCTGGGCACTGCTAGCCATTCCAGCCTCCAACTCCTGGAGGGCCTTGAGCCCCCACACAGCCTGGCCACTGCCAGGACTGCCAGCAGCACTTCCAGCATCCCCAGGCACAGGCTGTCAGATGCAGCACTGTGGTCAGAGCCCAGCTCTTTGTCTGCTGTTATAATTAGGAGCCCCCCCAGGTGGACCTGAGAAGCTCAGGGCTGGGGGACAGACACCAAAGGAGCTGGAATCTGGAATGGCAGCCTGGGAGCAGGGGCAGGCCCTGTTCTGCCCACAGCCAGCTACTCTCCAGAGCCTCGTGCTGCATTGAAAAGGGCTGGAGCAGGGCCAGGGCTCTGTGTAGTCACCCCTCTCACCCCTGCCAGCTCTGCAGGGCTCCTCACCTGATTTCTGGGGCTCCCCTGGCACCCCAACCTCTGCTCACCCACTGTATTCTCCTCCCCTCCATCACTTTGGCCTTGCCTTGGCTGCCAGCTATTCCCTTGGCTCCCAGGCACAACATGGTTCCTCCCTGCCTTATCCTGGTGATTCCACATTCTCACCCGTCAGCGGTGCTCTCCCAGCCCAGTGCTTCTCCTGGGATGTGGAGGAGGAGGAGGAGGGCAGCAGAGACAGCGTGTGCCTGCTGACTCCTGTCTGTGCTGCTCACCATGGGCAATACACACTTCAGCCAGAGCCCAGGCCTGGAGCGGATCAGGAGGAAGAGGCCAATCCCAAACTCCCTTGGATGGTCCAAGAGGAAGCCACCCAAAATCTCAATCCATGAAATTCCCTTCCTGAGGCAGGAGCAGCCTTGTTTTGGCCCCAGCAGCTGGGTTCAGAATGTCAGCCTCTGAGCTCATAACAGATCCAGTTTCTCACGCAGGAGGTGGGACTCTGTCCCATGTCCCTTCGGAGCGCCGTGTCCCCGGGGCAGCAGGGGGAAGAGGGGCTGCACACAGGCAGCAGGCAGCAGCCTGGCCTGGAGTGTGACCCCAGCCCTTGGCCTCCCTGCCCACCATCCCCTGTCCCCGACTGCCAGCAGGAAGGACAAGGCAGCCACTCTGACACCGTCACCTTCTATCTGCACTGCCACCCATGCTGCCAGTGCTTGTTGTTGGAGTGGGACAGCCCATGGAATGTGGGAGGACCAGGGCTGCAGGTAGAGATGACACCTCGCCACAGTGTCACTGCACCAGCCAAACCCAGGTGAGCTCTGCCCACCTCAGAGGGAGCAGCACGGAGGTTCCTTCTTCAGAAAAGCCCCAAGAAACTCAATGAGAAATCTCCATGCCCCATAGAAATGGACACGCTGTTCCTCCCAATGGGACATCCATCCCCTGGCTCTGCAGTCACAGCCCCACCTTCCCAGTGGAAGCTGAAGTGTCCAGGGAAGAACCAGCCCTGGACAGGGAAGTGACATGGAGCACATGGGGCATCACCTCATTCCTCTTCTTCTGGTGCCAGGAACTACAAGCCACCTTTGCTGCCACCACCCGCCACCACCCTGCCAGAAGAGAAGGCTCCATGGTCCCAGCCCATCCAGAGACGCCTGCCAGCCTGGCTGCTCAACCATGGCTGGCACTAATGTGATTCCCAGCAGGGCCAGGGTCCCCCCACAGCAGCCTGGCAGGAGCAGAGTGTGCCATGCCCAGCTGGTTGTGTTAGCCTCCTCTGCTCAGGGAGGGGGCAATGGTGTGGAGTCTGTCCCAAAAACAGTGGGGAGAGGAGAAATAAATAAAATAAAAGGACGCAAAATGGAGCAGTAATGACAAAAGCAGCAGCAACAGCACTGCAGGCCAGGTCAGAGCTGAGCGCTCAGGCCCTGGTGGCCCAGGGGACACACACACATGTCAGGGGCTGCCCTGAGCGCTCAGGGCTCACGGGTGCCCTTGGACCTGCGCAGCTCGGCACGAGTCCTGCTGCCAGGAAGGTGCTGTGCAGGAAATGCTGAGGTGAGGCAGCAGCTGGGGCTGCCCACAGCTGGGGGGTCCTGGGGGATGTGTCCCCAGGATGGAGGGGAGATAAAGGAGCCCCCAGCTCCCCCTGCAGCACGAGGCCCTTGAGGAATTACCAGTGAGGGCTCTTTATCTTATTTTCCCTGCGACAGATCATTCCCATTGGCATTTCTTCAAGTTAGTCCATGACTGGTGCCTGATTAGCTCCACTCCCTAATGGAGAATGCCCCTCATTCCCCAGACTTTTCCATTTCCCTGGAACATGAAAGCCACAGAATTTTTCACCACCACCTTTTAAAGTCCTTTAGTGCGAATTATCCCATCCTGAAGAATTTAAAGGTTCTAATTAAATGGGGCAGGGGCAGTGGCATGCAGGAGGATGTGACGGTGGGATGCAGAGCTCTCCCAGTCAGCACCATGCAACTCGGGGTGCGATTCCTGCAGGGATGGGGTGAGGCAGCTGCAGGATGAGGCTGTTACTCAAACTGTCTGTTTTTAATTGCACCAGGATGCAAATAAGGCAGGTCTTTATGAACCTGGGGTCATGCGCCTGTCTCAGGCTGTGCCAGCCCTTCTTTCTGACCATCACCCAGCCTGAAATCCCTCTTGGAGCACCTCTTTTACCCACAGTCTAGCTGGAGGCAACAGTGGGAAAAGGTTCAACATAATGTGGAGAAGTGGAGTGATTCCCCTCTGCAGGAAGAGCTTCCTCCCTCATGGCCTTCCTCCGTGAAGCCCTGGCTCTCTGCCTTCCCACGGTTCTGGCAGCCCCGTGTTTCACCCCTCTCAGTGCTGTCTGCGCTTCCCGAATCTCATGCCCCACAAGCTCAGCACTCTTCTGCCCACAGACCCCTGCCTCAAACTGCTCTCCAAGCCCCTACAGCCCCAAAAGGGGGAGAAGCCGTCTCCTGCCCCAGGATGCTGTGGCCTTTTCTGCAAAAAATGGAGTTCAATCTCTGTGTAAGATGTTTTTTCCTCTCCTTAGGCACTGAAAAGGTTTGGGGCTGAGGCTGCAGAGGACTCTCCCGGCAGGTGACACCAGGGTGTGGCTGCCAACACAGATGTGCCATCTGGGGGTGGCCACACCCTGGAGCCCATGCCCACCTCCTGGAGGCCCAGGCCGTGGCAACGCTGAACTAAGAGGCTTCGCCATCGGATGGACCAAACCGGCTGAGCAAACGGGTCCTGCATGGGCGAGGGCAGCACGGAGCCCACGGAGATCAGCAGCGGAGCCCACAGGGGTCCGAGCAGCACGGTGACATCCTCCGGCCCCCACGCCAGCGCCCACGCGGGATCGCGGCCGCGGTCACCGCAGCACGGCCCCATTCCGAGCCCCCCACGCAGCCCTGCGGGGCCCGGCCCCGGGGAGCCCCCGGCCCCTGCCCGCCCCCGGGGCCGCTCCATGCCGGAGCGCGGTGCCACCGCACGGGGACGGGGGACGCCGTGGCGGCATCGCTGCCCGTGCCCCGGGACCGGCCGCTCCTGCCCGTCCCCGTGCAGCCCCCGCGCCGCGGCCCGGGGGGGGCGGGTCCCGCCCTCCCCTCAGGGTCGTGCCGGAGCGGGGACCCCCGCGGCCCCCCCGGCTGCCGGTACGCGGGGCCGGGCGGAGGGGGGCGGCGGGGCCGGGGCGAGGGGCCGCGAGAGAGGAGCGGGCACGGGGCGGTGCTGCGCGGGGCCCGACACAGCCCGGGGCGGCGTGGCCGGGCAGGGCCGGGCCGGGCCGGGCAGCCGGTGCCCGCACGGCGGGGCCGCGCCAGGGCGCTGCGAGGCCGCCGGTCTCCGAGGCCCGTGCGGGCGCCGGGGGCGGCGCGGCCCCGGGCCGGGCGAGGCTGTCAGCGCCGGGGCGGTGCGGGACGGTGCGGAGCGGGCCTGGCCGGGCACCGCGGGGGGTGCGGCGGCCTCCGGGCCTGCGGGCCCCAGTGCCGCGGGCGGGGACCGGTGACAAACTTGCGGCCGCCGCACCGTGCCGTGCCGCTCGATGTCCCGCATGGCGCGGGGGAGGCGCCTCGACCCCCGCCCCGCAGCGCTGCGCGCCCCGCGGGGTATCGAGCCGGAGGGGGCAGCGGGCCCGGAGGGGTCTCCCAGCGGCAGCGCCGCCGGGATGGGGGCCACACGCCCACCTGGGCAGGACAGGCGGGTCCGCGTTCTCTCAACCGGCCGGCCCCGCTGCGCCCGGGGCCACCCACCCTCCCACGGCCGCGCCCGGCGGTGGGCACCGGGCGCGGGGTACCGGGCGGAGGGTAACGGGGCGGGGGGCAGCGGGGCGTCGGGGACCGCGACTGAGGACTCTAGGGCTGGGGACATCGAGACTGCGGGCAACGGGGCTGCGTGCGCCGCGCTCGCCGTGCGCTGCCCGTCCGGCTCTGCCCGCTGTCGGGCGCCCGGCGCTGCCCGGGCGTGGAGCGAGCGCCCGCCCCCGCTGCCGCCTCCTCCTCCATCCTTCTCCTCCCCCCGGTGCGGAGCGAGCGTCGCTCCCCGGTGCGGGAGCCGGTGCCCCGGCGCGGAGTCGGGCGGGCGTGTGTGTGTGCGGGGCGTGTGTGCGTTGGGCTCCCCCCGTGCCGAGCCACTCCGCTCCGTGCCGTGCCGAACCCCGGGCGCGGCGGCCTCCCGACCCCCGCCCCTCCCGGGGCCGCGCCGGGCGCGGAGCCCCCTCCCTCCCTCCCCGCGCTCCCTCCCTCGTTCCCTCCCCGCGCCCGCCCGTTCCCTCTCCGGACCGGCCCCCCCGCGCGGGCCGGGGCGCGCGGCACGCCGGGACCCGCAGTCCGCGGGGCGGCTCGGCGGCTCCCGGCCCCGGCGGACGGACTACGGCTCCCGGCAGCCCGCGCGGCCGCGGCTCGCTCTCGCCCTCACACTCCGGCTGCCGCTGCCAGTGTCTCCTCCGCCGCCGCCGCTGCCGCCGAACCGCCGCTCGCAGCGCCCGGGGTCCGACCCGCCGCCTGGGGCAGGGGCCCGCCCCGGCCCGCCGCCCCCCGCCGCCCGCCCGCCTCGGGAAGCAGGTGCGTACCCACCGCCCCGCGCCGCCCCACGCTGGACCCCGGCCCCCGCTGCCCGGGCACCCCGGGCCCGCTCCGCCCCGCACCCACGGCACACGGGGGCAAGCGGAGGGGAGCGGGTGGCCCGACCCCCCCTCCGGCCGTCCGGACGGGATCTCCATGGAAACGGTCCCGGGACACCCCCGGGGGCGGCGGTGGGGCGGCGCGGGGGGGGGTGTGCGGGCTGGGGGGACCGGCGACGTCCTGCGGCGGGACAGCGGCGGGGGCGCGGCGGGCACTGACAGCGCCGGGCGGGGGGCAGCGGGCGGCGCCGGCGGCTCCGCTCCCCGCCCCGCGACGGCGCGGCGGAGCCGCTGCCCTGCCCGGCACGGCTGCTCCGGCTCCGGCACCGGCGGCACCTGCCGCTGCCGGGGCGGTGCGGGGGGTCCCGCGGCGGGGCGGGGCGGCCGCGCAGCGCGGCGCTCCCGGGGCGGCGGTGGGACGGCGGCGCCGGGCGCTCGTGGAGTTTGGCGGCGTGGCCCGAGCCCGCCCCGGCCGCCGCTGTGCCCGGGGCCGGTTCGGCTGCGGGTGCCGGCCGGCCGGGTGCCGGGCGGTGGCGGAAGAGCCCTCCCCGGGGGCAGCGCGGCCGCCGCCACCTCCATGTCCGGGGCTGCCCCGGTGCGGCAGCGCGGGGGCCCGGCCGCGCCTGCTGGGGCTGCGGGACGCTCCGCCGGGGAGCGGCCCCGGGGGCAACTGTTGAGCCGGGGGCTGCGGGAACGGGCGCGGGGCAGCACGGCGGGGCCTAGCCCCCGGCAAGGCTGCGGGGTGCGGGGCGAAGCCCCCGGAGCGGCCGCGAGGCCACCGTGTTCCGGGCAGGGGGGGCTGCCCGCCCCGCGGGGCCCCGGCGGCGGCGCGGGGCCGTGGGCCGTGCCGTGGCCTCGCGGGGCTCGGAGCGGGACGTGCCGCGCCTCGGGCGGGGGGCTCGCCGGGGAACCCGCGCGGACCCGGACCCGGGGCGGGCTGCGGCCGGGGCCGGGGCGGTGCCGCTCCGTGCCGACGCCCCCCGACGCCCGGGGCGGGGCGGCGGGGGCGGCCGGTCCCCCGCCCGTGCCCACGGTGATGGCCGGGCAGCGGCAGGACCGGGCGAGGGAGGCGGCGCTTCCTGCCGCCCTCACCGGGGAGGAAACCAGCCCTCCCGCGGTAGCGTGCCGGTACCGGGAGGGATCCTGCCTCCTCGGCGAGCGACATCGGTCCCCTCATCCCAGTCTGGGTGAGGCCGGTTCAGAGCAGCGCCGGGAGAAGGTCCATCAGGCTGAAATAGAGACGAAGTGAGTTTCTCCTCTCACAGAGCATCCGCTCTCTGACACCCTCATCCCCTGGAGTCTGGGGATGAGTGCTAGGGCAGGGCCGGTGCATCCCGTGCCCTTCGCAGCTCCTCTGCATCTTTTTGGCCCTGTCTGTAGCAGCCTTCCCTTCCCTGTCTTCTCTTGTCTTCCTTCCCTCCCCTTTCCGCTCTGCTTCCATTGCCCTGGCCACCCTTTGGGTTTGGGTGGTCCCAGTGCCAGCACTGGCTGGAGGCTCCGTGGCGCCCGTCGAGGACACCGACTGCATTGCTGTCACCTGGGTGTGGAGACGCATTCCAGGTGTCAGAGCCCGGGCTCCAGCGGGGTTTGGCCTTCAGAGCTGCCCTTGGGACCTCTGGGCTCTGGAGCACTAGTCTGGCTCCCAGGTATGGGAGGCTGTGCTCTGCTTTTGGGGTTTTGGATGATATGCACCTTGACAGGGACATTTTTTAATATTATCATCCCATAATAGCTCTTTTTCAATCCTTAAAAATTTGTGGGCTTTGGTGAGGGCAGCCTGGTTGCTGCAGACAAGGCAGGGTTTAGTGACACCAGTTGTCCAGCAGCTGGGACCAATTATCGCAGCACTGCCCAGTGTGCAGCAAACTTTTATTTTTTTCTGAAATAGGGATGGATTTTTTCTTTTTTATTTCCAATTCATCGTGCCGAGGATCTATAATTACGTGTGGTGTTACTGTGTCTTTAAATCAGCTTAAGCAAATGCGTGTAGGCAAAGCCTGGCTCAGCTCTGCAGCGGCCGGGGCGGCTGTGCAGGCAGCGGGGACCAAACCCGGCTCGGGGCTGCCCTCGCCGGGCACCGCTCTGCCCAGACAGCCCCAGAGGTGGCCTGGCCCGTCCTTGCTGCATTTTGTGCCACTCTTGTCATTCCTGGTCCATTCTCCTACAGTTTCTGACCTCTGCATGAGTGATAATATAATGTAAGATAGTCTGTTCTCTTTTTATTTAGTTTTCTTGTTTAAATTTTTCCCTCATTGCATATCATGCCCGCTGCGAGTCCTGTGATAGGGCCGTCATAGGTTTTTTGATTTAATTTTTGATTTCATTGTTAATTTTTTCCCATCAGTTTACTCCACCGGCTTTTCCAAAGTGGTGCTCAGAGCCGAGGTGCCAGGGGCATGAGTGCTTGCTCCGGCCCTCTGCACCTCTGATGGACGCCAGACCATCCCATATCAAAACACATAGAATTCCTTGCCTGCGTTACTAATGGCAACGAAGAATTGCCAAAGTGAACAAACTATGGCAAGGGAGGGAGACCTGCCTGTCTTTGCAGACCGTTCCCTTCTGGCCCACCTGACCCCGGGGAGAGCTGCAGGGCACATTGCCCCTCATTCCACTGCTCCCGCTCCTGCCACAGCGGCCAGCTGTGCTCCGAGCTCTGAATCCCACCCGTTTCCCGCAGCTGACCTCATTTTATATTTTGTAGCCATCCAGGGGATAAAACCCCCTTCCTGACAGGTTTTGCTGCTCTGGGAACGAATGTTTCAAAGGTATCTCCCGCGGGTGTGTTTCCAGGGTCAAAGTGCATTGCTCCCGGCCTTCCGCAGTGTCCCCTGGCCACAGGAGCCACATGGTGCTGTGGGAGGGCAACCAGAGCATCCTCCCCATCTCCTGCTGCCGAGGGATGTGGTAGCCTTTCTCTGTTCCACACCCTAGGGCTGGGAAGTCCTTTTCCTTCCTCTGTGCCACGGGCCCACTCAATGCCAGCATGGACGGAGGCACCACCGATTGGGCAGCATTTACTGTGTCCAGAAAGGCTCTGGAGCAGCTGAGCTGCACCAAGTGACCCATGCTGGGATTCCTGGAGTCAGCTTGTGCTGTGGCCGCCACTCAGGCAGGGGGAAAGGCAAGGCTGATGTTCTCCCTGGGTGAACTCGTGCCATTGTCTGAGTTCCTGTTGCCAGCAGTGGAGCACGTTGCTGCCTGTTGGGTCTTTGCTTGGTGCTCTCGCACCTGTGTTGGGGATGATGTGCCTGTCCAGAGCAGGCAGAGGGAATCCTTGTGCTGGGGGGGCTGCTGGTGTTTCAGTAGCTGTCAGCTCCCACCTGCCTAGGCAGGGTGCAGCGGGACACTGCCCATCTCTCGGTGTGTAGCTCATGTGCTGGGGCTGGCATGGCAGAGAGGAAGGGTAAGTGCCTTGAAATCCAAGTGGTTTTTAGTACTTGGAAATGCACAGAGCAGGAAAATACATGGAAAGCCTTTTGTGGGAGATCAAGGCAGCATGGTCCTGCAGAGGGATGTGTTTGCACTATGCAGAACTGATTGGCACAGGCTGTCTCTGGGAGGAGCAGGGAAAAGCCCCCTTCCCGCCCTGGTAGGCCTGGCTGCACTACAGGTGCCATAAGGTGGATGCTGGAGGAGGTCATGGCTCTGGGTAATCTGATCAAAGTGAGTTAGACCAGGTGGCAACATAGTTGTGACATCTGTGAGGGCAAACACCAACAGCACCAAACTCCCCGGCGAGAAGCAAACCCTTGGCTATCTGTGACTGGCAGGTTGGTGCCAGCCTGAGAAGTTGCTTTGCGTGTTTGCCAATGCAAGCACTTGAGAAACTGAGGCTGGGGACCTGATCGGGCCAAGGGATTGCTGTCACTGGGAGGAGAGGGTGGCTTGCAGCGGGATGGCTTCAGAATCTACTTTGCAACCCCTCTGCTGCATTAACGCTGGGGTGGGAGGTGTGACTTTGAGGGGCTGCAGGAAACAATTAGGCAGCCTCACTTCAGGCAGCTCAAGCTGGGATCCCCAAGAGCCAGGGAACAGACAGGGTTTAACAGGGGTCAGCGTGGAGATGGCATAGGCTTAATTCCTGTCAGCAGTGGGAGCTGGTAGGTGAGTGCTGGGGGAGCCTGTCCTGGAACCTTTGCTCAGCCTGCCCCGAAATGACGGTTGTCTTGGCGCTGTTGGGTTTTCATTGCAAGGAGGACTTGTCAATAGATAATGGTTAAAAAATGTCCATTCCTGAAGAACTTAATCTCTGGAAACTTGTTTCCATCACTGTACAGCAATATTTCAGAAGAGTAATTTCTTGACTTAATCCAAGGGAGCTTCCATGGGTAGCCAAGTCATCACTAACCTGAGTAACAGCGCACTTTCACTGCAAGGAAAACATCTGCTTTGCTTTTCCTGGAGCCTGGAAGAGGCGGGTTTGCAGAGTAGCATCGTTTCCTTTTGCGAAACGGTGAGATGTATTGCCTTAATGAACAAAATCCCCTTTTTTAATTCGCCATAGTAGTTTCATTGCAAACCTCTCAGAGGGTTCGCCGTTGGAGGCGAGCGTGTTCAGCACCTTCCTTGCTCGCAGTTCTTAGGGCACGCTTTGTTTGGAGAGGTGAAGGAGCTTTAATACCATATGAGCTTCCCCACACAGAATGCCTCGATGTTCTTACTTCATTCTAAACTCGTTTTCTTTGGCGTTAATTAGAATTGGCTGAGCACCTATTTAGCTAAATCAAAATAAGACTGTGGTTTCGTATACACTTCCTTTGGCAGACGTTGTGGATTAAGTCGAGTCTGTGCCAGGCTCTGCCCTCTCTCCGTCTTGGTGAAGCTGATCTAGGAGCTGGTATGGGTTAAAACCAGTCCAGCCAAGAAAAAAAAAAAGAAAAAAGAAAAAGTGTTTTAAACAGAGATCAACTCCCTGGTCAGGTTTATGGGGATACTGCAGGGCTTCAGTGACATGACTGAAGGGGTGAGGGGAGAGAAGGGCTTCAACAGTTTCTCAGCAGCTTCCTCTGCTTGAAGACAGGCATGTGAAGCCATGCCCTAGTTGTGTTCTCCAAGGGTTTCCTATGAGTTTAATTACATCCCTTTAATGTTGCTTCCAACTGCACCAGGGTAGATGAGAGATCTGCTCGCTTTCCTTGTGCCGACTCGACTAAGAGTGTTCTGACCCAGGGAGGCTGCACTTGCTCTCTGTGGTTCAGTGTTGCATCGGGAGGCTGCTCATCCCTGCATTTCCCCATAAACTTCCTGGTCTGCCTTTTTAAGAATGCTGTTGCTCCACTGGTTTGTGTTTGAACCCACGTCTGGTGCTTGGCCCCTGTTTTATTCCTTCTCTGAGTTCATCTCTGGATTATTTTTCTTTTCTGTTCTTCGTTCCCTGTGAAATGCCTGTCTTTGGCATGTGTCCCACATCGTCTGTAGAGGATAGAGGCCAAGAATCCACGAAACAGTGTTGATCTCTGTCACTGTGTCCTCCCAGCTCCCCTCCTGTGGCCGTCGTTCCGGCCCTTTTGACCAGCTCTTACTTGAGGACTCCAAACGTGCCGTTTCTTCCAGCTCCTCGTGGCACCCCGTTAGCACTCCTCCCTTGCCAGACCTATTCCGGGCTCACGCCTGATCTCTGCTTGTCCCCAGCTCCACGTCGTGCAGCTGCACGCATCCCCTTCTCCCGTTGCAGAGAAGGTCCCTTTTGATTCCTCCTGGGACATCTGTCCTGCTGCTGTGCTTGGGGGCAGAACGTTCCTCCTCCCCTCCTTTCAGTTTAGCCTAAGATGGTGAAATCCCCGCAGATTGTTTGTTCCCCTATTTCCTTTATGTTGCATTTCTCTCCAAGCATCGAAAGACTCCTCCCCTTCCTGCTCCAAGCCACCTCGGTCTCTTTGGGTATGACCCTGCTCTCTGCCTTGGCGTCTGCCCGTCTCCCCCATCGGGAGGATTTCTCCCGTCTCACACACAGTGTGTGTTTTTAGCAGGTTTCCCCTCTTCCCCTGACCTCTGATTTCCGTACGCTGTTTGCGCACTTGTGCCCTCGTACGTGCAGATGGGTCCGTCGGTTTCTCTTTGGCACACCAGCTGCCTTGCCCCCGTTTCTGCCGTGTGCCTGGCCCCTTTTTCCTCCTCGGAGGATCCCCGCCGGCACGTTCGGGCTGCGGCGAGGACACCGGGCAGCAGCTGCGCTCGGGGAGCCGCTCAGCCCTGCGGCTCGGCCCCTGAGCTGCTGGCCCAGCTCCCCGTGGGGCTCCTTTCATGGCACAGACCGCTGCTCGTCCCGTGCAGAGCTGGTGTCGCCAGGAGTTTGTCAGGCAAAAGACAGCCGGCAGAGATTGGGGATCACGTGCTGCTTCCAGCTAATTCCCACTCCCACCGCTGCACTGAGAGCGTTGCCGTGGCTCTGTGCCTGCTTTACCTTCAGGGTTTAGGAATTCCCTGAACCTCCTTGACAGCAGCTCTCTCCCTTTTGCAGTCAGTCCTGCTTGGTTTGGCCGAGTCCACTTGTTAGCACAGGAGATCCTCTCTTCCTCTGCCTTTTCCCTGGAGCAGCAGAGCTTCTCAATGCTCCAACACCCAGCGCTGCCCGATTGGCTGCAACTCTCTCCCCTGAAAAGCTCCACCCAGCTGACACTGCCTCATGGATGCTCCTGAATCTCTGGATTCCCTCAGGTTTTCCACTCATAACTCCAAAGAAAACCAGCACCTTCCTCACAGAAGGAGGGGATAAACCCTTGGTAGCACTGCTGGCAATCCTCTGTTCCCTCCAGGAGCCCTCAGTTGTGGAGAGACCCTTTCTGGGTCTTTGCCCCTAGGACCTGCCATGGGCTGCTTTACGAGAGTCCTGTGCAGCCTGGAAGTTTCAGTGCTGTAAAGGACCATCACCTTGTATAGCTCTGCTTGGCATCTTCTTGTGCTGGAGGTTCCTCTGGAGGGAGATAAAAAATGGGGGAAATGTTTCAAAGGATTGTGAGTGTGTGAAGACACTTGTGTGAAATTCTTGTGGTAGCCAGTGGCAATAACACTGTTTAAGAGAGGGTGAGTGGATGGTGGATTCTGTCCAAAGGCACTGCTAATTCCTCCTAGCCCACTTCCAGACCTGTGGCATCCCGGGGCGTTGTTCCCCATCTGCCTGGCCGCAAAGCTGGGGACGAGTTTGCTCAAAGGGCGGTTGAATCGATCAGCCTAGGGAGAGTTCCCACTGTTTTCCTTTTGCAGGCAGAGTGGTCCCTGGAGCCCCAGCAGATCCTGGAGGGTGAGGAGCAGCTGTCATGATCTCTACAGCACCTCTCTACAGCGGGGTGCACAACTGGACCAGCACAGAGCGGATTCGCATGTGTGGCCTCAACGAGGAGAGGTGAGGTGCGTGGGTGGCAGGCAGGGCAAAGGAGGCACGAGGAAGCGACTTAGGGATCTGGAGAGGCTGGGAAGGGAGCTGATGCTGACTGAACCCCTTTTTACTGGGCTCTAAAATGGTCCAAAGTGCAAATGAGCCACAGGGAGGAGTTGGATGTATTGGATTTGTTGGCATTCCAGGAGGGTCTCCACATCCTCTGCTCCAGCAAGGAGTGTACTGGAGGTCTCGGCAGAGGATCTGTTGCCCCTGTGTGGTTACGTTACCTCCACAGCTTTGGTGCTGACAAGACCAAGTTGTCTGCATGTGCTATTGGCTTCCCTACCTGTGCTCTCGATGGCCAAGGAAGGGAAAGAGCTTGAACTAAAAGCTTTTGGTGACCCAGGAGGGTTTGTGCCAACCAGATGATCAGATGGGAGGGTTGTGACTTGCCACCAAAGAGGAGATTAGGGAGAATTAGTGGCTGGGACGTAGGATCGATCAAGCCAAGCTCTGTCGCTTTGCACCGCCTGTTGATTCCCGTGGCTCGGGGTCTTATTCTCAGAACCGACAGGTTTGTGGCTTCCTCAGGGCCACTGCGTCTTTTCCATGCATTTGCCAAAGCCAGGGAAGTTTTATGTGCACAGAGGCAGCGTGTGGCTGTCATTGCTGGCCGCGGGTGCCGAGGGTTTTGGCGGGCGTCCCTCGAGGCCGGTGCACCAGCAGTGGGCAGGGCCGAGCCCCGGGTCTGGCTCGGGCAGAGCCGATCTGCCGCTCGCAGCACCGCTGGGCGCTCTGTGTCCCGCAGATAAGGGCTCCGATGGCGATACCCGCCGAGCCTCTGGGCGCTGCTCCGAGCTTACAATAGGCGTCAAATTTTGAGATGGCTGGGCAGGCCGGGGGGCTGCGCCCGGGCGCTCTCTTGTCCCCGATCCTCATCTCATTCCTTGGGCCCCGTCTGTGCGGGCGGCACCGCGCAGGGCCGGGCGGAGACCACGCACCGCCCTCAGGGCTGCTCCGGGGCTGCCGAGGGGAGCTGGGCAGGGGGGTCCCGTCGGCTCTGCGGGCAGCGGCGGGCGAGCTTCGGACCGGGGAGCGCCGGGAGCGCCGTGCCCGGGCGGGCCCCGCGGGCGGGCGGGCGGGCGGCTGCGCTCGGGCTCCCCCTGGCGCTCGGCCCCGGCCCCGCTCCGCTCCGGCCCCGGCAGCCCCGGCACCCCCGCCCGCTCCGGCCCCGGCAGCCCCGGCAGCCCCGGCATCCTCGCCCGCTCCGGCCCCGGCAGCCCCGGCAGCCCCGGCATCCTCGCCCGCTCCGGCCCCGGCAGCCCCGAGGCCCTCCGGCCTCTCGTCC
Source organism: Ammospiza nelsoni (assembly GCF_027579445.1). Taxonomy (NCBI): domain Eukaryota; kingdom Metazoa; phylum Chordata; class Aves; order Passeriformes; family Passerellidae; genus Ammospiza; species Ammospiza nelsoni. The sequence goes on along the minus strand of NC_080647.1, from coordinate 19,196,495 downwards.
CGTTCACCCCCGCCGCCGGCTGAGGAGGCTTGGCCCCGGCCGCCATCCCCGCCCCGCGGCCTCTGACGGCCGGGAGGAGCCCCGGAGGGACCGAGCGGGCTGTCACTGAGCGGAAGGTCGGTGGGGATGGCACGGAACAGCACCAGGCACGGTCCCAGCAGTAGGGCTACAGAGCAGCGTCCTGGGGCTGAGCATACGGAGCAGGAATAGAGCAGGGTCCTGCTGCACAGGGTACAGAGAATGTTCCTGGCACTGGGGGCATGAAGCAGAGTCCCAGGGCTGAGGCAACCCCGAATGAGGTCCTGATGCTAAGGGTACGTAACAGGGCCCCAGCACTGGGGGTACTGAGTCCAAAGACAAATCATGTGCCCACAGCTCTGTGATTGCTGTGAAAACCCAGGACATAGGAAGCAAATCTGTCTGAAATTATGTCATCAACAGAATCCAAACTTGATCTGTTTTGTGCTTGCACTAGCAGCTTGTCCCAAACAAAACGGTGGGGAAGGGCTGTCCAATGAATACCATCGGGGAAGGAGTGTCCCAAAGAGGTCACAGTCCTTGTCCTTGTCCTGTCCAGACTCTCTACTGAGGAATCACATTCCAGAGATGAAGAGTCCAGACACTGGCCAGCAACACATGGCACGTTGGGATCACCATGGATGCTCTCTGCTCCTGTCCAGCCCTCCTGAGCCCAGAGAGCTTTGGCACCAGATGGAGAACCCCACTGGCAGCTAGGCTGGGCAGGGGGTCCTAGGACACGGAGGAAATAGAAGGAATGGGAATGAGGAGGTGCCTGCTGGGGAAAAGACAAGCAGGATGAGACTCAGGGGAGGATGGAAAGGTGTGGTGGGACAGAATGGAAAATGAAGGGGACAGGAACAGATGTGTGGCACCAGGCTGTGACACTGGGGAAGGCTGGGCTGGCCCATGATGAGGCTGGGTGGCCATGGGTAAGGAAGGTGTACAGCTGCTCCACTGTCCCACAGGGGCACAGGGAGGGGTGGGATTCCGGAAGGGTATTTCGGGGTTTTGTAATGCTGTGTCTTCTTCTTCGCCTAGGAGAGCCCCCATTTCTGATGAGGAGTCAAAAACCAGCAGCTCCCAGCACTTGGGGTCTCAAGAGTTTTGTGTCAGCAGCAGCCTTTCCGAGGTGAGTTCTTTGCCTGCACAGCTGAGTCCAAGAAGGCCATTCCCAGATGGAATAGGCCAAGCAGGAGCATTTTCCCTAATGGATTCATCGGCTCCTTTTTGAGAGACATGCAGTGAGGCAAAGCTGTGCTCTCCTTTGGGCAAAGCTGTTTGCTGCTTTTGCCTCTGGGTCCAGGGTGGGCAGATCCTTCCTGCTTCCCTGGGTGCCACTTGCACAGCTCCCAGGAACACTTTCTCCCTTCCTGCTGCAGGTGGAGCTCACAGCAGTCAGCGGTGGTGGCAGCAGTGTCCAGGGGCTGGATGCTGATGGCAAGGTGGAGGAAAAGCTTGGACCCAAACTGGAGGAGCAGCCACCCGATCCCAACCCAAACCTGGAGTGTGTGGGAAAGACTGTGACTGACGACAGCCTGGGCCCTCTGGCAGGTCAGGGGGATGGCAGAGGGCAGGAGCCAGCGACCCCCAGAGCTGTGGAGCAGGAGAGCAGCGGTGCTGATGCTGCCTGGACACCAGCAGATCCTCCCAGTGACAAGCAGGCTGATGCTGCCCCAGCCTGCTCTGTGGCTCCAGAGAGTGAACCTGCTGGGAACGAGAAAAGCCCCCCGAGCACTGTGGCACAAGGGCCAGGCGTGCTGGCAGAAGGGACGTTGTCTGTGGTTGTCTCCAGCTGCAACACCTCTGCCTCCAGCCCCGCCACCTTCACATTGAACAGGGTTTGCTTTCCCCCCTCTCAGGCCCCTGCTATGCAAAAACTGCCTCTGTCCTTCCAGGCTGGGGCTGTGCTGAGCCCAAGCCAGTCACTGGTGTACATCCCCCCTCCCAGCTGTGGGCAGCCGCTCAGCGTGGCCACACTCCCAGCCACTCTGGGGGTCTCCTCCACACTCACCTTCCCCGTCCTGCCTTCCTACCTGCACGAGCGTTGCCTACCGGGTATTATCGCTTCCCCAGAGCTGCGTTCCTACCCCTACACCTTCTCTGTCACCAGGCCCTTGGCTTCAGATGCCAAAGTGGTGTCTGTGGAGGTGAATCAGCTCAGCTGTCCCCCACCTTCGGGTGGAAGTAGTGCCCAGGCTGCTGCTGAGAGCGCTTCCCTGTCCAGCACCGGCCTGGCCCTGCCCTCCAGCCAGGCTCTGCCGGCAGCACCAGCAACAGGGGGGAGCGCTGCTCCCTGCTCTGGCTCAGCTGTGCAGGCCAGAGCCCCGGCAGCTCCCGAGCCACATGCACCCGGGGCTGCCACTTCCCTGTCTCCTCTAAAGTCCCCTCCCCAGCTGGAGCGTGAGATGGTCTCATCCCCGGAGTGCAGTGAGATGCCTCTTGATCTCTCCTCCAAGTCCAACCGCCAGAAACTGCCTCCACCCAGCCAGCGCAAGACCCCTCCCATGCCCATCCTCACCCCCGTGCACACCAGCGGCAAAGCGCTGCTCACCACCGTCCTCTCCAAGTCCCAGCGTGCGGCACAGGCCACGGGCAGCAGCGTCACCTCGTGCCTCGGCACCACCCCACCCTTGGTCATCTTTCCTGAGTTCCTGCGCAACGGCGAGCAGGGCTCCTGGTTGAAGAACACCACGCTCATCAGCACCATCCCCGGCACTTACGTCGGTGTCGCCAATCCGGTGCCAGCCTCGCTGCTGCTCAGCAAGGATGTCGGCGTGAGCCTCAGCAGGGACCCACACCACCTGCCCAAGCAGGAGCCCATCTCCATCATTGACCAGGGCGAGCCCCGCAGTGCCGGCATTCCCTGTGGGAAGAAAGCCAACCAGGCTGGCACGGAAGGACAGCAGGATCCTGCCAGGAAACTTCTTCATGGTAGAGCTGCTCCTGGAGCTCCTTTGTGTCAGTCCAAGGACATTGCCACCTGGAATCCTGTCCAGGGAAGCGTGTACCCGCGATGCCCCGTCAATGGAAAACCTTCCAATCCTCAACTTCTGCCTCTGGGCTGGTCTCCGTACCATCAAACCCCGCTGCTTTCCATCGGCATCTCCACGGCAGGACAGCTGCCCCTGAACCAGAGCAGCCCCTGCAAGACAGCCGGGGCAGGCGTGCTGCCGGCATTCCCGAGCGTGCAGCCCGCCGAGCCCAGTGCGGCCGCCCAGAGCCTGCCGGAGGGTGAACAAGATGCTGCGGCCAAGAGCAAGAGCTGCCGGGCCTTGCCCAAGCCCTGCGAGGAGCCGACCAACCCAGCACCACCGGAGGCAGGTCCAGCTTTCCATACCAGTGCTTTGGATGGGAAAGGGGGGAAGGGGAAGCTGGACAACGCTCCAAAGAGTCAGGAGTGCACTCAGCCAGAGTCTGACTGCGGTCAGGAGAGCAACGCACAGACTGAGGCTCCCCAGGGGAGCTGTAGCCTCAAACAGTCAGATGCAAAACCCAAAAACCAAGTGTTAGCGGCGTATTTGTCACATGACCTGCCAGCGGCTGGGCAGCAGGGCCTGCGGATGGTGCCAGAGGTGCCCACGGATGGCCAGCGCAAAGAGCTGGGCTGCAAGAGCTCCCAGGAGCCACCGGCCACGGAGCCCCTGCTGTGTGTGCAGCAGGTGGATCTGTGCAGGGTCAAGAAGGAACGAGTGGAGTGTGATGTGTCCTTTCCCTCGGTGACCTGCCTGCATGCCGGGGCGGCTCCCCAGGCCTTCGCTGAGGCCAAGCTCAAAGGAACGGGGCAGATCAAGCAGGAGGGTGGCACACGCTGCAAGGCCAAACGGCAGCATGATGGGGACACCAGGCAGAGCCACAAGAGACTGAAGTGCCAAGGCCAGGACAGTGAGGAGTCCCCAAGCAAGTCGGGAAGCCGGAGCGTGCATGGCCGGAAGGTGCATAGGGTGGGCTGGGACTGCTGGGTCAGGGCAAAGGTGGGGCTGGGGGAGAGGAGGGAGCTCTCATGGGAGGACAGTTGAGGGCACAATGCTTTCTACCTGTGCTCCTGGGCATTGCCTGGCTGTGGGGGAAGTACCTGTGCTGCAGGTTGTCCAGGGCAGAAATGTATCTCGATTGTCAAAAAAGCTGGAGGGCGCCAGCATAATCAGTGGAGATAGACTTTTGTCCTTTTTGTGCTGCTCCAGTTCAGCCAGTGGGAAGCTCCAGCTTCAGCTCATGTCCTCCTTTCACAGTGGCAAAAACACCACGACAATCCACATGAGCTTGGCAAGCAGGCAGGCCGGGAAGGCCGGGGCGGCCCGGGTTCCATCACGGATCACAACAGCCTCGGGGTAAAGCGCAAGCGTAGGAGGCCAGCGAAGACAGAGTGCCCATCTCCGGCTCACCGTGGAGACAGCCACGAGGAAGGTACTGTAGGGAATGGCAGTGGGTTCCTGTGGCATCAGGCTGCCCTAGGGGCCGGACTGCTGTTCTCCTGAAGCCAAATGGGCTCTGGAACTGGGTTGGGATCCAAAATAGAGCTGCAGCATGATCAGACTCCCAGAATGGAGGAGATTGGGAGGAACCTTAAAGCTCATCTTTTTCCACCCTGCTGCCAGGGGCAGGGGCACCTTCCACTAGATCAAGTTGCTCTTGGCCAAGCCTGGCCTTAGATGTTTCCAGGGATGGCACATCCCCCACCTGTCTGGAGAACCTGTGCCAGTGTTTTAGGACCCTCATTTTCAGAGACTTCCCTATGTCCAGTCTAAACCAACCTCTGTTGGTTTAAAGCCTTGGGCCATCACAGCAGCCCCTGCTATGGTGACACTGCACTGCCCTTCCCACATGACAGGTCTGTGATCTGTTTTCTCATGGTTTGGTTTTCCTCACAGGCTACTTGGAGAAGAAGCCCAAGAACAACTTCCGGGATTTCATTCCGGTGGTGCTGAGCAGCCGGACGCGCAGTCAGTCGGGTGAGTGGGTGCCCAGGCTCCCGGTGACAGTCCTGCATTCCCTTCTCACTTCACCTTGTCCGTGCATTTTGTCCTGCTTTGAGGCTTTGCCTTGTGGATCCTCGTGGCTTTTTTGTCAGCTAGAAATGCCACTTTTTTGCAGGAAGCAATGCTGGCTCTTCAGCTGGTGTGACGGGAGAGTGTGATGTGAGTGGTCCGGAGATTTTGCCATTGCTGGAGGAGGATCAGGAAGAAGAAGAGGAGGAGGAGGAAGAGGAGGAGGAGGAGGAGGAGGAGACATCGTTGAAACATCGCAAGCTGCGCAAATCCCACAGGACATCGCGCTGCCACAGCCGCAGGGACAGGGACAGGTCTGTGTCTGAGAGGAGCAGCTGTCACACGAGGAGGACCCGGGAGCTGCCCTGGAGAGCAGAATCACCCAGGCAGGTGTGGGAGCCCAATGAGGAGGAGGAGGAGGAGGAGGAGGAGGATGGCCACATCAAAAGGAAGAAAAGGAGACGGCAGAAAAGTCGGAAATACCAGACAGGGGAATACCTGACTGAGCGGGAGGAGGAGCAAGTGGGATATCCCCACCGGAGGCGGAAATCCAAAGCAGGTACAACCTGGGAAGGGGGTTCAGGTACTAAACTGGGGACCACAGGAGGAGGTTTTTTTTTATGTGTGGAATTTTTGGGGGGATTTGGTTTTCATTATTTTTATTGTAATGATGAAACTCCCTCACTTTTAATGACTTGGTGGCTGTAGCATGGGCTGCTTCAATTGACCAACTCGTCTTTCAAAAACATTTACAGTAAATTCCAAAGCAGTAAACAGCAATTGATGTGGCTAATTAGACACTGATCTTACCCTTGGCTTAAGATAGAGGGCATGGGAAAATGAGGATGGGGCGAGGTAGCACAGTGGATTTCTGGACAAGCAGGGTCCCTGGGAGCCATGCTCAGCTATCTGTGCTAACACAGGGGGATGTGGAGCCATCCTGATCCAACTAGGCTTCTCTTGGCTTTGTCTTGCTCTATGAGGGTCACTTGCAAACTTGCACCAGGGAGCGCAAGGGCGAGAGGGTTAGCAAGGGTGCAGTGATGGGGGATCCCCCTCTGTGGTTTGTAGGCATGAGGAGGAACACACTGTGCCTGTCTGTGCTCACCTCTGCTCTGCCACTGCTCCTGCACCTTCCCCTGCCACTGCCAGACCCTCTGTGAAAGCTAAATCCATGGTGAGCACATCCCTGAGGGCAGCAGTCTCTGCGGTTCCCTCTCCCTGTGCAGGGACAGTCGGGGCTGTGGCACCTGTCCAGCCGTGCTCGGTGTGTGCTGCTGCTTGCCTGTGGCTCGTAGTCCAGAGTCACACAGGTGACAGGGGGGCAAACTGTCATGGGCAGCACTTGTGCCAGCCTTCTGCATGCTTGGGCTGTGCTCTTGGAGGGCATGAAGTGGCCATGGCCCTGCTGCCTTCTGCCACATTGGAGCTCAGACTGGCACTCCTCAGGTGCTGGTGAGATGCTGTGGGGAGCAGAGGTGGCTGCTGTCCTCCCAGCAGCTGGTATCTGCTCCAGCACAGCGTTACACTATCCTGTGGTGTCTGGGAGCCTCTGGCAGACCAGGAACAAAGTTTCGAGTTGGCTTCCTGGTGTCTTGGCAACCCAGGCACTCTCGGGATGCCTCCTGTTCAGAACGGGAGCCTGGAAGGAGCTCTGCAGTGGCATTCAGGAGGGTTTGCCAGCAGCTTTACCACACATCTTATGAGTCTCTGTCTGTCTGTCCAGCTTCCCTCAGAGGCTGGACCTGCTGCAGTTTGGATTCAGAAGTTGTGGTCTTGAGCCACCTCCAGTGGCAGTAGAGTCCTGAAGTTTTCTCTATGCAGTGCAAAGTCCTTTCCTCTGTCTCTTTTGAACTGATCTCTTACTCTTTTCATGGAGTGCCTGTGAGTCTCGTGCTGCAGGATTGGGTGAGCAGGATTCCTCCATTCAGGGAAGACAAGGCTGGATTTCCCTTGAGAAATCCTGGTGCTTCTTAACTGGATGCATGTTAATGAAAACTTAAATGTGCTCCTTAACTTCAGGGGAAGATGTGAGAGGGCAAAGCACGCCTGTTGTGTTTAGGCAGTAAGCACTGAGTGTTCACAGACAGCTCCTGCTTGTCCTGCCCCTCTAAGACATATCCCAGTGAATCCTGCTCCCATCTTTCCTTGGGTGTCTCATGTACATGCTGAGTTCATCCCAGATGGGAGAATCTGTGTGTTTCCTCTGCTTCTCCTTCTTGCAGTGTCACTGCCCTGGGGCTGGATTTAGAATCATGGAACCCCAGAAAGGTTTGGGTTGGAAGAGACCTTAAAGCTCATCCAGTTCCACTCCTGCCATGGGCAGGGACACCTTCCACTATCCCAGGGTGCTCTAAGCCATGTCCAGCCTGGTCTTAGACACTTTCAGGGATGGTGCAGCCACAACTTCTCTGATTTCTGTGCAGCTCTCAGAGATGGGCAGTTTGTCTTGCCTGGTGGCAGAGGTCTGGGTGACCTTCAGTGTGTACCTACAGAAGCTGCACCCTCGTTCACATTTCTCCTTTAGATTGCAGGCACCGGAAGCAGAAGGAGTCTGGGAAGGGCAAAGGCACAGAGCTGCAGCTGAGGAGCAGGCTCTCCCCATCACCCCGGAAACCTCAAGGACACACGGACTTTCGGAATGGCTTTTTCCTGGAGCACTCCGACACCTCTCCTGTCCAAGAAGAGCTAGAGAAACCATCAGGAAAACGCAAATGTAAAACCAAACACCTGTCAGGGATCTGTGACGAGGGGAAGGTATGGCTTGAACAGATGAGGGGAACATGTGAGGGGAGAAGGGGACTCCCACAAGTCATGGCCACATGTGCCAAGTTGTATTCCTTTCTTTCCCAGGGGAAAGGCTGCTGCAACCAGCCCAAAATGTGCTCTCCGAAGAAGCCCCAGGACTTGTGGACACTTTGTAAGTCCCATCGGGCCAGCCCAGGGAGTTCCCCTGAGCTGCCCCCAGCCCAGAATGTTCCCCCCGGAGCGCGGCGGCTGATTGTGAACAAGAACGCAGGGGAGACGCTGCTGCAGCGAGCAGCTCGCCTGGGCTACAAGGTGAGTCCTGTGCCCTCCTGCCTGTGCCCCCGCTGCCCTGCCCGGGCTGGCTGTCACAGCCTGCTCTTGCTGTGCAGGACGTGGTGCTGTACTGCCTGCAGAAGAAGAGCAGTGACGTGAACCACCATGACAACGCGGGGTACACGGCCCTGCACGAGGCCTGTGCCCGCGGCTGGATTGACATCCTGCACATCCTGCTCCAGCACGGCGCCAACGTCAACTGCAGCGCCCAGGATGGCACCAGGTGAGCCAGCACAGCGTGGGGCAGGGAGCACAGTGGGTTCTTCAGGTTGGTCATCACTGAATTGATCTTAACCCAAACCAGAGCATTTCCTTAGCGAAATCCCGGTCCCTTTCTGCCCTTGCAGGCCTATCCATGATGCAGTAGCAAATGACAACCTGGAAACCATGTGGCTTCTCCTTTCCTATGGTGCTGATCCCACTCTGGCCACATACTCTGGGCAGACAGCAGTGAAGTTGGCCACCAGCGATGTGATGAAGAGCTTCCTCTGTGGTAGGTGCCGGGCCTGATGTCACAGTGCTCCAGACCTTCCCCTCTGGCAGCATACAGGACCAAATCTGGGTGTGAAAGGGCCTGAGCAGAAAATGACTTAGTCTTTAGCTCTGTCCTGTCACAGAAGCATGTTTTTACCACCCAAACTTTAATTATAGAATTGTATGTGTTTCCTGTATAAGATAAAAGTCAGTTTTCAGTATGCAAGGAGATGGCTGTGCTGTGGTCACACGACTGAAGACAGTGCTCTGCTTGGAGATGCTGTTCCACAGTCCCTGGTTCCACTGCTTAACCTAAGGGAACAGATTTTTGTTGCCAAATAATGCTGCCTTCTATGGCAAAAGAGCCCTGCCCAAATACTGCTGCTGGCAGCAGGGGCTGCTTTGGATCCCTATGGTCGCGTTTGGTGCCATTTGTGTACACGCACTGTTGTGGCTTATCCACAGCAGCAAGGAAGGGACAGCCAGAGGTGGCTCCCAGACAGAGACAAGACAGAAAATCCCCAGTGTTGACAAAACTCTCTTTTTCCACTGCTGTGTGAGCACCTCTAGGGTCAACTACTCACACAGGTTTTGGGGATGGTGATTTGGAGCTCAGGACTGTTCTACAAGTCCTTCTTTCCAAGCCACTTCACACTGTCTGTTGTTTTCCCTTTTCAGCTCCCATTTTCTGGTTGGGGGCCTGGGGCAATGCCCACTCCTGAGCAGCAACACCCTTCCTGCAGCTGTGGTTCAGCTTTTGCTGTAATGCCCAAGTGGGAGAAGCAGCAGGGGTGAAGCAGCTCCCCCTGGATCTGTGGATGTGCACACCAGGAGGATGCTTCAAGCCATTAACTGTCTGGATTTTGTCTCTCTAGATTACCTGTCAGATCTGCAGGGCCGCAGTGACGGAGACCCTCGGACAGCCTGGGATTTCTATAGCAGCTCTGTGCTTGGTGAGTGCAGTGCAGGCTGGCTTGGTGGCAGCAGAGCAGGAGTGAGGCTGTGGAGAACATGTCATTACCTCGGGTTTGGCCACATCCATCTCTACTCACGCTTTGGGTAGAGACCTTGCTGTGGTGACACATGCTGGGAGTGGCTCCTGGGAGGGACTTCTTTGGGAAGCTGAATATGTGCATCCCTTCGAGTGCGGGACTGGGCTGCAGGTGCTGCTGCTGATTCCTCAGGGTCTCTGGTTGTCCATCCCAAGCGTGTCATTCTTGTAGCAGTCCTTGTTGCTCCCCTGCTAACCGGTCACCAAGGAAGGTGAAGGACATACTCATTCCTTCAAGGTGTAGAAGTCTTGAACTTCCAGGTTCCCAGAGCTGCCCATCCCTCTCCCCTGCTTTGGAGGCGAGATGTTCATCCAGGGGAGGTCCTGTTCTTACAACACCAGGCATTTTTCCCAGTGAAGGGCTGACTGCTGCCTTTACTGTCACTTCTTCAAAACTGTGGTTACAATGGAAGGTGTTCTGGATCTGGCATGGACCTGTGGCACACTGGAGTCCCTCCAGCCTCTTCCAAGTTCAGTGCTCCCAAGCCCTCCATAAGGACTTGGAGCATTTACACTTCAGGCTGAGAGACTGCTTGTTGATTGTAGTTGTTCACCTCCATAACTTCCAACATCCTTCTAGAAACAAAAACAAATCTGATACATTCAGGAGGGTGCTCTTGGAAGAGGACTTGTCTTTGGAGGACCCTGATGTCTTTCCATTCCAGAACAGGAGAAATTCTCCACTCCTGAGAGCACTGTTTGTAGGCTGCTGCACCTCAGCCCTGCCAAGGGAACAGTTCAAACCTCAGCCTCCTTCCTCAGAATTTCTCACTCTCAAAGCTGTCACAAGCCTTTACAAAGAAAAATAGCTGTTCTTTGCAATATTTTAAAAGATACTACTCCTTTTGATTCATCACTGATTTCCTGCTGCCCCATCCATGGGGCATTCCCAGTGTTGCCTTTGGGAGGCTGTCTGGCAAGGCAGGAGCTAACAGAGCTGGGAAGTGATCCCTTACCCTGCCAGGTCTGTTTCCAGCAGGCACAGGAAGGGACCCTCCTCCCCATCCTCCTGGGATCAGTTTACAGCAGCAGCAGCTGAGGTGCCAGCCCCTCATCACCTGTGCTGTGCCAGGCACTGCTGCTGGACACTGCCAGAGCCACAGAAAAACCAGGATGCCCAAGCCTGAGACATGGGCTTGTTTCTTTGCAGCCTGTTTACTGTGTGTCCTGCAATGTCACTTCCTGGCTCAGGTACCTCAGCAGTCACCTCGGGTCACCTGGAACAGGTACAGCCCAGGGCAGGGAAGTACCTGGTTCTGCTCTGGAATAAGGGAGCTGCTCTCAATCATCACAGGCAGCAAACAACTCTCCTCCTCCCGTGGATCAGTCCTTTGAAATCTCCCTTTCCATCAGCTCCAGCAGCTGAAGCACTGTATATCCCTCAGGATACAGGAGAAATCCCAAACCCTGCTTGAGCTGTTCCTATTCTGAGGCAGGAATGCTGTCCACATTTTCCTTGAGGTCTGCAACTCTCTGGGGGCAGAAGGATAATGAAGGAAGCCAGGGTGTGGGATCTCTGAGGTGTGGAAAAGTCATCAGTGTCCTGCGCTTGGTGCTGCTGGAGCTCCAGACACAAAGTCCCAGTCCGGGGCTTGTCGCCACCTGGGACAGGCATTGTTGTGCCTGATTGTCTCCCTCAGTGGTACAGAATGTTCCTGTCCTTGGCCCAGCCTTTGCATGGGCAGACAGACAGGACTGAGCTTTCAGGACAGACAGTGAGCCCTATTTTTGCCACATTAAATGCATTTAACTATTTTTTTCTGAGTTGCTCAGGATATCTGAGGTTTTTCATGGATGGCATCTGAGCTTTGCCAGCAGCAACATTGGATCAATAATCACATCACTTATTTTTGTCCTATTCTATAGCAAGTTTGGACGATTTCAGCACCCTATTTCTTAGGGATTTTTTCCCTTGGCAGCACTAGGAAATAACTGTTTTTCCCCAAGACCCTGCCTAAGCCAGTGTCCCCTGTCATCTGCTGTTTTCCTCAGTTGGAATCCTACTCGTGCTGGGTGAGCAGCTGGGTGTGTGAAGCTTCCTTGTGCGGCACACCAGAAGATTTTCTTCTTTTCAGCCTTTTCTCTTGTGCGTGGGGTTGAACTTTTGCACGATTGGTTTATTTGCTGAGGGACACATTGGGTCTTGCTGCTCTCTGTAGAATCTAAACTCTCTTATCTGGGAGTTTTTGGAGATCTCCTATATTATCTCAGTGGGACAACACCACTCTTCAAACTTAAGACTATTTACACCTCTTCATAATAAAATCCAGGCAGCAAGCTTCCCTTCAACAGGAGCTTTTCAGATTGGTAAACAGGAAAATTACCTGTTTTTAAATGGTTTTGGATCCAGCCTGCTGTTCTCCATCCCCTCTGGACACAGATCCTGCTGGAGCTCAGATGCCTCCTGGAACACCCAGGCAAAATCTCTAAGTCATAGAATCATGCACTGGTTTGAGTTGGAAGAACCTTGAAGACCATCTTATTCCACTCTTCTACCATGAACAGGGACACCTTCCACTGTCCCAGGTTGCTCCAAGTCCCATCCAACCTGGCCTTGGACACTTCCAGGGATCCAGGGGCAGCCACAGCTTCTCTGGGCAGCCTGTGCCAGGGCCTCACCACTCTCACAGGGAAGAACTTCTGTATATCCACCTTAAATTTCCCCTCATGCTTGGTGCTTGGTTGGATTAGTCTCTGGTGGCACAGCCTTGCTGTCCTCACTAAGATGGGTGCTGGCTGCCCTGGATCACCTGCCAGAGGTTCCGAGGGTGGGATTTGGATGGAGAAGCTCTTGAGGAGCAGAGTGCTTGCTGTGCCTTCCTTGGTAGGGCCTGTGCATGCAAAGCCTCTCTACACCCACCTCCCTCTTTGCTGTTCCAGGCTCTTCCAGGCTGAGGATATGTGTGCTGGCATGGGAGAGGGGTCAAGGTCATTTTGGAGAGAGTCTGGGGTCTACCAGTGGGGTGGCTGATGGTGCAGACTGTGCACTGTCCCACCTGTGGGACCAGAGCACACCTGAGTTTCCTGCCACGACTGGGGATGGCCAGTGAGCAATCTGCAGAGCAGCCAGCACTTGCTCCATGTTCCTCTGGGACGAGGGGCTGGAGGGGAGCAGGAGGGGTGCAGTTCTCACATGGCTGCAGGAATGTTTTGGGAAGGTGCCCGTGGGGTTGTGGCAGTGGTAAGGAGGTACCAGCAGGGGCCTGGTGTGTGACTGAGCAGTGCCAACCTCTGTCCTGTTGCAGAGGGGAAGGACAGCATCGGCTGCGACCTGCTGCTCAACCCTCCAGGGAGCTCAGACCAGGAGGAAGAGGAGCAAGAAGCAGATAACTTCATGTTTGAGTTCTCAGACAAGCCACTGCTTCCCAGCTACAACCTCCAGGTGTCCGTGGCCCGGGGGTGAGTGCCTTTCCCTGAGCCCTGGGCAGGACCATGCGTGGCTGCAGCCCCGGCACGGGCAGCAGCAGCTCGGTTGTTCCAGTGGGGTTAATAGCTGCTCGTGTATCTCAGGGGTTTTTTTCATAGAATCATCACATTTCCCAGAATGGTTTGGGTTGGGAAGGTCCTTACAGCTGATCCCATTCCACTCCCCTGCCATGGGCAGGGACACCTTCCATTAGACCAGGGTGCTCCAAGCCACATCCAAGCTGGCCTTGGACACTTTTAGGGATGGGGCAGCCACAGCTGCTCTGGACAGCAGAGGGAAGGTGTGGCTGTGGCACTGAGGAAGTTGGGGAGGCAGTGCCTGGCTTGGCACAGCATGGAATGTTCTCAGGGAGTAGGGAAGGCTCATCAGGGTTCCCCCCACCCTCCATGGCCAGGCACATACTGCTGCCCTGAGTGTCTCTGTGCTGTGCCTGTCAGGAAGCTCCCCTCTTTCATCCTTGTGGTCCTGCTAGTTCCAGCCCCGTGTTCCTTCAGCAGCAGTTCACACTTATGGCTCTGAGATTGTTTCCTTTCCATCTGGGCTAAATCAGTCCCAGCACTGGAACACCATTCCCACCTGCACCCCCTGTGACACAGTGGCTATTGCTGGGGCAGAAGGGTGACTTGGAAGAGGCAGCAACCAAAGTACCACTCTTCTCTGCAACAAATTTTTGTGCCTGCCAGTGTTTGTCCATGCAGAGGGACACATGCAGCATGCCCTCCAGCAGTAAACCACACCAGAAGCTCCATTTCCTGACCATGTGGCCTATTCCTGGCAGGGAAGCTGCCAGGACCTTGTTGAAGGCAGGGCTTTTCACATCACTGTCCCTGCCTGGCTGCGAGTGTTTTAAAAAGCTGTGACCTGTGAGGCTGTGATCAAACCCCAGTCCGTGGGCTCCTGAGGGGAAGCAGCACATGGAGAACAGTGCCAGGGCAGAGGGGAGGGCCAGCATGGCAGGAGGCGGGGGGAGGGCACCGTGCCTGCAGTCCTCTCCTCTCCTATAACCCATCGTGCTCTTGCCATCCTCGCAGGCCCTGCAACTGGTTCCTGTTCTCTGATGTGCTCAAGCGGCTGAAGCTGTCCTCCCGCATATTCCAGGCGCGCTTCCCGCACTTCGAGGTGGCCACGCTGCCCCGGGCAGAGTTCCAGCGCCAGGTGTCCCTCAGCCAGGTGCTGGCGCAGGAGGAGGTGCCAGCAAGCCCCGAGCTGGCGCCGGGCGCGGCAGAGACTGTGGAGCTGGTGCACTACGAGCCCGAGCTGCTGCAGCTGCTGGGCTCGGTGGTGGAGTACCAGGCGTGGAGCAGCTGACGGGGACAGGCCACTCCCGGCATCACGAGGCAATAATAAGGACCAAGGGGAAGCAGCTCTCTCAGCGCCAGCAGCAGGGACCCGAGTCTTAGAGCAGCCGCTCCTCCTCTCCTCAGGGTCTCCGCCAGCTGGGGAGGGAGGACCCTCGCCTCCAAGGCATTCCCAAGGACCCCCGCCCACGAGCAGTGGCGCTCGCTGCCGCCGCCGCCTCACCCAGCCCCGGTGGGTGACGGAACCCCCAGCGCGGGGCTCAGCGAGGGGTGCGAGCCGCCGCCCCTCCCCGCCGGACCCTACGGAACTGCGCCTCTCCGTTTGCCCTCCCCCTCCCAATGTCTTCCATAGTATTTATTTAATTAGTATTTAATTTGTAATGTTTTCTTTGTTTTTGCTGAGTCTGTATCACTGTGATGGTGAGCTCCAGGCTGTGGGATGAGGCCGTCCCCCGCCCCTCTCCAGCCCAGGGGTTCCCGTCCCTCCCTGCCAACAAGCCAGGGCACAGCCCCTTCCCTTGCCCTTGTAACTGGCTCCTGCTGCCAGCGCTCAGCCCCAGCCGGGAGCCGGCCCCACTGCTCCATCCCCTCCCGTGCCTCCTCCTCCATCTCATTCGTGCTGCAGCTCCCTGTCCCCGGCGGTGCCGCCCGGGCAGGCGCAGCCCGCGGCCCCCAGCGCGTCCCCCGCTTCGGCAGCTTGTGCCCCGCCGCAGGCCCTGTCCCCTCGGCAGGAGCCGCCCCCCTGGCCCGCGCCTCGCCGGTGTCCCGGGAGCGGCTTTCCGTGCAGCCGCGGGTGCGGGCAGGCTGCTCTGCCTCGGGGCCGGTACAGTTTTATTGTACAGGTGCTAACAGGACTGAGGTCGGGACAATCGGGGGATTTCTGGCTCTCCCCGCTCCGCAGCGGGAGCCTTGGGTGAGTTTTTTTGTTGGTTCGTTTTTTCTTTGTGTTGTGTTTCTCCCCAGCCAGGGCAGGCGTTTTCCCCCTTGGAGCCCTGCTGCCAGCCTTCCCTCCGAGGGCCCGGCAGCACCTTCTTTAAGCCAAGGGTTTTTTTGCCTTTGGGTGTGTATTCTGGTTGCTCTTTCTGATTTCTGTTTTATTATATGCAGCAACAGGCTGTGGTGTCAAAAACACTGATGTACAGAAAAAACCTGCATCAGGCTCCCTGGCTCCTGCCTTTTTTTTTTCGTGTCCAGGCAGATTTCTGTGCATGTCAGCGTGAGTCTGTGGTTCAGGGAAGGGTGAGGGGAAGTGGCCCGTGAGACCTGCAGGGCCCATGTGTCTGCACAGCTGGAAAACCAGGGACACTCCACTGTTCCTGCCTGACCCTGGTGCTGGGAACTCTGCAGCCAAGCCCAGTGATCCCCAAACACGGATGTCGGGGTAGCCCTGTCTGGTCCCAGCACCCCCAGCCTGTTCATGGGGCAGCTGGTCCCTGGCTGGCTTTCTCTCCTCTGTGGGAGCAGAGAGCACTCAGGGCAGTGCTGTAGTTTTGTTGTTTCCTTAGGAAGGACAGCAGGAATGTTATGATGATAGGACTAGGAGGAAAGCTTTGCCCACACACCACCAAGAAGAACTCCCCAAAGTGGTACAAAAGCAGTCAGGCAGGTCTTAAAAAGAGATGCTCCCACACTGGGAAGGCTCCTCATGAACCTAAGGAGGTGCAGCCACAGGGAAAACTCACCAAATGAATGACCTGAAATGTTCACTTCAAAGCAGATGGGTGGGAGGGAGCTGACAGGGTTCAGTTGAAGGCTGGCCACCAGCATCAGCCCAGGGATCTCAACCACAGAAGCTGGAGCACCTGAAGCCTGGCGGAGGCCAAGGGCACAGGCTCTGCTTGGCTGGAGGAGCTCAGGGGCTTCCTGCTCTGCACGGGCCTCACTTGCAGCCGACTTTCTTCTGATAGACCAGGCAAAGGGGGGCAAAATTAGAGAAATGAAATATTTTATTAAAAGCGGTTCATCTCAATGAGCCATGGCCAAGAGTAGGGCGGCAGTGCTGTCCATCCCCACTTCTCTGTTGTGCTGCACTCGGGCCGCAGTGGCTGCAGGGCGCTGGCAGCATGAGGCCGCCCAGCCGTGCAGGAGCGCCAGAATGCCCTGCAGGATGGCTGCTGCTGAGCCAGGGCCTCAGTGCCTGTGGAGGAGGCAGAGCTGTGGGCCTTGGTCTGTGTCCACTCATCAGTGATTTGAAAAGAAGCTGAACTCTTCTTTTGTTTTGGAGTCTCAGTTTCAGTCTCCTGGTCAACCATGAGGGGAGCAGCTGAATTTTTCTCCTCTTCTGCCACAGTATCTGTCTGTGTCTCCTGCTCAGCATATTGAACAGCTGAATCCACTTCTTGTGCCCAGGTTTCCGTCTGGGTTTCCTTATCCACACGGTGAGAGGCCTTTCTCCGTGGGACAGGAATTGGTTTCCTCGTGGAGGCCTGGAAGGAGAGTAGGGGAATTGTAGAGGCCACTGGGCTTCCCCCAGCAGCAGCAGCTGGGACAGGAGCGCTGGAGCTGCTGAGCCTGCAGCACTGTGGGCAGGGAAAGCCTCGTCCGGCCCTCTGTGCTTGGCCCTCACCGCTTCTGGCCCCATCAGGCCGCTGCGGGCCCGGCGGCTCCTCACGGGTCGGAGCTGGCCAGCGGCTGCAGCTCTGCTGGCCGGGATGGCCGGCTGCAAGGAGCTGCCAGGGCGGGACTTGCGCCGCCGCGGGCCTTGTTCCCGGCTGCCCGCGTCCGGGCTGAGGCGGCTCTCGGTACCCGCCGAGCTCAGGGTGCTGTGGGACGATGTCAGCCGGGACACAGACCAGGCCTGGCTGCCCTGGGAGCTGCAGGGCGATGTCAGCCGGGGCTGGGACCGGGCCTGGCTGCCCTGGGAGCTGCAGGGCGATGGCTGGGACCGGGCCTGGCTGCCCTGGGAGCTGCAGGGCGATGTCAGCCGGGGTTGGGACCGGGCCTGGCTGCCCTGGGAGCTGCGGGGCGATGTCAACCGGGGCAGGGACCGGCCCTGGGAGCTGCGGGGCAATGTCAGCCAGTGCAGGGACCGGTCCTGGCTGCCCCGAGGCTGCTGCAGCCGTGGACGAGAGGAGGAAGAGGTGTGGGGCGGAGGCAGCTCCCTGGGCAGGGTGCTGGTGGACCTGGTGCCATCCTCCTGTTGGCCTCTCCCTCCGTCTCTCAGCTGGTGCCTCTCCTTGGGGCTCTGGGGACTAGGGTTCTGTTCCTCCATGGCTCCTTTTCCACACGAAGCTGCTACTTCCTCAGCAAGGTGTTCTGCTTGAGTTGGTACCCCAGAGGGGCTCCGTAAGCACCCCATGGGGAGGATGTGGCCCTGCTGTGTCACAATGGCTCCTTGGTGTCATGAGGCCCTGCAGTGTCACCCAATGCAGTTGTCAGGTGTGTTGGGTTTGCATGGCCGGGTTTTGGCAGCAAGGGGGCTACTGGGGCGGCTTCTGTGAGAAATTGCCACAACTTGCCCCATGTCTGACAGAGCCAACGCCACCGGCTCCAGGATGCACCCACTGCTGGCCAAGGCTGAGCCCAGCAGAGATGGTGGTGACACCTCGGGGATAAAAGATTTAACTGCAGCCCATGGGAAAGGACTCACACTGGAGAACTTCATAGACCACTGGCTGCTGTGGGAGGGACCCCACACTGGAGCAGGGGAAGGACCACAACCCCTCTCCCTGAGCAGGGACAGAAACAATATGTGATGAACGGACCATGGCCCTCATTCCCTGTTCTCCTTGTGACAATGGGAGGGAGGATGGAGAGCCCAGCAAGGAAAGGGAGGGAAAGTGGTTTTAAGATTTACTTCTCATCATCCTGTTCTGATTTTAATTGGTAATTGATTTTCCCAAGTTGAGTCTGTTTCAACAGTCTGGAGTACAGGCAGAGAGCCTGCAGGCCTGCTTGCTCCCCAGTGGGAATTCCTGCAAGGAAAGAGGGAGTTCTGCAGGCTTCTCCAAGGCTCACACAAGGGAAAACTGACCCCAGTAGGGCAGCACGTTCCCCTTTCCTCACCAGCCAGGCAGTGGTGCAGAAAGGAGCAGATGACTAGAACAATCAGACTTTATTGGTGCAAACACTGGGCTTGAGTGAGTGGAATATTCCCAAGTGCTCCCAGGAAGCTGCCTACGGTGCAGGGGTGCACACAGCCCACTCCCTCCAGGTGTTCCTGCTGTGGAGTTCAGTCTTCGTGGATGTTGAAGAGCTTTGCTACTTCGTTGAGGTCCTCATGCTCCTCCCCATCTTTGATGATCTGGAAGGAGGAGAACACATTAAATCCTGTGAATCCTGCAGAGAGCCAGTGCTGCAGGACTGTCACAGCCAATGCCAGGAACTCCTTGGATCCTCTCTGAAGCACCAGACTGAGACAGCCACAACACAACAGCTCTTTCTACACCCAAATTCACATGGGAGTCTTAAATGTACCATCACCTGCCTACAGGAACAGCAAGAAAACCAACCTCCTGTCCTTGTTTCTGGGTTTCTCTTTACAGCCAGGGAGAACAAGTGTTTTAAAAAGAGATTCAGCTCTGCAAAGGTGAGCCTGGCCCTGACTTGGAGCCAGGATACCTGGCTTGAACCTGCAACTTTTAGACAAGATGAAGAGACTATGGATTTAGAACTGCTAAGGGAGGGAGAGAAGGGGAGGGAGGCAAGGAGGCAGGCAGGATCTCCCAGGGGGATGGCAGAAGCAACATGTTTCAATTGCATCTTCAGATTAGATATCAACAAAGACTTCCACCATGAATAGTTTGTCTTGGGACAGATCACCCAAGGGCAGTGTGGGATCACTCCCACGGTTCAAACAACCAAAAATTCTTCAGAGGTGTTAAAACCTGACCTGAGTCTGGCTTAGCTGAGCTGAGAGGTCTGGGCCAGGCCACAGGGGTGGGGACACACCAAGCCCCTGCTCAAGGCTGCTCCAGCCCTGCCATGGTGGCTGTTTCTGGGATGGTGACATTTGAGACTTTTTCAGATGCTTGGACATGGGACAAAACAGCACAAAAATGGGACACTTCACTCTTGTGCCATCACTGTGACTCCAGCCTGTACTACAGACCTGGAATTTCAGCCATGCCAAGGCAAGGATTGGAGCACACACCCAATTCGAGTTATTTGTGTAAAAAATTTGCAAACATCAAAAAAAACCACAGGGCCAGCTCCCCTTATAAACCCAGAACAGTGTTCCCATGGGATGTTGCACCAGACAGAGCTTCTGCCTTTATTTATCCTCACTTTGAATTGACAGATTGATTTTTCCACAAGAAAAGTCCCGCTCTAACAAACCCCCCTGTCCACCATCCTCCCTGCACTGACCTTCCGAGCAATGGGCATCCTGTTGAAGATGTTCCACAACACAATTCCCACCACGACCTTATCCCTGAGGTAGAAAATGACACCTTTGCCGTAATCTTCTCCTTGCTTTGGGACTTGAGGCATTGGTGAAGAGCTTTGAGAGATCTGAACTTCTGAGGCTTCCGCTTCTGTTTCACTCTCAGATCGAATTCCAGTCCCTAAGGCAGAAATAGGAGGAGTCACACACCCAGTGCAGGACATGTGATGATGGGAGCAGACTCAAGAGCATGTTCTGCAGGAGCCTGAGGTGTTTCCCTTTGAGTTGTGTTCCCCAAAAGTTAAGTTTCTTGAACACAAGGATGAAAATATCCCAACATGGAGCATAACACCAACAATCCCCAACTACTACCCCCAAATGGAAAGGAGAGCACAGTCTGCTTCCTCCAGGCAGCAGATATAAAATAAACATGCTTGGATCCAGCGTCTCTGTTGTCTCAAACTGATCATTTTATTGCCAAGAAGATCAGACTTCCCTGAGAAAGTCTGCCTGGCAGTAGATGTGTTCTGTGATACCTTCTTGGAGGAATGCTTTAATCACATTTTAATATCCAAGCCAGCCTTTAAAGCTTGGTGGAGAAATGAGACAGCAGACTGCTGTTTCCTCGTGCTCTCAGAGGTCAGGGTGACTCTGTGGTCCCCACAGCAGCACGGGCAGGAGCTCCCCGGTCCCTACCTGACAGTTCTGTGGCGCATTTTGGCGTGTCCTTCGCTGTCGCCTTGGCAAACACTCCCACTGTGGGCAGACTGCTGTCCACGAGGCCAATGGCTTCGTAGCCCACGTTGGGGCCCAGATCACTCCTAGGAATGAAGTGGGAATGAAGTAATTGGTAACAGTAGCAGAGACAAATCCAAGGCAGTTCCATCCATCCGTGCTCCACTCCTTACCCCAGCATGCTGTGGGCAATGCTGGACACTGACACACTGACTGAGACATGGAGTCTCCTCTGCACACACAGGTGGAACAAGGAGTCAAGACATGACAAGCCCATGGCCATGAATAAAACGAGCTCACTGGCCAAAACTCTGAAATCCTTCAGGCCTGCTCCCTGGGAGGCAGCTGGAGGCTTCCCAGCTTCTGGCAGCGCTGTTATCCACACCAGGCTTGGCAGCATGGACAGTCATGGAGTGAAGATTTTTGAGAGCATTTAGAAAAGACTAAAGGGAAGAAACTTTGCCATAACACCTTCTTGAACAGGGCACCCAAGTCTGAGCTGGGGTGCTGATAGTAGATAAAGCAGCTGTGGTTTGGGACTAGCAAGCAGCAGTGTCTGAAGTGTTTCCCAGGATGCTGAGGAAACAGGTGCATCACAAACCATGAATCTATGTACAACACCACCTCCCTGCCAGAATCCTCCAGCACAGACTGGGGTGACTGCAAGGAACACCAGTAATATGGCAGCTGTGATCACCTGAAGCTCAGGAGGGATCATGGAATGATTTGGGTTGGAAGGGACCTCAAAACCCATTTCATTCCACTCTTCTGCCATGGGCAGGGACACCTTCCACTATCCCAGATTGCTCCAAGCCCTGTCCACTTCCAGGGATCCAGTGGCAGCCACAGCTTCCCTGGGCACCCTGTGCCAGGGCCTCATCACCCTCAGAGGGAAGGATTTCTTCTGTATATTGAACCTAAATTTCCCCTCTGTCAGTTCAGAGCCTCTCCCCCTTGTCCTGGAGGAGGGACTCCAGTCCCTCCCTTCCTTGCAGCCCCTTCAGACACTGGAAGACGCTGTGAGGTCTCCACACAACCTTCTCTCCAAGAGGACCAGGATCCTGAGCATGCTGACAAAATGCATGAGGAATTCCTGTCATTTCCCAGCTTTTCAGCACGGGGGATGGAAGTGTCACACTTCCAGGGCTGGCATAGTGTGACACCTGCCAACAAACACGGGGCTGCAACTCACAGTCCTCCTTCACCTGCATCTGGTCATGGCTGAGAGCATCCCAGGGGAAAGCACCCCTGGGAAATGGCTGTCTCTGTCCTCAGCTGCACTTGATGACCTCTGAAGTTTTCCCCAGCCTCAAGGATTCTGTGGCTCTATGTTTCTTGTTTAAAAGTGAAGTGAGAAATGCTCTGGGCCCTGAATCCAGGCAGGACAGACCAAGAGTTCAGGTAAGTGACAGCAAGTCATAAATAACTGTTTCTATGGGGATTTCTCTGAAAAAAACTAAAACTCTTTCACCCATATTTGAAATCCTGTCAATAAACAATATTTGGGATTTTTAATTGGTCTGAACTAACAGCCTTTTGGATTTTAATTTTTGGGGGGCTTTTTGTTGTTTCATTTTTCTGTTCTCATTCATTTTGTTTTAAAAAGAACTTCAGGAAAATACAGCCAAGTTGCCCATTTCCCTGATACCTCTCTCTGGAAAACAGCTTTTCAGGTACTCCTGGATGCAGCAATGCTTTGCCACTAAAGCATCAGTTCAGCAAAGTGCAACACTCAGACCCACAGATTGGGCTGGGGAACTTCAGATAATCATCACAGAAAAGTTGCTGCTAAATTCAACCTGTACATCAGTCGCTCTGTATTGCTCCTTGCTCTGCGGAATGGGACTCATTCTGGGAGAAACTGGGATCTGCAGGAAGGGAAAGCACTTGAGGGAGATGAGGGCAGAGCAGCAAATGCTCAAACACCTCCCCCAGCCTGAGCTTTAGGAACATGAAGCTGTACCAGGTGTTTGCTGAGGTGGTTTCACTCCCCTTGGGAAACAGACACTTCTCAAGGTGTATCTTGTCCAAGCTCCTGCAACGTGGCCACACAAGGAACCCCCAAAGAGGAAAGGACTGTTACCAGAACATGGACTGGTGCCAGTAGGGCTTTGCAGCTCCTGTCATGTTTTCTCCAGCCAGTCTCCCGCTCACCACGGCATGATCATGGTGCTCCACACGCCTGCGGCCCAGTTTGATGTCATAAAAGCAGGCAGCATCCCCTGCCTTGGAGAGAAGCATCCCGTGAGCACCGTGACAGGGAAAGCTTCCACCAGTGCCCAAACCAAAAACATCAGGAAGAGAACACATGGAACAAGGAACTGAGTTTTTCTGACAAACCCCAAACACCACCACTACCTCATCCCACTCCCTGGACTACACAACTCCCAGTTTCTCAGCATTTTTCCCCAATCTTTGGAAAAATAATGCAGCATGAGGTACGTTTTCCAGAGGAATCAAAGTATCAACGCCCACCAAGGGACTCTTATGCAAGCAAGTGATCCAGGCTATCTTTAGGTTACCCCAACTCCTCTTACACAGCATAAATATTCCAAACTTGCTGTGGTTACCACGGCAACGAGGTGGCTGCAGCGCCTGACCAGGCTCTGGGCCTGCGCTACAACTGCTCTCCTTACTCGCTCCTGTTCACCCCCTTCACCTCCTCCTGTCATTCTGTGTCCCACTACAGCAGCAGCAGCACTGGGAGGCTGTGCCCACACTCAGCACCCAGATGTTGTGGGAGGCTGTGCCCACACTCACCACCCAGATGTTGGAGCGTGCCTGTAGCTCTGCGTTCACCCGGAACCCCCCAAAGTCCGAGTCCACCTCCAGCCCTGCTGACTTGGCCAGTTCCACGTTGGGCTCCAGCCCCACTGCAGCCACGATGTGATCAGTCTCCACCTGTTTGGGAATGCATAATTAGGATGTTAATTCCCTGCGTGCTCCTCCAAACGTGACCCTCTCCCTGTTTCCCGTTTACCTTCCGGCCGTCCTTCAGCTGAATCAGCAGCCGGTTGCCGCAGACCGAGACGGATTTGACCACGGCATTAGGCAGGACATTGACCCCCTCTGGAAACGAGCACAGGACACCTCACTGCCTGCTCAGGGCTGGGCACATCCCACCTGCAGCAGGTGGTTGGTGCAGACAGATGCCGGGTGAGGAACCAGGACAGAGCCCACTTGAGCTTTGCTGCACGTGTTAGTGCAGCTCTGGGGGAAGCATGAGGAGACGCCCAGATAAAAAGTGTGAAAGCTGCTTAAAAGACAATCCAAATTACATCTCACGTGATGACAAGGCCACATCCAAAAGAATTCCCTAAAACAAGTGTTCAGGAACTAAGAACACTCAATTACCTATCGCTATGCCACAGCCAGACCCAGAGATCCAACAACACAGCTTCCAAAAAGGAAAGTAACTCAGACCTGTGGGTTATCAGGCCCTGCAATCCACACCTCAATGACATTCCTCCTCCCTCTCTCCCTCTCCACTTCCCATTGCACAGGATTATTTTGCACTTAATGCAGCAAATGGAAAAAGGTGTCTTGGATCTTACTGACTTTATCAGCTAAACACTACTGCACCTGACCAGACCCAAGTGTGTGCATGGACACAGAGATCATTCCAGGGAAACAGCCACAGGGAAGGAAAGCCCCACTGACATGAGCAAGCCTGCTTACTCAGCTTCCCCAGAGGAACTGTCAAGAAGCCCAGGATTCAGGGCAGCTTTGTGCTGCCCAAGCTGCCTAAACTGCAGCTTCCCCTGTGCTGCAGCCAGGCCACTTCCCAAGGCTCCAGGGACAGAAAGGAGCTGAATGTCCCCAGGAGCAGCTGCCTGGCAGCCACCAGCCCAAACCCACTCAGCAGCTTCACCTCTTCTGACTTTCTCCGTGGTCCAGTTGCTCAGGTATTCGGGCAGGAC
Organism: Ammospiza nelsoni; assembly: GCF_027579445.1. Classification (NCBI taxonomy): domain Eukaryota; kingdom Metazoa; phylum Chordata; class Aves; order Passeriformes; family Passerellidae; genus Ammospiza; species Ammospiza nelsoni. Next base: position 19,172,180 of record NC_080647.1, on the reverse strand, counting down.
TTTGCCCATGTTGCCATTCTCTGGAAACAGCTGGATCACCTCCAGGCCTCGGGTTCGTGCTGGAAGGGAAGCATGGAGCAGCAAGATGAAGAGCAGCAGCAGATGTTGGAACGCACACACTTTACACAAGGAGCTTGACAGAAGTTTCCAAATCTGGGAGTTCTGGCTCCCAAGGAGTCACAAAGTGACTGACTACTGTTTCACATATACCTGCAAAGTCTAGATAACAGACTTTTAGAGAAAACACTTGGTATTTTGGCAAAAACTTTTTAAAATTACCATAAAGGTTCTATACACACACTGACAGAATCCAGCTGCTCACCACCTTTTTGAAATCACAGAATTATGGACTGCTTTGGGTTGAAAGGGACCTTAAAGATCATCCAGTTACAACGCCAAAATCATAGTTTGAGGGTGGCATTGAGCACAGAGAACAAATGTAACTTTTGAGAGGGTGGAATGACTCTGCAGCTCGCACTGGCCCGCAGAGCTCTCACCTCTGTGGTCAGAGGGCGAGACTGGGAAAACCTTGGCCACACAGGCAACAAAACACTTGTGTGTTGTTTCCTTTAAGAGTCTGTGCAAAAACTGAGCAGTTGAGGACTGAAAAGAAGTTTCTAATGTGAGGCTGCTGCCACTCAGTGCCTGTCACAGCTGGGGACACGCTCACCTCTCCTTCCCAGAGCGCAGGCCAGCTCACTGCCGAGGAAACCACCACCAATAATTGTGATGGACTTGACTTCCCTGGAAATCTTCTCCAGCCTTTGGAAGTCCTCGATCTGAAAGAACATTTACCCCCATTTCCAATCCTAACAGGAATGGCAACGTTGGTCATATGCAATGGCTTTTATTCACTTTGGAAGGTGCAGCAAAGTCACACAGGAGGTAAAATTTAAAAAAACACCTAAACCCCATAATCCCACACACTGTTACAGCTCTCAGGCTGAGGTAAGCAGGTGAGTGGTTGAGTAGACTCTACCATGGTTTCCTGCCTGGGAAAAAGAATAAGCAGGCAATGGATTCCTGGGCATCATCTGAGGGAAGCATCTGAGCCAAGGCAGGACCATCCCAACCCAAAGGAGAAGAGTTTAAAAACTGAAGAGTGGTAAATGGCTCTGATTTATTCAGCCTAACAGGGGCTGGCAGCACCTGGAGGTTACCTTTCGGAACAGGGTCAGCCTTTTCTGCACTTCTTTTCCAGCTCTTTCGATGGCAGGCAGGTTCCGTGGGGATCCCCCTGTGCACAACAAGGAGAGGAGACTAGTGACACCACAGCCATGGCACTGGATATCCACAGTGCAAAGCTGTCTTGGATCTCAGTTGTGCTTCTCAAACTGTTCCAGTATGGGAATATCCCAGTATCCCTGTTGCTGCCTGAATGTCCCAGAAAATCTGACAATGCAAGGCAGGTGAACAATGCAGCATGGTTGTCTGCACAAGTGTCCTTCATGTGACTGCTCCACATCATGTTTGACACTGCAGAGACTTCTTCTCAAACAGAACCAAAGAATCATGGTATGGTTTGGGTTGGAAGGAACCTTAAAGCTGATCCCGTTCCACCCCTTGCCATGGGCAGGGACACCTTCCACTATCCCAGGCTGCTCCAAGCCCCATCCAGCCTGGCCTTGGACACTTCTCAGGGGCAGCCACATTTTTTCTTGGCAACCTGTGCCCAGGAAGAATTCCTTCCCAGTATCCCACCTAACCCTGCCCTCTGGCCTTCCCCATTGTCCTGTCACTCCAGACCCTTGTCCAAATCCTCTCTCCAGATCTCTTGGAGCCCCTTTTAAGCACTGGAAGGCTCAACGATCTCCTAAAAGCCTTCTCTTTTCCAGGCTGGACTCCCCCAGCTTGACTCCACAGGGGAGGTACTCTTAAGAATTTATCTCTAGCTAAATGTCACTGAAATAAAAAGCCTGGCACAAGACCAGGAACAAGAGAAAAAACCACAGCACTTACCAGTGGCAATGAGACATTTGTCATAGGATATCTGGGTCCCATCATTAAGCTTCACTGTGTTCCCTCTGACATCCATGTGCACAACCTGCAAGATGAACCCAGATGAGATCAAGCTCTTCACTTCATGGACTACTGATCAGAGTTACAAATGTGGAATTAACATTCTCCTACCTTTAGGTTTAGGGTAGGGGTAGGAATGGGGAAGTGAGAGGACTGGAAGTGGGAATTGAGACAACTTCTTTGGGAGTCACCGTAACTCAGGTTGATCTTCCCAAGGTCTGAGTGTGAAATGGGCTCAGACACAGCATATCTCAGCAGAAGAGGAATCACTGACATTTGTCATAGCAGCATACAAACAACTGAGGATGTAAATATTTTAGAAGGTTCACCATAAATTTCTCCACCTTCCTGCTGCTTCGGCACAGTGCTCCTGCTCACCTTATCACCCACTACCTTGATCTCTGTGCTCTCCTCACCTCACCTTCCAGCCCACACAGCCCAGCTCCCACTTGTCACACCCTGTCTCTAAGGTCTACATATTTTTGTCCCATGCCCAGACTCCAAACGTATCCTTCTCTCTTCCTCATCATCTTCCCTCAGATCACTGCTATTCCTCTTGGCTTCTCCCACTTTCAAACTTCAATTCAGATTAGCATAATCTCTGCTCAATCACATTTTTCCCAAACTTATCCAAATTCCCCTTCCCAGCCAACTCCTCCTCCAACTCCAGTGGTTCAGTACCAGCTTAGAGTGCAGGTTCTGTTCAAGAAGAGCTGTGGGAACAACAGCCAGTGCTGTACCCACCTTTTTGCCAGGCAGAACTGCCACCCCACCATTTTCCACACAAGGCAGGTCCTCGACAGGCACGTAGAAAGACGGCGGCTGGAAATAGATACTGAGAAAAGCTCCATTATCAAACAGGTTCCTCTTGCTCTGGGATACCAGATATCCAGCTGTTCAGCAACTCCAACAAGATAAAGACAGCTTTGTGCATCTCTAACAAGCTCCACACTTATTTATCTATTTTTAAGTAATAGGGTCTTCACACTGTTGAAGTTCTAGGGTTTGGATCACGGAATCATAGAATTGGTCAGGTTGGAAAAGATCATAAAGTCCAACCACCAAGTAAGGCTTAATCACAGAAGTCACAAAAATCAAGTGTGATCCCATGTCCCTGGACCTCTGTTCTAACCTGTGGAGCTTCACCTTTATTAACTTACTTCCCAGGACTCCTGCCCATAGAGGGACATATCTAGGGGAATCACAGCAAAGTTCAAGAGGCATCGAGTACTGAGCAAGCTCTGGTGGGAAGCAGAATTCCTGAATCCCTCCTAGCACCAACACACTTTCCCTGCCCTCGGTGCTCCACTGGCTGGTGGTTCTCTCCCAAGAACAGTTTGGTCATTGTCACCTTGTCACTAACCACCTCCTGTGCCCTGTCCCCTGCAGTGCCACGTACCTCCTCTCCTTGCCGTTCCACTGCTTGAACCGCAATGTCTCTGTCACGTTGGGATCATCGGAAAACCACAGTTCTTTGGAAAGGGGTGGACGCATGTAGGGCAGGGCAGGATCTTCAGACACAATCAGCACCTTTAATTGGCCAGGAAACACATCAGCTGGAGCGAGAGCAGGCAAACAGGGGCACACACAGAGCAGGGCAGGACGGAGCAGGGCAGGACGGAGCAGGGCAGCTCTTACCCGCGCGCCGGGGTCGCGGGCCCGGATGGATCTGGCGGCAGCGAAAGCAGCAGTTCCTCCGCCAATGAGCAGGAAAGGGACGTGGGATGGGACCTTGATAGGAGTGACCGGAGCTGCAGGTGACAGATGGGACAATTTACTGCAAATACAGGCACACGGCCCAGCCCCAGGGGACAGAGTATGTCACCAGAGCCCTTCCACATCCACACTTCCTTTGGAAACTGTGCTCCTTCTGCACCAGCACCCTTCCCAAGAACCCTGCTGCTGCTCCCCCCAAAGCTGCTCCCTGCAGGAATCGGCTAGATTTCAGCAAACTGGTTTTTCTAAGTGAGCCCGAAAGTCTGCACTGCCAACCAGTGAGTAGTTTATAAGAGAGGGAAGTTCCCCAAAAGGCCAAGGCACGTTTTTTGGTAATTTTGTTCAAGGAGACAACTTTTGAGTTGCGTGCAGAAGGCACCTCCTCCCACAGGCAAGTCCTGTTGCTGAGAAACATGCGGTTAATCCGTGGGCAGGGACAAAGCAGGCAGTTAAACATTGGCACCAGAACTCACCTGCTGTGCCCTGAGGAGCAGCACCTGCACCAAAAGGGAAGAAAGACATAGCTTACGTCAGTGAAGCACAGGCTGTGGTTTGAGAGCTGCAGTTCAGGGCTCACTCAGGGATGAACAGGCTCTCCACTAGCCAGGGAGGGAGGCCCTATGGAATCAGTGTCCTTGCCTGACTGTGCAAAGGTAAAAGCCAGAAGCAGGGCACACTTTTTTCTCTTTTTACCACAGAAGGAATAAATGACAGAAATCAGCCCCAGGAGACATCCTACTTTATCCTCAGTATGGTGTGTAAAACAGCCTCTGCTGGGTCATGGAACCAGCACTGTCTTCTGTGCTGGGAAGTCATAGAACAACAGAATCCCAGAATGGGTTGGGCTGGGAGAGACATTAAAGCTCATCCAGTTCCACCTCCCTGCCATGGTCAGGGACACCTTCCACTAGACCAGGTTGCTTCCAAGCTCTGTCCATCCTGGCCCTGAATGGGAATTTGAAACAATGGCACACACTGAGAGGTGCAATCCTACAGAGGCACATCTGTGATTCCAGAGAGGCTCTGTTCTGTTTGTTTTGGAGGACTCAAGCTCATGAAGAACAGCCCAACCCCTGACCTGCAGGGTACCCACCTGAGGCAGAGGACTCCTGGCCTTGGGATTGCCTGGCTGTCATGGCGAGCCGGCTGGCGTATCGCTCTTTGCTCTCCTGTATTGTTTTGTATGCCTGCAGACACACAGGAGACACTGACCTAGTACACCTCACAACACCAAGGCACCATCCTGCTGCTGGCCCTGACAGGCTTTTGTCCACCCCACATGCTGAAAAAGCCAGTGACAACATGTGGGGCAAAATACACCTCCCTGGACAAGGTACCCATTGAGAACATGCTCAGAAAATGACCTGCTCCACCAGGTGTGGTGAGCCCTGGATGTCTGGCTGCTTCCCAGAAGCAATGAACCTTCCTGCAGGTGTTTGGCTGCACACCTGTTCTAAGGGGAACCAGCTCCAGTGAAGGAAATGCAGCCAAACCACCCCAAGATGCCATGCAAGCTGCGCCATGACACAACACAAGACTGCAGAAAGGGAAGACAAATCCAAAGAAAAAGCATCTCCCACCTTCCAAAGCCCAGAGCAGCTGGGCAGAGCCAAGAACCTGACTGGCTTTCTCTAGGCATGGTGGTGGCAGGACAGCCCTGACACTAGCAGGGCCTTGAGCCACGGGAGTGGGGCTGTTCCAGGCACTGGCCCTTGGATGTGAAATCTCTTCCAGCTGAATCCTGACCTGTGCATTTGACTGTGAAACTCGGGATACAGCATAAGCAGAGCCTGCATGTACAATTTACTGGTACAGACAAGGAGGGAACATCTCTTATATCACATTAACTTATAAGAAAAACTGGGTTCTCCTGAACAGGAGCTGACTGAAGACACTGGGAGTGCTGGGAGCAGGTCAGAGTCCAGTATTTTTCCCCAAGGGTAAAAAAATTAAAGGGAAGCAAACCTTTCTTTGGGGCAAAACCTTTGCACATAATAATCTCTATCATGTGCATGACATCAAATTTCATTTGCCAATCCTCACAAGTTGGTGTTTTATAGCAAATTCTTTTAAAAAAGAATGGAGGAATTTAATGCCAGGCACAAAAAAGAGCACAGGACAAAGGCCTGTCCAGGGAACTGGAGAAATGCTGGAAATATTAAAAAACAAGAACTTGTCTGTGTTTAGAAGAATGAAGATAAAAGTATTTAAAAGCCTTTTGCTCAAAGACAGAAAAGCCAAGGTTTACAAACCACCTCTGCTTTTACAAGCAGAGTCAGGAAGGTTTTAAGTGAGTTCAAAGGGCAGCATAGACCAAATTAAATCCAATCCTTTAGGGAAAAACACTATTATGCACAGGCAGAACATCAGATCAGCCCTTGAGGATAAATATTTCCAATGGGACAATGTCAAGTTCTTTCTAGTTAGAAGCAGAACTATACTTTGCCAGGACATGGGGTGATGTTTCAGTGCTCCTCCATGAGGAAATCACCAAGTTGGACAAGTTTTCTTTCCTTCCCTTTAGCACACTTATATTCAGGAATTATTTCCTTTTCTGCATGCCAACATTACTGATATAATGAGAAATGCACTAATTAGTAATTTGTGCCCTTACACAGTCACAAAAAAGACGGCCAGTTTGAGTTTAGATTTACTTAATGTGGAAAGGGTAATTCTAAGGCAGGTTTCTCCACTAAGAACTGCACCATCTGAGAATATTCAATTTGTAACCTGAAATTATTTGGCAATGTCCCTTGAAAATGAAGTACCTGAGGCCAGGGAGCACAAAGAGGGCTGGCAGTGAAGGGCTGCAGGGTGGGAGGTACAGACAGGTGCCCACCCTCCACCCTCCCACCCCACAAACACCTTTAGTGAAGCATCTTACATAAACTCCTGTCCCAGTGACTGTTCCTCCCACTATTAAGTATAACAAGAGGTTGCTGCCAGCTTTGCCAGGAACACCTGAAGACGTCAGGGATCTAGAAGGGCATCTTAGCTGATGGCATTGCAAAACTGCAGGGGAAGACAGGCAATGGAAGAGAAGAGGGAAAGAGCTGAGTATTAGGAAGGATTCTTGATTAAACAGGTCTTGGGAAAAGCAGAGTGCACTTTGTAATTTCAGCTACCTTGTCTGCCAAAAAAAAAAGGGCAGCAGGGCACAGGAAAGAATTATATTTAAAGGAAATAGGAAAACATTTTTCTTCCACACACTGTTTTGAATTTTTATTCCATTTTCCAGGAGCTTCCTTTGGAGAAAAATGGAATTTGGAACTTTTAGTGAATACGATCCTCCTAGAGAAAGAGCTTGGAACACAGATTTGTGTGGTGTAAACTTGGGATCCATCCACTCCCAGGCAATGCTGAAACTCTTCAGCTCTCTGGGAGTGTCATTTACTCTTTCAGTGAGGCTGCAAACCTTTATCCTTTCCAAGTAGAACATAAATACTCCCCAGCTGGGGTTGATTTGGTACACTTACACAAGTTAAACAAATGTTCTGAACTGAGATTTGGCAAGGAATTGTTTGTCTCATACAAGACAACAGACAGAGCTGTTGTCTGGTCATAACAAAAAAACCCAAGAGTGCCTTTAAGGTAAAAAACTTAAAAGGTAACTGAAATTACAGTTAAAACCCTAGTAATCATAAGAAGTTACTTTCCATTTAGCTCCCCCTTGAAGTTTTCTGAAGGAGGAAACAGAGATAAAGCTACAGAACTCAAAAGCTGAGTTAAGAGAGCTGGAATACAGCAAATGCTCGACAGGAGAGATGGACTGCAGCTTCTTCCCAGGAACCACCTTTCTACTTACATAGGCACCTGCTCCTAAGGTGGACAAGCCCATAATAAGGACAAAAACCGAATTACTGCCCTTTTGCCCAGGCACGCCTGTGCTAGCCACTTGTCTGCTCAGCTGCAGGTCTGGGGGCACATTCCAGCGCTGCAACAACGTGCCTAAGGAACACAATTTATTGGAGAAACAACACAAAAACACCGTCAATACAAAGGTACATCAGGAAATTTAGAGACTAAGTCAGTTCTGAACCCAAACGAATTCCTTGTTTGGAAAACCCAGCCCCACATCTGAGCGACTGCAGGGCATTATCCTGAGCCACAACAGTGTGCTCCGGGCAGCTGTGGAGACCAAATTATCGGTAAGATCAAGGGGTAACTGAACTAACTGATAGCAGGAGCATCCCTAGGCAGCTGCCTGCAGCTGGAGCCTCCAGCCTCTCTGGGCTGACCATCACAGAGATGTGTCTTGGTGGTTCCAACACCTTCTCCAGGCCTCTTCTGCCCGAGGAAAAGCAGGAGCCAGGCCAGGGTGGGCAGCAGGGATGGTGACACCGGCACCAAACTCCCTCTGCTCACACGGCTCATTCCACCGGGATAAACCTCCAGCAAGGGACGGGGTTTTGCTGGCAAAAAGGGCATCCCCGGTGGAAAGGAGCAGATCCGGGTGCAGGCACCTCCCGCCGCGCAAGCCGGACGGGGAGCGCCCGTGGCTGAGCCGCTGCACCGCGTTTTGTTTCTCCATCCCCAAATCGCAGCCGGCGGCCGGCCGAGGTCACGCCTGAATGGAGCGGTGGCGGGGACGGCTCCGAGCGCCGCTCCCGGCACGGCCGATGCTCCCGGGAGAGGTTCGGGCTCTCTCAATCCCCGCCTCCGCCTGCTCCCGCCCGGTGAGAGCAGAACCCGCCTCACCCCTGCCTGCAGGCACTCATTTGTGACAAAACCGCAGCAAAGCCGGCAGCGCCCGCAAAGAGACCAAGGTCCCGGCCATCTCCGGGTCACTCACGCTGTCCCAAACACGTTCCCGAAGCATCCGCACCTCCGCCGCCCGCGGCCCCTCCCGCAGCGCCCCGGGCACGGCCGTGCCCGCACCGATCCCGCGGGATGCCCGCCCGGCCCGGTGCCCTCCGCAAACCGCGCTCCCGGCCGCCATCGGCCCCGGGCCTGTGCCGCAGCGGCGGGAATCGCGCCCGGTGCCCCCCGGTCCCGGCACTGACCCGCGTGGGCGCGTCCCCGCGGCGGGGGGCGCAGGGCGCGCGCCAGGCCCGCGCGGCAGCGGAACATGTCGCCGGTCGCCGGTCCCTCGGTCGCGGCCCCGCCGGCCCGGCCCGGCCCCGCCGCGCACGCGCCTCCCGCCGCTTCCGGGCGGCCGCTCCGCGCCGCCGCATCGATGGTGCCGCTGCCGACATGTGGCGGCCGCCCCGCCGCCTCCCGCGCCCGCTCCGCCGCGCCGCCGCCACCGCCACCGGGCCCGGCCGCCGCCTGCTGCTCTCCACCCCCATCTTCTACGCGAACGGGCCGCCGCACATCGGGCACCTGTACTCGGCGCTGCTGGCCGACGCGCTGCTCCGCCACCGCCGCCTGCGCGCCGCCGGCCCGGCCCGGCTCTGCACGGGTCAGCGAGACCCCCGGTCCGAGCCCCCTTCCCCGGGGATGACCCCCCTCCCCGTGTCCCCGGGCCCCTGTGTCCCCGCGGGGCTGCGGGCTCCGGCCTCTCCCCACGGCCCCGCGGCCTCTCTCCGTTTCAGGGACCGACGAGCACGGGCTGAAGATCCAGCAGGCCGCGGCCGCGGCGGGGACGTCGCCCGCGGAGCTCTGCGAGCGGGTCTCGGGGCTCTTCCGCCAGGCCCTGAGCCAGGCCGGCGTCGCCTACACCGACTTCACGCGCACCAGCGAGCCCCGGCACCAGCGAGCCGTGAGGCACTTCTGGGGTGCCCTCCGCGATGGAGGGGTGCTCTACAAGGGCTCCTACGAGGGCTGGTACTGCACGCCCGAGGAGAGCTTCCTGCCTGAGAGCCAGCTGGCCGAGGGCACGGATACCCAGGGCCGCCCCTGCAAGGTGTCCTTGGAGACCGGCCACGAGGTAAAGGGCTGCAGGAGCACTGCGCGCTCACCTGCCGCTCTGCTCCGGCCAGATTTGGGGTGTTTAATGCTTCCCGTAGCCTTTTATTTATTCATGTTGGCTGAGACTCACCTGTATTTCAGTGGAGTGTCAGAGAGCTGCCAGACCCCCCCTGGCAGGTGCACATTGCGGCTATGTGCGACGGGAAGGATTCAGCCCCTTCTGAGTCCATAGGCTGTTGGCCTGGGAATGGTGTTCTGCAGGAGTGATGACAGAAGCTGAACAGGAGGATAAGGGTATATTTCACTGAGGGGTTCCAACTTTCAGACCTATTTTGTGAGACAGTTCAGTTTGGCCTCTGGGCACTTACCCATCTCTTAAATGGGTTTTGGCCCTGCCTAAAGCACTGTAACATCACCTGCCTGTGGTCAGCCAGAATGGGTGTGCCCAGGAGTCTGGGTCTCTCTGCCACCGTTTTCTTAGAAGGTGTGGAGTTACAATATTTAATCCAGCAACTACAGATAATCCTGCTCAGAGCTCAGCACAGATTATGCTCCTGTGCTATTTGTATGAGGCTGGGATGTCGGAGCGTTGGTCCACACAGAAAAGGTTATATTGGCAAATAGTAACTCTTGAGAAAGCACCTAGGGTATAATTGGGGAAAAGATAAGTTTCCAAGCAAAGTAATCATTCTTTAGATTTAAAACAGTCAGCAGATTTGAAAGTCAAGAATACCCTGAGAACAGTTCCTGGCCTCGCCTGTGTGTTGAACTGTCCAAGGAAATAGGAGTATTCACGGAGCAGAGAAGCTCTTGCAGTGTGGTGAGCAAGGATGGGAGGGTTTATTTCCAACCTGAAAGAGGCAGTTGGGCAGTTTGTTCCTTGGGAATTTTGTGAAGGAGAAGGGGGAGTTTTCACATGCCATAAACTCCAGACTTCTGGTGAGTGAGTGGGTTCTGGCATCCGGTGGAGCCTGGGGCTGAGGACGTACAGCTTGTCTTTGATGATGCTCCTTATCTCTTCCTGGTACACTGCAAGATTGCTGACCCAGCCATGGATCCCTGAGTGCCTTACACAGCTCACTCGTACCACATCCACCCACCACGTTTTCACTGGTTTAGCTAAATGTGTCATTTAATGGATTTAACTGTGGGGGAGAAGTGCTGTCAGTGCTGTAAGCAAAGTTAGTGACTTAGATGCATTAAAGCATAAATTGAGGAAAAAGAGGAGTATGGCCCCAGGAGAACAATGGCAGGCATTAGGAGTGGCAGTAGGGTGAGACTTACAGTGTCATTTTGTCTTTTCATGATTTTCCAGTATTATTGCAAAACAATGTTGTTAAGAAGGTGTATTCTCATCTCCCTAACTCCTTTCTGATGTCACATCAGCCTGGCAGGTAATCCTTCCCAGGGTTACGAGTGTTTTTAGAAGCAGGATGCTGAACCATCCCAGGTGCCTGAGTCCTCAGGTGTGTTCCTGGGGATCCCTGAGGCAGTATCTTGGGTAAGAAGGTTGCTACTAGTCACGGAAAGGTGCAGACAGCTTCCCATGGCATGGGAGGACACCCAGACACAGGCAGTGTGCGACAGCCTCCGTGCTGAGAATGGTGTGTGCACATTGTCAGCCTGTTCTTGGGGCCATAATCCTTTCCTCTCCTGCTGTCCCAGGTGCACTGGACCAAGGAGGAGAATTACATGTTCAGGCTCTCAGCATTTCGGGATCCCTTGCAGAACTGGCTCCGGGACAACCCACGTGCCATTTTTCCTGAGCCTTTCTACCAGTGCGTGCTCCGTTGGCTGGACGAGGACCTGCCAGACTTGTCGGTGTCCCGCGAGCGAAACCGGCTGCAGTGGGGCATCCCCGTGCCCAGTGACCCCACCCAGACCATCTACGTGTGGGTGGATGCCCTGGTGAACTACCTGAGCGTGGTGGGGTACCCTGAGAGCCACGGCGCGTGGTGGCCGGCCGTGCACCATGTCGTGGGCAAGGACATCCTCAAGTTCCACGCGCTGTACTGGCCGGCGCTGCTGCTGGCGGCAGGGCTGGAGCCCCCTGAGCGCATCCTGGTGCACTCCCACTGGACTGTGCGGGGCCAGAAGATGTCCAAGAGCCTGGGCAACGTGGTGGACCCCGGCGTGTGCATGGGGCAGTACGGCGTGGACGGGTTCCGGTACTTCCTGCTGCGGCAGGGCGTCCCAGAGAGGGATTGTGACTACTATGATGAGAAGGTGGTGAAGTTGGTGAATTCAGAGCTGGCAGATGCGCTCGGGGGGCTGCTCAATCGCTCAACAGCCCCCAGCATTAACCCCAGCAACACCTACCCCTGCTTCTCAGAGCCCTGTTTCCCCAAGGTCCTGGATTCCAGAGAGGTAAGCGGCACAGGCAGGGCGTGTGCTGAGGACTACAGGCTCGTGGCAGCAGTGGCCTCGCTGCCTGTGCAGGTTGACACTTATTTCGAAGGCTTCCAGATCTACAAGGCTTTGGAATGCATTGCCCAGTGTGTGAGGCAGACCAACGGCTTCTTCCAGAGGCACAGGCCTTGGAAGCTTGACCGAAGGGATACTGTGGAGCAGCTCTGGCTGGACACCATCCTGCACGTCACGCTGGAGTGCCTGCGCGTGTACGGGACGCTCCTGCAGCCCGTGGTCCCACACGTGGCAGACAAGCTGCTGTCCCGGCTGGCTGTCGGGCCAGGAGAGAGGCACCTCTCTGGTCTGACATTCCTGGCACGCTATGATGGAAAGCCATGTCCCTTTGAGGGGAGGCAGCTCGGACCTGACACTGGCATCTTGTTCCACAGGCTGGGCGAGTTGGAAACTATGAAGAAGAGAAAGCAAGAAGCTCAAGTCCCTGACAAACAGCTTCTGTGAATAAAAACTTCCAGGAATTCCTGGAAAACATTGTTAAAAGCACTTTCCTCCCATTCCTGGTGGTGGTGTGGAGGGGTGGGAAACTGGCCTGAGTAGGGAGGATCAAGCAAGCCCTAAGGAGAGATGGGCTTGGTCCTGGGCCTCCTTGGTGTTGTGTCCTTGGACAGGGAGATAGAGGAAGGGTCGCTCTGCAATGTCCTCATCTCACTTTTGGTCCACAGGTTTTTGGCCAGGTCAGAAGTAGCTGGGGGTGGTCAGAAATGGTTCTGGGGGCCCTGCTGCCCATTGGGTCTCTCAACTGATCTCCCTTTGTGGGCCAAAACTAGTCTGAGTGAGCCTCAATGGAGACAACCCTGTGTGGCTGCTCTTTATTCCTAGGGCAGGACAGTACCATGGTCAGACAATGTGTCTCATTCAGCAGTGCAGGACCTGCAGATGTGACTAGAATGGGAAAGGGGGGCATGAGTTTCATCAGACTCAGCTTTCTGAGGCTTTTCCAGTTGCTGCAAGGCTTAGTGCACCCTGTTTTATGTCCATGCTGCTGGAAGCAGACGAGCACTGACACTCTGGGGTGGTGGTGACCACTGGGAGTGTCTGGTAAATCCTTCCCAGCCTCTGGTTCCTGCAGGTCCCATCAGTGCTAGCCCTGGAGGAGTCACCTTTCAGAGGCCCATTTTGGGGGTCTTTGGCTTCTTTTGGGATCACCTGGGCTGCGTGAGCAGGAGCCATGCCCCATGTTCCAGTCGGTCCCCATGCCACTGTTGCTGTGCCACTGCCTGATGCTGTCCCAGTCCAGCTGACCTGAGTCCCCTCATCCCCTCCTGCCATAGCTCTCCTCCTGCAGATTGTCACCTGCACCCTTACTTCTGCAGTCCCTGTGTGCGTGCTTCCTGCTGCAGCCCCGTGCCCTCGTGCCGTGGGTGCTGGCTCCCCACTGCCCTGTTTCTTGGGGCAGGAGGGACACGTCCCCTTCCTGGTCTCTCTGATGCTGGCACACGGGGCTGTGGCTGCCCAGCTGAACATGAAGAGGGTCATTGTGGCACCGGCGGTTGTGATCCCACTGCCACCTCTTGGCACTGGCACTGTGCGGATGTCGGTGTCCCCGCTGTGCCCCTCGGTCTCTCGCTCCCTCCGGGAGGGGCCAGGCCCGCTGCCCGCAGCCCCGCCGGTCCCCGCCGCTCCTCTGGGAACGCTCGCGCCGGCTCGGGCTGAAGGCTCTCGGTGCCCGGTCTGCGGCTCTGAGCCGGGCCCGTGCCGCTGCCGGAGCCGGGAGCGTAGGGCGGAGCCGCGCGGTGCCGGTGCCGCTACGCGGGGCGGGGACGGGCCGTGCCGTGCCGGAGCCGGTGCGTGGGGCGGGACCGTGTGGTGCCGGCCCCGGTACGTGGGATTGTACCGGTGCCGGTCGGCGGGGCGGGACCGTGCAGCGCCGTAGCCCGTGTGTGGGGCGGGGCTGTGCCGGTGCCGCTACGCGGGGCTGCGCCGGTGCCGGTGCGTGGGGTGGAGCCGTGCTGTGCCGGTGCCGGTCCGCGGGGCGGGGACGAGCTGTGCCGGAGCCGGGGTGCGGAGCGGAGACGAGCGGTGCCGGTGCCTCTATCCGGAGCTGTGCCGGTGCCGGTCGGCGGGGCGGACGCGGTGCCGTGCAGTGCCGTAGCCGGTCCCCGGGGCGACGCGCCCCTATGAGCCGGTGAGGCCGCAGCGGTGCGGGAGGGATGGCGGCGGGCGGCGGCGGAGGGCGACCGCCGGGCCCCGACCCTGCGCTGGAGCCCTACGTGCAGACCCGCATCTTCAAAATTATCGTGATCGGAGACTCCAACGTGGGCAAGACGTGCCTGACCTTCCGCTTCTGCGGGGGCACCTTCCCCGGCAAGACCGAGGCCACCATCGGCGTGGACTTCCGCGAGAAGACGGTGGAGATCGAGGGGGAGCGCATCAAGGTGGGCCCCGCACCGGCTCCGGGCTGGCTCACACCAGCCCCGGAGGGACCCGCTAAGCCCGCGGTGGGTCCCACACCGGTACCAGTGGGCCCCGCTCTATCCTCCGTGAGCCCCACTCTGTCCCCGGTGGGCCCTGCACCGGCCCCGATCTGCAGCCCCAGCAGCGATGGCAGCCGGTCCCCATCCCTGCCTCTCGCCAAACCCCTCCTGGGGGCTTTTCCTTTCATCCCAGTTGGAGGGAGGGAACAGAGCCAGGGAAGAATTCTCATCCCTGTGTTGCAGAGATGGCCCTGGACCAGTCCCTGCTGCCTTGTCGCTATTTCTGGGGTTGGCTTGAGCATGCAGAGATCAGAAGTGATGGCTCTGGGTGAGTCACCGCCACCCTTTCGATGGGCACAGCTGGATCCTCGCAGCATTGGGGTGGCTTCAGCTCCGGACCCTGGACCAGCAGAAGGGTAGAGCTGCGGTGGGATGGGGACAGGACTCAGTGCCACAGCCAGGGGGTCTGGGGGGGCAGAGGGTGATGGGCTGGCAGCAGCCACACTGGAAGGCTGAGAGCTCCTCACATGGGCCAGTGGCAGCGGGCTCGGCCGCCATGGCAGCAGCGGTGCAGGAACCTGCTCCCAGCTGCACCTGGAGCTGTGATTGCAGCAGGATGAATTTTCTTATGAAGGCTGGTGTGACACCTGTAAAGAATGATCAGCCCAGACCTGAAGAGCTCTGGCTGGTGTGTCAGAACAAATCTGGCACTGGTAGGAACTACCCAGGAGCAGAGTTTGTGGTGGAGCTTGGCCTGCACAGCTGTGGGGATCAGCACCCACAGCCCCTGAAGAACAAACATCGCTCCTGATCAGAAGTTGAACTCACAATGACACCAGACATTGTGTTGGTGGGTGAGAGCTTTGGCTGTGCTTCTAGGCTGTCCATGAATGTTTTTCCCTCTGTTGTTTAGAGGTGCTCATCCTCCCTGCCCTCCCCGGCTCTGT
The DNA here is from genome assembly GCF_027579445.1 of Ammospiza nelsoni. NCBI lineage: Eukaryota > Metazoa > Chordata > Aves > Passeriformes > Passerellidae > Ammospiza > Ammospiza nelsoni. The sequence goes on along the minus strand of NC_080647.1, from coordinate 19,156,807 downwards.
CCAGCCCCACAGAGCTGTGCCAGTGTGAGCTGTGGTGCAGGCTGGCATGGAGCCTGTCTGCTGCCACTATCCACAAAATGTTGCCAGGTTTTCTACCTTTGGATATTATTTGAGCTCCAGTGGGCAGGAGTGGGAGGTAGTGCAGCAAACCAGCCTTTCCTGGGATATGTATCCTAGAGAGAAGGTGAGAGGTGGGACAAGGACCCTCCTTCTCTTGCTCTGCCTGGGAGAGACTGGCCCTGAAAGGACTGAGCAGCAGCTCTGCTCCGCCAGCATTTTTCAATTGGAAAGACTCTGAGGCAGGTACTGTCTCCATGGGTACAGGGCAATTTGAATTAACCTGGAAATTGCCACTTGCAGGCTACAAAACATTTCCAGGAGAACCCAGACTGACCCCTTGGGCATGCTGCTGGTTACCAGTGTTCAACCAGACTTGGTGTCACTGACCAGCACTGTCTAGGCCCAGACATTCAGCCAGTTCCCAGTCCACCTCATTGCCTGCTCATCCAGTCCAGAGACCTCCTGCCATCTCTGTCACTTGGGGTCAGGAAGTTGTCATCGACGGTGTCCTGGAATGTTCTGGACTGCCTGTGCCCTGCTGTGCTGTCCTTCCATGAGGTGTTGGGGTGGCTGAAGCTCTCTGTGAGAACCAGGGGCTGCAAACACAAGGCTGCTGCTCACTGTCCAAAGAGCACCTCATCTGCTTGCTCTGCCTGGCCAGGTGCTCCATAGCAGAGACCCCCTACAATGTCATCTCTGATGTTTTGTTTTTTAATCCTCCCCCACGAGCTCTGTTGGCTCCTCACCCATCCCCACAGCGCTCCTGGCCCTCCCACTGTGCTCCTACACAAAGGGTGGCTCTCCCTCCTCATTTTCTCTTTTCCTCTGTGAAATCATCAGTGTTCTCAGTCATGGCGTAGGATTTGGTGCGCAAATAGACATGGATCTGTTGGAGTGAGTCCAGAGGAGGCTGCAAAGATGCTCTGAGGGCTGCAGCCCCACTGAAGTCAGGCTGGAAGAGCAGAGGTTTTTCAGCCTGGAGAAAAGAAGCCTTGGGGGAGACCTTAGACCCCCTTCCAGTGCCTGAAAGGGCTCCAAGAGAGCCAGAGAGGGACTTGGGACAAGTGATGCAGGGACAGGACAGTGGCCTTAAACTGAAGGGGGGCAGGTTTAGATTGGATATTAGGAAGAAGTTCTTGCCTGTGAGGATAGGGAGGCCCTGGCACAGGTTGCCCAGAGCAGCTGAGGCTGCCCCTGGATCCCTGGAAGTGTTCAAGGCCAGGTTGGACAGGGCTTGGAGTAACCTGGGATAGTGGAAGGTGTCCCTGCCATGGCAGGGGGTTAGACTGCATGATCTTTAAGTTGCCTTCCAGTCCAGACCATGCTGGGACTCTCTGAAACCCAGACAGCAGGAAGACCTCCTGCAACCCCTTCCCCATGGCCTTGCCATGCTCCACACTCCTGTAGCATCTTTTCTTGTCTGCTTCACTTCCCAGGTGCAAGTGTGGGACACAGCTGGCCAGGAGAGGTTTCGGAAGAGCATGGTGGAGCACTACTACCGCAACGTGCACGCCGTGGTCTTCGTGTACGACGTGACCAAGATGAGCTCCTTCACCAACCTCAAGACGTGGATCGAGGAGTGCAACGGGCACGCGGTGCCCCCGCTCGTCCCCAGGGTGCTCGTGGGGAACAAGTGTGACTTGAAGGACCTGATCCAGGTGCCATCCAGCCTGGCCCTCAAGTTCGCCGACGCTCACAACATGCTTTTGTTTGAGACCTCGGCCAAGGACCCACAGGAAAGCCAGAACGTGGACGCGATTTTCATGTGCCTGGTGTGCCGGCTGAAGGCGCAGCGCTCGCTGCCCTGCCGGGACACGGAGGGCTGGCCGGCGCAGCCCCAGCCGCAGCCCCGGCGGCTGGACGAGGCCAGCGGGAAGGGCTCCTGCCCATGCTGAGCGGGACCCGCCCGGACCCCAATAAAGGCTCTGAGCCCCCTGCGCTCCGACTCTTGCTTTGCGCCTCAGCCCGGTCGGCCGAAACCGTCTGTGATCGGCCCCGCTCGGCCACAATCGGCCCGGTTCGGCGTGCAGCGTTCGGCTGCAATCGGCCCGATTCGGCTGCAATCGGCCCGATTCGGCTGCAGTCGGCCCGATTCGGCTGCAGTCGGCTCTGTTCGGCCGTGCTCGGTAATTATTGCCCTGACTCGGTTACAATCGGCTCGACTCGGCCCCATTCGGCTATAATCGGTCGACTCGGCTGCTATCGGCTACGTTCGCCTCGGCTCGGGGCGGGGCGGTGCCGCGCGCAGGCGCGGTGCGCGCTGCCGCCGCCATGAAGTAGGTGTGGGGGTGTGGGGCGCAGGCCGGGCTCAGCCCTGTTCCGCCGGTGCTGGGGCTGACGGTGCCTCGCCCGCAGCCCCCTGACGAAGGTGAAGCTGATCAATGAGCTGAACGCGCGGGAGGCGGAGCTGGGCGTGCAGGAGGCGGTGTCGTGGCACGCGGAGTACAAGGACAGCGCTTGGATCTTTGTGGGTACGGACCGGGCTAGGGGTGGGGACCGGTGCCGGTACCGGTGCTGTTGACCCGTTCCTTCCCTTCCTTCTCCCGCAGGCGGGCTGCACTACGCGCTGACCGAGGGTGATGTCATCTGCGTGTTCTCGCAGTAAGTGCCGCAGCCCCGGCCCCGCCGCCCCGGGCGCTGCCGCGGTGCTGACGCTGTGTGTGTGTCACAGGTACGGCGAGGTCGTCAACATCAACCTCGTGCGCGACAAGAAGACCGGGAAGTCCAAGGGTTTCTGCTTCCTGTGCTATGAGGACCAGCGAAGCACCATCCTGGCTGTGGATAACTTCAATGGGATCAAGGTGAGTGGAGCTCAGGCGCTGCCGGGGCTCCCCGAGTGCTCCCTGCCGTGGGCAGCGGCCCGGGGCGCCGGGAGCCGGCGGTGACAGCCCGGCCCCGCAGATCAAGGGACGGACCATCCGCGTGGACCACGTGGCCAACTACCGGCCCCCCAAGGAGTCTGAGGACTGGGATGACGTGACTAGAGCCCTCCATGCCAAGGGCTGCGGGGTCAAAACGCCGCCCCACACCTCGTCCGACTCCGCATCTGAGGATGAGGATGTGCTCGTGAAAAAGCAGAAAGGTAAGGAGTGTTCCTGGCAGGCTGGGTCCCAGGTGGGCGTGCCCATGGTAGGGTTTGGGGGCTGGAGTCTGCGTGGAGAGAAGGTTGGAGAAACAAAAGTGGGTGCAAAATGAGGGTGGGAATAAGATGTTGCTACAGAGTGCTGAGGAGACGCTCAAAAATGAGGGAGAAGGAGAGCCATGAGAGAAGAGTCCTCAGGTCTGGAGAGGTAAATTCCACAAAGTGGATCACATTAATACTGAGGAAGGGGAATGAAAGGGAAGTTGGAAATTCTCAGCATTCCAAGTGGTGTGGAAATGCCCACACCATGATGAACATGATGTGAGTGTTAAAGAGAGAAGTGGGGTAGGTGCAGCTGGAGGAGAAAAAGTTGTGATTGGAAGTGAACTGGGATCTCCCTGAGGAGGAAGCAGGCTGGGAAATTGGGTGGAGGGGGAGAATTTGTAATGGAAGATGAGCTGGGATGGTGCCAGGGGGGCCATGGGGAGCAAGCTGCTCCTGGAGTTTGGTCCATCCCGAAATGTGAACCCTAATTCCAGAGAAGCAACAGAGCAGAGCAGAACGGTCCAAGTCGAGCCCGCAAGCCGGGAAGCGGGTGAGCACGGAGGAGCCCCATGCCAGGATCAAGATCAAGAAGGAGAAGGAGGACCCGGGGTACGAGCGCTATGCTGGCGGGAGCGCCGGCAGGAGCGCCGGGAGCAGGACACAGCGGGATGAGGAGCAGCGGCGGCACCAGCGGCACTCGGACAGCAGGGGGGACAAGAACTGCCGCGAGCACAGGGGCCAGAGCGGCTCCTGGGAGGAACGGGAGAAGAGGGAGGAGGCTGGCAGGAGGGGCGACGGGCACAGCAGCCGGCAGGATGCGTCCCCCAGGGGAGGCAGGTCTCGGGAGCCCCATTCCCGGCACAGGGAGCGGGGCTCTGGCAGAGACTCCGGTCGCTGCTGAGCCCTGGGTGAGCATTTGGGGTGATGGAGGCTCTGAGCCTGCCCGAGCCTCCTCCAAGCTCCTGGGATGCCATGGCTGGACCTTTCACCTGGGAGCTTCCCACTTGCCTCTCATCCCACCCTGGGCCAAGGCTCTCCATGCTTCCTGTGCTGCTGGCTGGGACAGGGGCCTGTCCTTCGACTGGGGAGGGTGTCAAGCAGCGAAGGCTGGGAGCAGCAGGATGCTCCCCTAAATCCCTTGGGGTGGTGTCCCCTTCTTGCACTGGGGGCAGAGGCTGCCGGGTGTCTGAGTTTGGGCCCTGTACCCACGCAGCATCTTCTGGATTCCTTGATGAATCCATAGGGCTGCACCGCTGTCATTGGGGTGATTTATTATGGATTTGTTTAAAGGTTTCTTAATAAAAGTTCCTGATAGGGAGAAGCTGGTCCCGAGAGCAGTGTTCCTGTCTGGGTTCAGGGAGGAGGTGTCATTTGTTTTTCTTACGCTGATTTTAGGCTTATTTGGGTGGAAAACCAGGAGCGATGGGAGCGTGGGATTCGCTGGGCGGGTCCGTGCCGCTTCTGGGCGCAAGGGGGAATTTCCTCCGCGGAGCAGCCGGGCCCGCTCCGAGGCAGCCGCGGGGTTGGGTCGCGGGCGGCCCCTGCGGCCCCCACCGTCCCGGCGCGGTGCCGGCAGGGGGCAGGCGCGGCGCGGCGGTGCAGGGCCCGGTTCCGGTCGCGGTTCCGGTTCCGGTCCCGGCTCGGTGGCGGCGGCGCGCGCGGCGGTGTCCGCCCGCCATGCGATGTCCGCGCTCAACTGGAAACCCTTCGTGTATGGCGGGCTCGCCTCCATCGTGGCCGAGTTCGGTGAGGCGCAGGGATGGGGCGGGACCGGGACGGGCGGGATCGGCAGTGTACCGGCGGGCGCTGAGGCCGGTGTCCCCGCCATCCCCGCAGGCACGTTCCCCGTGGACCTCACCAAGACGCGGCTGCAGGTGCAGGGCCAGAGCACCGACGCGCGGTTCCGCGAGGTGCGGTACCGGGGCATGTTCCACGCTCTCTTCCGCATCTGCCGCGAGGAGGGCGGACGGGCCCTGTACTCGGGGTGAGCACCGGGGCCGGGGCCCATCGGCAGCGGGTGCCGCTTCCCCCGGGGCCCCATCCATCCGTACCGGGACACCCACCCACCTGCCTCCCGGCCGGCCCCTCCTTGCATCCACCCGGGCCTCCTCTGGCTCAGGAGCTCCCACTGCCTGTGCTGGGCTCCCTCTTCGGCCGCAGCATCGGCCCGTCTGTCATGTTCGCTCCCGCCAGCCTGTTCCAGGTTCCCCCTCCGTCCCGGCATCTCCCTCCGCCCAGCCCAGGCCCTCCCACTGCTCACCCCGGGACCTCTCCCACACCCCGGCATCTCCCCCTGCCTTCCCCGGCATCTCCCCCACCCATCCCGGGTTCTTCCCCTCTGCCCGGCCCTGCCGCTTTCCCGGCACCCCCTCCCCAGCCCGGGTCCCCTCTTCCACCTTCTGTCTCGGCATCCCTCTGCTCCCTTGCTCCCTGCCCATCCCGGCCCCTCATTCCCTGGACGCTGCTGTGACCCCCTGGATCCCTCCCTGCCTCGTCTCCCTGAGCGGAGTCCCCCGGTGTTACCGAGGCGGGGAGCAAGGCCAGGGCTGTGTGGGTGCCATCCCCTGGCACTGGGCTGCGTGGGGCAATCCCGGGTAACCCGGGCAGAGCTGCATTCTTGGAGCCCCAGCGGGTTTGGGTTGTGCCTGGCCCCGCAGTTTGAGGGTGGGTGGGAGTGGCCCGGGCTGGCCCGCAGGGATGCTCAGGGTCCGTTCCCCCTCAGGATCGCCCCGGCACTGCTGAGACAGGCGTCCTATGGCACCATCAAGATCGGCATCTACCAGAGCCTGAAGCGGCTCTTTGTGGATCGCATGGAAGGTCGGTGTTGGGGAAGGGCAGTACGGGCACCTCCCAGCTCCCCTGCCTCACACTCTGGGCCCCTCCCAGCTCCCCTGCCTCACACTCTGGGCTGTGTGTTTTGCTCATTCCTTGCTCTGTCCTTTCCACCCCAAGATTCCCACAGGAATGGAGCTCCATTACTGGGTGCTGTGCTTTTGTTTGTCAGGGAGAGCAAGGATTGGATTCAATCCTGATGGGAACCTCACTGTGCTCTGCACTGCCTGTGGCTCCTACCCAAACATCTCCTTCCAGCCAGGTTCCTTCCTTTCACAGAGTCATAGGAGAATCACAGAATCCATTAGGTTGGAAAAGACGTCCAACCTGAGTCTGATCCCCACCTTGTTCCCAGCCGAGAGTGCTGAGTGCCACATCCAGTCCTTCCTTGGACACCTCCAGGGGTGGGACTCCAGACCTCCCTGGTTAGCCCCTGCCAAGGCCTGACCACCCTTTCCATGAAGAAATTCCTCCTGATGTCCAACCTGAGTCTCCCCTGGCACAGCTAGGCATATTCTACATAGGAATTGTGCAGTCCAGCTCTCTGGCTTTGGCCCTGCCTGTAAAGGTGAGGTTCCACCAGTGCCCTTGACCTGAGCCCTCTGCAGCTCTTGCCCGGGGAGTGGAGCAGCAAGAGTCTGGTGGATGTTCCCTGAGGGAGCACAGAGACCTGCAGGTGAGATTCCCATCCCTGCTCCGATCTGAGGGAATGGTGTGACACCGTTCCAGCCTGGGAAAGCGGGATGGGCGGGGGAAATGCAGCACACTAACGATACCAAGCTGTCTCAGGGGAGCTTTAGGTTGGTATCAGGAGAAGGTTTTTTCCAAGAGGGTGCTGGGGCACTGCCCCAAGGTTTCCAGAACTCCAGGAGCATTTCAACAGCACTCCCAGGCACAGGGTGGGATTGTTGAGGTGTCTGTGCCAGGTCAGGAGTTGGATTGGATGATTCTTGTGGAATCTTTCCATCTCAAGAGAGTCTGTGACTCTAGAGGTCCTTTCAGGGCTGCTGTCCTGCTTTAGTAAGGCCTCTCCCTGCCTGGTTCTGGCTGTGTACACAGTCCCCACACCCCCCTTGCTGTTCCAGCCTTTTCAGCTGTGAGCTCCATGCCTGAATGTTTGTCTCCCTACAGGCCTGGGGCAGCCAGTGGCCTGGTGTCCTCTGGGAGGTGTCGTGGTCAGTACCAGCAAAGGCCTGTGTGTTTTCCCAATGTAACCATCACCCTAACTCTGGGCCTGGAATCTGGGTTATTCCCTGGCACTAATCACATCTAACTCCCTGCCTGCTCTTGATTCTCAGCTGGCTCCAGGTGGCTCTGTGTAGGCAAATCCAGGGGGCCTGGGGAAACATGGGGTTGTCCCTCTCTGTCTGCCTCTGTCCTGGCTCATCCCTGCAATGAGAAATCTCAAATAATTGCTCACAATTTTCACGTGTCCAATGATTTTCCTTCTCATCAGTCAGACCCTCTGAGAGTGCATTGCTGAGTGTTTCAGCTGCCACCTTCTGTCCCTGACAGATGTGGGGACAGACCTGTCATGGGCTGTGGCACCTGCCCAGGCTCTGCTCCTGCAGCTTCACCATCTGATTTGAGAACTGAGCTGCTCTACCCAGCCTAGTGTGCCCCTCCTGTGAGGGTCTGACCTTCTTTCCTTGGTTGCAGATGAAACGTTGCTCATCAATGTGATCTGTGGGGTGGTCTCGGGGGTCATCTCTTCTGCACTGGCCAATCCCACAGATGTGCTGAAGGTAAGGGCTGGCTGTGGGACCCGTGGGAGGAGCAGCTCAGTGCTCCCTGAGCCACCAGTTCTGCTTGTTTGGGGTTTTTTAATGAATGGGGACCAAAGCCCAGGGTCATTAATAGATGTTTAAAAACACAGATCTTAGAGACCTCAGAATCCTGGAACGGTTTGGGTTGGGACAGACATGAAAAACCATCTCCTTCCACCTCCTGCCACAGGCAGGGACACCTCACACTAGAGCAGGGTGCTCCAAACCCTGTCCAGCTTGGCCTGGAACGCTCCCAGGGATGGAGCAGCCACAGCTTCTCTGGGCAACATGACATTTGTGCTGGTGAGGGGTGGGAGCTGTGTTATCTGACCTGGCCAGGTGAGCCAGCTGCTCCTGTCCCCTAGGTCACAGTGCTGGCACTGCCCCAAGGGCCTGCCTGTGACATGGAGTGAGCAGAGCCCAGTGGGGACTGCCTGGTGCCCTGGGCTCAGGGTAGCCCAGCTCTGGGCAGAGAGAGCCTGGAGAACCTCCCCAGTCATCTCCCTGTAGATCCCCTTCTGGGACTGCTTTCAGGGGGAAAGCGTTGTTCCTCATGTTCCTGTGCCCCCACCCTGCCCCTGCCTGCTGCTGTCCTTCTTGGTGTGGTTTGCAGGGAGAGGGATGTGGAGAACAGTGTGTGCTCTGAGCTGCTCTGTTCCTACTCCCAGGAGTTCCATGGAGCTGCTGTCCCTGGTGTCCTTGCCCTGTGGCCAAGTGCTGGTGCAGACGTCTGCCTGCTGACTCTTCCCTTTCTTTCAGATCCGAATGCAGGCTCAGGGCAGCTTGTTCCAGGGCGGGATGATCGGCAGCTTCATTGACATCTACCAGCAGGAAGGCACCCGAGGCCTCTGGAGAGTGAGCACCAACTCCTAGAATCCTCCAGCAGCAGCAGAACTAAGACAAATCTTAGGGAAGCAGGTGCTCTCCTGCTGTTCTGTAGCAAGGAACACCTGGAGCCCCTCCTGGCCCCTTAAACTGCTGCTCTTGTGGGACACAGTCTTTTCTGGTGTTGAAATTGTGCAGAAGGTGAGGGGGTGACAGCCTAGTTCCCATGTGCTGGTGCTGGGAGCAGGGAAGCAGTGTGGAGTTAATCCAGCTGGAATAACGCTGCCAGGGTGGAGTTATCCTCCTTGGCTTTGATGCAAAGCTGGGAAGCAGGTGGTGTGCTTGCAGGGAGGCTGTCAGGAGAGGGAGCTGGGGCATGGCTGCACTTGGTGACAGTGTCTGTGCTGCACAGGGTGTTGTCCCCACGGCCCAGCGAGCGGCCATCGTGGTGGGGGTGGAGCTGCCAGTCTACGACATCACCAAGAAGCATCTGATCCTGTCAGGCCTCATGGGGGACACCATCTTTGCCCACTTTGTGTGAGTACCTGCTGCAGGCTGGGGGGCTGTATGAGGGCTGGGGAGAGACCATTCATGGAGTGACTGGTCTGGTTCTGCAGGGAGCAGGGTTAGTGCTTCCAGAGGGTCTGGAGCAGGCTTAGTGCTTCCAAAGGATCTGCTCTGTCAGCTGGAACAGCTCAGAGTTAGCAGCAGGTATGGAATCATTAAGGTTGGTTAAGACTTCCAAGACCATTGAGTCCAACTGTTTCCCCAGCACTGCTAAGGCCACTACTAATCCATCCCCACATCCCAGAGACCTCCTTGGGGAAGGACCTGGCAGAAATCCTTTGGTGACATGAAATACCAGCTTGGTTTCTGCTGGCTAATGACAGAAATGTTACCCCACATCTGTGCCCTGGTATGAGCCAGGCAGAGATCCATGTGTGTAGCCACGTGTACCAGTCCCTCAGAAGCTGCTCCACTCTCTGGTCCTCACCTGTCCAGACCCTGTGATCTTGCAGCCTGTGCTGGAAGAGCCTTGGGAGAGGAGCAAACACAAAGCTGGCAGGACCCAGAGCAGTCAGTGCTGCAGTCAGCTGCTCTGGGCAGGGCTGGCACAGAACACTGGAATCCTTTTTCACCTCCATGGTGCAGATGCTGCAGTGCTTCCATTGGCTTTGCCAGCTGGGCTGAGGGTGAGGAGCACTAGGCCCTCTGTGGAGGGGGAGACTGGCATTTCTGTGGTCCTTTCTGGTGTCTTTGCTCTTCCTCCCTCCTTCCCAAAGAAATGTTTGTTCTGGTGGGAAGGATGTGCACTCCCATGGGTGCCTTCAGGTCTGTGTCACCTGGGCAGCACCTGGGACCCTTGCAGGGCTGCCAGTGCCCTGTGGAACCAGCTGTGGAACCAGGTGAGGGTCTGGCTTAGCTGAGCTGAGCATTTCCCTCCCCTGAGCTCTGCAGGGTCCTGTGGCAGCCCCACCACTGCCCCTTTCCCCGGTAGGAGCAAGTAGTGCAGCCCACATCCACTGCTAAATGCCTTTGCTAATGTCCAGAGGAAGGTATTTTGTGTCTGTCTGAGCGGGAGTGGCTGTGTGCAGGGCTGTTCCTGCCCTGATTTGGTGTGTGCAGTTCCAGCTTCACGTGCGGGCTGGCGGGAGCCATCGCCTCCAACCCCGTGGACGTGGTGCGGACGCGGATGATGAACCAGCGCGCCATCGTGGGCAGCACCGAGCTCTACAAGGGCACCCTGGATGGCCTTGTCAAGGTGAGGGGACAGGTGGGCACGTCCCTGTCCTGGGAGGCTGGCCAGGTCTCAGCACCACGCTGATGGGAGCAGTGAGATCCCGCAGTGACGCAGTTTGTCATCAGTGAGGTGGGAGAGGGCCCAGAGTCACTTCCCTGAGGCCGCTGTGAGCCTGAGCATCCTCCCAGCCTCCTGGAACAAAATTCAGGCCATGAGGCAGTTAGCTGGGTGCAGAGACTGTAGGTGATGCTTCACACACCTGCACGGGCCTGCGCTCCCTGCAGCAGCTGGGCAGGGCCAGCGGGGCGCACATGGCACTGGGGAGGGAGGTGGGCAGGGCATGGGCCCGGTGTGCCTCCTCATCCCTTTGTCTCTCCTCCCAGACATGGAAGAGTGAGGGCTTCTTTGCACTCTACAAAGGCTTCTGGCCCAACTGGCTTCGTCTGGGTCCCTGGAACATCATTGTATCCTTCCCTGTGCTGCTGGCAGGTAGTGGGGTGGGACAAGGGGAGAACCCTGCTGGGAAGGGCAGGGCAGAGCTGACCCCCAGTGGGTGCATTGGGGACCCTAATGGGCGCTGCTGATGGTCCCTGTAGAGCCTCTGAGGGCTGGGCTGAGACCTTGCATGGCCTGGGCTGCAGGAGATTCCTGGATGAGCTCCTGTTTGGGAGGGAATTGTGGGGAACATTCTGCTGCTGAGGCAGGTGCTGACTCCATGCAGGACCAGTGCTGCTGTGTGCTGAGCCAGAGCATTCTGCCTGCTGAAACTGGGTGGGGAGTTCACTGTAAAGAGCTCCCAGTCTGGGCTTGGAGCCACTTCCCTCTCCCAGTGGTCTGGGCAAGGCTGGGTTTGCTCTGGGTCCATTCTCCCAGCTCTGTCCTACCTGGGCAGCTCAGGTTGTGCTGCCTGGACAGGGAGCTCCATGGGTGGGTTTAAGGAGCTCCCTGAATGGGTGTCCAGCCCAGCTGAATGCTCCACCCGCCCTGCCAGGCAGCTGCCTCACATCTGTCCCAATTCCTTGACGCTCCCTTCAGTTTTTTATCACATACGAGCAGTTGAAGCGCCTCCCCTTCTGAGAGCTGCCTTCATCTCACCAGAGTCATCCTCAGGGCTGGCAGCAGGGCTGTGCTGCCGCCTCCCTCTTCATCCCACTGTCCCCATGTCGTGGTGTTTGGTCCCTGTGGGCTGGGCTCTCCCCACATGCATGGTCCCTGGAGCACGAGCTGCCTGGTGATGGGGGCAGCTGTGTGTTTCCCACCCGGAGGTGTCGTGTGCCTGGGCCTGCAGGAATATCTTCTGTGAAGATCTGTGTGTTCCAGTGGCCTTTGGGGCACTGTGGCTCGTGGCTGGCAGGTGTGGATCTCCTCCCGTGCCCGTGGGGCGGGGCCCATGAAGGTGCCATTGTCATCATGTTTCTTGCAGAACTTGTAACTTCATTAAATTATTTATTGACTGGATGGCTTGAGTTTGGATCTGTGCTCATTCACTTGCAGGGGTGTCTGCCCTTGTAGAGCACAGAAGTGTGGTTTCACCATGCTATAGACCCTTTCATTCTCCATGTATTTATTTAAAAACAGTCTGTAGGATTCATTTCTAGATTCATTTCTAGTAGAGATGTTTCTAAACCCAAGTTTGTTAGTATCAGAAAATGACCCTGTTGCCCTCTCAGCTCAATTTTGCCAAACCTCAGTCTCTTAAATTCCTGCTTATTATTGCAGTATTTTTGCTTAAATAATTTGTAAAGACAGGTACTGTGCTTTAAAGGTGAGCTCAGCACTTGAAAATAGTGGTTCTGGTGCTGAGGAGAATATTTTGGTCATCCTCTTCTGATTTTTTGGTTATTTTTTAATGTTTATGGCTATGGAAGCAAATGTTTTTTATGTTCCTGCTCCCTTTCCTCTTGGTGGGGTGACTTTGGTTTGGATGAAGGTCCTTGGTGACACAGCAGCACGTCCTGGCTGAGCCTGCTGTGAGCTGAGTGTGTGTGGAAGTCGTACAAGGAATGTTCAGCCAAATCCTGCTGGGGAAAATGGGGGGGAATTGGTGTTACAAAGTCCGAGCTGCCTGTAGAAGCTGCAGGGGAAGGGAAGGTGACTCCACTGAGCTTGGGCTGAAATCCTGCCTGGAGCAGGGCTCTCCGTGCAGGCCGTGCCAGGCACTGTGTGGGAACTGCTCCTGCACACAAGGGAAGGGCTGGGGGTGGAACTCCAACGTGGAAGGCTCCATGGGAACCAGTCAGCCCTCCCCAGGTGTTTAGGGAGTGTTTAGGGCTGATACACGAAAGCTAACAGTGGCAGTAAAGCAGGAGAGGGGGGCACTGGCTCCAGCCTGTACTTGCTCCTCACTGCCCTGCCACTTCTGCCTTGTCCTTGATCTCATTCCAAGGGTTTGGACTCTGTCCAGCATCAGGACAAAGGCTCCCCAAATGTCTCCCTGAGCACACAGAAGCAGAGGATGTGTAAGGCCACCACAACCCTTCCCGTGGGCGCCCGCAGTGCAGAGCCCGGGTGTTTTGGGGGCCCCCATTGCCGAGCTCCTGCCCTCCAGCTCCTGCCCCTGCTGCCCCAGCCGCCCTCCCCCAGTCACTGACAGACAGACAGACACACGCTCAGTCCTGCCCATTTCCTGGCAGCTGGGATTTTTCCAGCTCGTGAGGCAGGAGAGCTTGTGACACTGTGGGGGCTGGAGCCGTCACTGTCAGACCCTGGGAAGGTCAGAGTCCCCTGTCAGGGGTAAGGGGCGTTGTGGGGTTCTGTAGCACAAAGTTGCAGAGGCTTTGTTTTCATTAATTTCTTCGTTACAAGTTACTATTAGGTAAATACACTCATGACTAGCAAAGTGAGAGAGTGTGCATAGGTTATTTTTTACTGTTAGTAGCACTTACATAGATTTCACTGGAAGTATCGCAGCAAAGTTCATCAAACTCCTGCAGGAGTGAGGTCAGTCACTGATGGACAAGGTCTCCCTTCAGATATGACCTGTGTCATGGAGCCTGGAGCCAGCCTGCTGTGCCTGGTGATCTGCAGGGGTGTGCAGGGAGAGCTCCAGGACAGAGAGAGGCTCTTTGGGCCAGCAGCCAGTTACTTCTGCATGGTTCCATGAGTGGGCAGAAGACACCAGCTCTGAGGTCCATGTCTGCCTGGATCTGAGGGCCCTCTGTGGGTTGTGGTGTTTTTTTTGCTGTGCAGGTTCCAGCAATTCTTTGGTTTTAGCCTCTCCAAGGATACCCTGGGCTCCCTGTTGTGCTTGCCAAGGGCACTGCAGGTTCCCAGCTGTGAATGCTGCTGTCCCAGGCTGGCAGATGTTTCTCCATCTGTTTGAGCACACATCCCTTGTCAGTGCTGTTCCTCATTGTAACCAGGTTGCTTTCAGGGCTGCTGTTCCAGCAGGATGTCAGTGGTGTTTCCTTGCTCCCAGCATCAAGAAGCTGTCCTGGGTGTGGCAGTGACCCCCAGGAGCCCCACGAGCTGGGCTAGACTTTGGGAACTCTGTGCTTGTCCCCATTCCCAGCCTCTGTGTCTGAGCAGGCACTGCTCTGCTCCAGCCCCTGGTGCCTGGGGGGGCAGCCACCGCCCCGTGTGCCACCGCGGCAGCTTCCTGCCCAGGTGCTCCCTGCTCACCCCCTGCTCCAGGGTTGTCTGGAAACGTGGCTGGAGGGGAGGGACCTCCGTGGGCACAGCAGCGAGTCCAGCAGTCCCTGCTGCAGGCAGGCACTGGCAGAGCTCTGCTTCCCCCAGGGACAGCCCTGCTCCCCAGGCTCCTGCTGCTCCCCCAGAGACAGCCCTGCTCCCCAGGCTCCTGCTGCTCCCCCAGAGACAGCCCTGCTCCCCCAGAGACAGCCCTGCTCCCTGGAGAGTGAGGGGCTGTGCCTGCTGCCAAGTTGCACCTGCTGAGAGGCCCCAGGTGAGTGATGGCTGACAATCGTGTTGGGGATGCTCCATCCCTGGGGTGTGTCTCACATGAGGCAGCCATGGCCAGCTGGGCCCTGGGAGCCATCCTCACCGTGCTGGCCTCGCTCATCATCGCTGCCAACGTGCTGGTGGCCATTATCCTGCTCTGCCACATCCGGAAGAGAGGCTCCAAGGGGCTCTGTTTCGTCCTCAATCTTGCCTTGGCGGATGCCATGGTTGGCTTTACAGTCATGGGCCTGGCTGTGGATGAGCTTTCCCAGCCCTTTCCTGCTTCCCAGCAGTTTTGCATCCTGAGAATGGCTTTTGTGATGTCTTCCTGTGCTGCCTCCATCCTGTCCCTGATCCTGGTTGCATGTGACAGGCACCTGGCCATCCGGAAGCCTTTCCACTATTTCCAGCTGGTGACAGGCCTGCGGGTCGGGCTGTGCCTGGTGGGGCTCTGGCTCTTTGCTGCCATCATCGGCTTCCTCCCGGTCTTCATCCCATACTTCCAGAGGATCTCCAACCATTGGAAATGTTCCTTCTTCAACCTCTTCCAGCCTTCCTACATGCTCACCATGTTCTGCCTCGGCTTCTTCCCCGCACTCTTCCTCTTCCTCTACCTCTACTGTGACATGCTGAAAATCGCCTCGGTGCATGTGCAGCATATCCAGGAGGTGGAGCAGGCAGGGCTGGGTGGCGGCTGTCCCCCACCCCGTGCCACCAGTGACATGAAGGCCATGCGCACGGTGGCCGTGCTCATCGGATGCTTCACCTTCTCCTGGCTGCCCTTCTTCATCTGCAGCATCGTGCAGATGGCCTGCCCAGAGTGCTTCCCCTACAAAGTCATCGAGAACTTCCTCTGGCTGCTGGGGCTGGGCAACTCCCTCCTGAACCCGCTGCTCTATTCCTACTGGCAGAAGGACGTGCAGTTCCAGCTGTCTCAGCTGGCTGCAGGTGTGAAGAGGAGGGTCCTGCTCCACCTGGGCAACGGCCGCTGTTTCCTGGGCAGAAACACAAAGGCTCCTCCTGCCGTGTCCTGCCTGGAGCTCCAGGACTGACTTGGTAAGGAGTGGCTGTCTCTGGCTTGCCAGCTTCCCTCCTGCATTGTGACCATGAACTCAGGGCCTGCCAGCTCTGAAGGAGATCACAGATGGGTGGGACCAGTCTGGATGTTAATTTCCAGGCGCCATCGTGGCCGGATTCCAGCCTGCCCCCCGCCCCATAGCCCCCAGCAGAGCCAGTTCCCCCCAGCCCCAGGCAGCCCAGGTTGCAGGTGCTCCCTGGAGAGCCTCTGCTGGAGCAGCCCTGTGTCTGCTGGACCAAGCTCTCCCACTCACTCTGCAGGGAAAGATCCTTTGCCCATCACTAGCCAGCTTCCCCTGCCAGGTGTGTCCCCCCTGCTCCATGGGCAACAAACCCCCCGTTCCTGGGGCAGGTGTGGGCACAAGGATGGCTCTGACCCCTTGGCCCTGCAGCAAAGACTGGGCAGGCTATGAAGCATCCCCTAACTCTCCTGGAGCGCAGGTGCTCCCCCTCCCTTCCCAAACCCACCTCTCAATTCTACACAGGGCCATCCCTGCTTTGGGCTCTGCCTATGTGGAGCAGAGGTGAGGGGGTGAGTTTGGGGATGGGGACAGAGAGGCTTGGCAGTGACCATGCCTGTGTGAGGGCTGGTGTAACCCAGGGCAGGGGGACAACCTGGGCACTGCTGTCACTGTTTACCCAGGCTGTAAAGTGAGTCAATGAGTAACTGGCTAACAAGGAGAGGGAGGATTGGCTGCTTCAGAGCTCCCCACGAAGAAGAGCTGCTGTGTCCCCCCAGGATTTGAGACTGGAAGGATCCCTGCACACCCACTCTGCCCATGGGAACCCCCTTCTGCCCTAGTGGCCAGATGGCTGCCTCTGCCAGAGGCTAAAGTTGTACTTAATTGCTTCTCATAAAATAATTTCATTCCATCCACACGACAAGAAAACTTCCCTTAGAAGAGGTTTATTTGCTAAAAAAGTACATTACGCTGAAAATGAGGGTGCTCTGCATGAAACAGCAGCTGTTCCCACCTCTGTCCTTGCCCCACTAGCAGACACTGCTCACGGCTGTATCCACTTGCATCCAGAACTTGCCATCCTAGAAAAAGTGGGAAAAATAAAAGTGTCTTGAAAAGATTCTAAACAAGAGGCCCTCTGTGGCATTGCCCTCGGCCAGGGAAAGGCCTGGGACCAGGTCCCATGTGGCAGACACCATTCATGGCTGGGGTGGAGGCACTGACCCTGGGGGAGGGCTGCTCTGGGGGCTGCTGTAGGGATCTGGTGGGTGGATCTAGCCTGCCTCAGCTCTGGGCTCAGCCCATCATCTCCCTGCACGGGGATTTGCTGCCTGTTCTCGGTGATGCCTGAGCTCTGCTGGCTGTGCCTTTGATCATCCTCATCCTCGCTGAGCCTCTGCTTCCCTCCAACATCTTCCTGCAGCAGGTCCCAGTGGGAACAGGGACACTTTGGACATGGGCCTTGTGCTGCTTCCTGAGCTCCCTGACTGCCAGCTCTGCTGCGTGAATCTGTCACTGAGCTGGCCAGGCTGCAGGTCTGGATTGGCGTGAGGAGCAGGAGCCCTGGCTGGGCAGGAGCTCGTTCCAAGTGGGATCAGGGCTCAGGGAGCCTGCTCAGCGCCATGAACACACTGCAGTGCCTTGGATGGGAGAGGGGACACCTCCAGACGCACCTACAGGGGACACTGGAAGGGAGCCTACAAGAGAGATGGAGAATGTGGACTTTGGACAAGAGTCTGAAGTGATGGGACACAGAATAGCTTCCTGCTGCCAGAGGGCAGGGATGGATGGGATATTGGGAAGGAATTGTTCCCTGTGAGGGTGGGCAGGCCTGGCACAGGTGCCCAGAGCAGCTGTGGCTGCCCCTGGATCCCTGGCAGTGCCCAAGGCCAGGCTGGGACTTGGAGAAGCTTGGGATAATGGAAGGTGCCCATGACAGAGGGTTGGAATGGGATGGGCCTTCAGTTCTAATCCAAACCATTCTGAGATTCTGTGACACTGTGCAGGTGGGGGACAAGGTGCAGCTGGAGGCAGAACTCCCCCTGCAGTGGAGCGTCCCTTTCTGGGCATCTCACTGTGGCACTGACCCCTCTCCTCGCTGTGCAAGGCGTGGCTGGAAGGGCTCACAGGCCGGCACAGCTGGGGCTCCATCCCCGGATACAGTTCCAGATCCCGCTGGGTAACCTGGAGGGGCAGCCGCTCCCTGTGGGGCCAGGCCTGCTCCCATCGCTCATCGCAGAGAGAGCTCCTGCTGCTGTCCCGCTCCAGCCTGCGGTGACCGCGGCCCCGAGCGGCGGCGCGGGAGCGGCTGGACAGGGGGGCACGGGGCGGCCATGGCGGGAGGGGGACGGAGCCATCCTGCTGCACACCGGCACCGGCAAGGATGGGGGGCGCCTGCCCCGCTGCCGCCCCGCGCTGAATAAACAAACGCCCTTGTGCCCGGCTGGTCTCTGCTCCGCTACCGGGGGCTCGGGGCGGCACCGGGGACAGCCGGGGGCCGCTCTGCCCCACGCCAGGAAGCAGCAGTGGCACGGGGGGGAACACAGAACCGGGGCGGCGGAAAGGCGGGCGACAGCAGCGGAGCCGCGGCCGCGTGGCCGGCCCTGTCCCGGTGAGGTGTTTACGGCAGGATGTTCCTGCTGGGATGTTCCCGGTCCCGGTGGGATGGTCCTGGTCCCGGGGAGTGGGGCCAGTCCTGGTGGGACTGTCCCGGTCCCGGAGGGGTGGGGCCTGTCCCAGAGGGGTGGGGCCGGTCCCGGTGGGATGATCCCAGTCCTGGAGGGGTGTGGCCTGTCCCGGTGGGCGGTGCCGGTCGCGGAGGGGTGTGGCCGGTCCCGGTGGGTGTGGCCGGTCCCGGTGGGATAGTCCTGGCCCAGGGGGTGGAGCCGGTCTGGCCCCGCGCGCTCCCGCCCCGCCGGACGCCGTCACGTGCCCGTCACGGTGCGCGCGCAGCGCCCGCCCCGCCAATGGGCGCGCGCAGCGGGGGCGCGCGGGGCGGGGCGTGCGGCGGAAGCGGCGGCGCGTGCGGGAGCGGCCGGGCCGGGCCGGGCCGAGCCGGGCGGTGAGTGAGGGGAAGGGGGGGGGGCGCGGACCCGGGACACGGGACCCTGATGCGGGGAGCGGGCGCGGCCCTGCCCGGCCCCGCCCTGCCCCGCCCCGCCCTGCCCTGGCGGGAGAGGCCGAGTGGCGGCCGGGGCCGGCCCGCAGCGAGAGCAGCCGGGGCCGGAGCGCTCCCCTGCTGGGGCCCGGGCGTGCGGAGGGGCCGCCCCGCTCTCCATTGCCGCTGCCCGACCGGCCGCAGGGCTCGCTGGGCAGGAGCGGCCTCCTCCGCACCTGCGGCCCGGCCGAGCCAGCCGGGGAGTTTTGTGGAGGGCCTGAACGGCCTCGTGGGAGCCGTCGCGACTTCGGGAAGACTGGCGGGGACACCCGCAGGGCTCCGCGTCCGGCTGGGGGGTGGGGAGGCTGTGTGGGAAAGTTTATTCCACGTGGGAAGTGTCTGTGACACTCTTTGGGTTCAGTGGTAGTTAAAATAACTTCAAAAACGACGTTAAAATTACATCAGAAAAGATGGAGATTGTTACGGAAAGGTCTGGAGCACCCGGAGCAGCTGGGAAAGGGGCTCAGCCTGGAGAAAAGGAGCAACCTCAGGGGGGAACTTGTGGCTCTGCACAGCGCCCTGACAGGAGGAGCAGCCGGGGGGGTCGGGACCTTGTGCTGTGTCGTGTTTGCTCGAGGTGAGAGGAAAAAGGCCTCAAGGTGTGCCAAGCTAGTTTCAGGTTAGCAATTAGTAACAATCGTTTCCCTGCCGGAGCGGTCAGGCCTTGGAATAAATTGCTCAGGGTGGAGGCACCATCTCTGCAAGTGTTGAGGCATTTGGGGTGTGTTTTAAGGGTTATTGTGGTGGTGCTGGTGGGTCTGGGTGACCTTGAAGGTCTCTTTCAATCCCAACGATCCTGTGAAATTGGCACAAGGAGAAATTGGCTGCGTATAAAGAAATTCCTCTGGTGTTGCAAGAATGAGCATTTTACAGACGGGGTGGGGGGTGAAGGTGGCAGCAGCTTCCCCCGAGGTGGGATGCACCTGGCTGTGCTCACGCTGTGCTGGGGCTGTGGTGCCGCAGCAGATGGGCCGTGGGCAGCACAGGGAGCTTTGGGGATGCTCGTGCTGGTGCCCACAGCTGCCGTGGGCTGCAGCTCTCCCACAGCCCTGGACTGCAACTCTTACATGCACATGCATGCATCTGTTTGGTTCCTTGAGCATTTCTAATGAGCTTCTTTGGTTTATGTCCTTCTTACTCTGTTGTTTTCGTCACATTTTGGCGCTGTGTGCTGTTACCAGTAACGTCCATCAATGTCATGCTGTGTGGAGATGTTTTTGTTCTTTAGTGCCACGTATTTGTTGCACAAACATTAATCCTTGGATAAGCTCCTCATTAGTCTGCACTGTCCCTACCTCCCCTGCAGCTACATTAATTAGCCATTGTATTTTTTCACATTTTCCTGGAAAAAGTTGCAGCAGAGCTGTGAGGCTGTGGGAAAGCATGGAGGTGACCCTGGATAGGAGTTTATCCCTCCAACTTGTGTTCCTTCTTACTCCAGCCATACTCCTCCCTGTGGTGGAAGTCAAGGGGTTGGATTCTCTGTTTCTTCAAGGCTTATTTGAGGAATTTTGAGGAGAGATCAAATCTAATCTAATTAAAAAGGCCCTTGAGCTGAGTTGTTGAAAGCTGTGTGGGAGCTGGGGTGAGGTCAGGTTTCTGTGTTGAAGGTCATATGTTTGGAGCTTGTAGCAGGGATGAGGTTCAATCACCAAGTCATTGCAAAGATCAGGTGTTGCTACTGAGGTATTCTGTATACCTTCCAAAGATGGTGTGAGATTTCTCCCTTAATCCCCAGCTTTTCTGCTGACATTATTTCAGTTCCAGCATGTCCATTCCATCCAGCTGCTCCACTCTCAGCCAGCAGTTCCTCATGCTGATGCTGGCTTTCCACGAGGCTCTCTTGCCCATTAGTCCAAGCTTTTGCACTGGGATTTTTTGATGATCCTGACTGCTGGCTTTACTGGAGTTTTTGTTTTGTGTCTTCCCTTTTTCTTTTCCTCTTTTTTTTTTCTTCTTCCCCTATTTTTTCTTTCCCAGTAGCTCTGTATAGTTAGTCCTGCATCCTTTTGCCCATCAGCTTTCTTCTCTGAGCTTTTCCAAAAGATATTTCTGAAAACAGGAGCTGTTGAGCGTTGTTCAGAGGTGGCACTTGCTGGATGTTGCTCTCCAGGAGTGCTGAGGGAGTCTGGAAGGACGGAAAGGGATGGATGCAGCTGCCTGCTCTGCATCCTCTGGAGCATGAGCAGCTCACCCCCTGGAAATGCCAGGGTTAGAATTCCTAGATGTGTGTGCAGAGGGAGGCTGCTTTGGCAGAGCCTTGTGAGCATCCTGAAAACATTTCAGGGAGTATTTAATAATTTGGTGTGGGCATGGCAGGTTTCACTGTTGGGAAGAACCGAGGGCTGTGTTAGGTCGCTGCTGGTGCCACACATGTACACACATGCTGGTAAGGAGTTTTTTCCTTTGTTTTGGGTTACAACATTGAGTGTAGAGCACAGCTCGTACAGGACTTGGTCAGATTTCCCTGGTTTTGCTGCTGTGGCTGTGTTTTAGTGAAAACTCTGCAGGTTGGTGTCTCTGACTGGGGTTGCTGACTGCTGCATTCTCAGGCACAAAGGAGGAAGGGGCTCTTTGTGTCTCTCAGTTTTATGGAGCCCTGCTAGAATATTTAGCTGCCTGAAATTAATATATTATTCTTTCAAATACAAGCTTCCAGAATCAAGGAGAGTGAGCAGTGTGCCTGTTACCATCAAGGATTACCAGGAATTAATCTTTCAGTGCAAAGGCCACTAATCTCGGGCATGCAAACAGGGTTTATTGAGCTGCGTGCCAGTGCTTAGAGCAGTGATGGATGAAATCCCTGGCAAATTCAGATGCTCTGGCTGTTAATTGCCTCCCCACCTGCTCATCCACCTCCGTCCCTGCATGCTGGAATCTGCTTCTGGGTGTCAGGCCAGGAGATGGATGGTGACACGTGGAGCTGCTGGGTGCCAGCCCCGGGCCAGCTTGGGCTCTCACGCCTGGGCTGTCCTGCCTGCCCCAGGGCAGCTCTGCTCTCACTGGGTCCCAGCTTTTCTGTTGTGCTGGGAGCTGAGTGAGGGAGCTCAGCCTGGCACTCGGATTTTCAAGCACAAAGCTGAGCTGGGAGCAGTGGGAGAGCTGTCTGAACTCCTGCCTTACCATGAGCATCTTGCCATGTTCCTCGTGCAGTTTGCAGGTAACATGGGGGGGTTCTGGGATTCCCTGCATGGCTCCTGCTGCCCTGCAGGATTATCTGGAGTTGACAGAAGTCACTGTTAAAATTGTGCTGTTCTCATCAGTCTGCCTGGCCAGCTCCTGGCTCACACTGATGTTTGGGAGGCTTTACCAGTGATAATTGAGCCAGGAGTATGGTAGAGAAGCATGCATGAGCCCAGCAGTAGTTTTTGAACCTGGAAATTAGTTTCCAAAAGGAAATGACTGGGATCAAAATGTAACTTCAAAGCTTTGGTATCCCTCTCTTCTGCCTTCCCTGCTGGTCTCTTTTCTCTTGTGTTCTAATCGATTGCTGCAGATGTACTTTGGTGTCCTCTCAAGTTCATTTCTTGAGGGCTTAAAATGAGAACTGTGTAATCAATGGCACAGTGTATCCTGGAATCCAGTTTATTCCCAAAAAACACAGGCACTCTGCTCAGACTGAGCCGTGCTTATTCCTTAAATTTGCCAATGCTGGCAAAAGGTAAATCTGTATTTATAGTAAAGCCTGTGTCAGCCCATTTCTGAAGTTCCCCTGATGCTTAGTAAGAGAAGCCTAATATGTGTTCAGAGGAGCCCAGGGGACCCCAAAATATCACCTGAGGGGTTTAGAGGGACCTGGGGCACCCCCAAGTGTGACCCAGTGTAGCAGACAGGGTTCCAGGACATCCCAAAATACGACCATACAAGCACCAGCCTGCACAGGCTTTTTGAGTGTATAATTGAAAGACTTTTAGGTGTGTGACAGTGTCAGAGTACCTGGTAATAGTTGTCATTTGAGTTTTGGGGCAGAGGTTTATGTTGCTGCTGTTTATTAACTGGTTGAATGGCAGGAAAGCTGTTCCAGAGCCTGGGCAGAGTGAGGCTGCAGTTGGAGCTTGTGGCTCCAGAGCAGTGCCAGGCTTGTGGCAGAGCTCATGCCACCACTTAACTGAATGTTCCTGAGCCCAGCAGGGAACATTTGCCCAAATCCCGAGGTGGCAGCCCTGTGGCTGCTGTGTTGTTTGTAAGTGGTCCCAGGAGTGTTTCACAGGAGTGCACAATCCTGTTTTTTGGTTGTGATTTCCAGTGTTTTCTGTTGGTAATGGGAGTGATCTTAAAACAGCCTTTTCAGTTTGCCTCCAGGACTTCTTGGGGTTTATTTTCCCCCTGGTCATTAAGGCAAATGGCCCAGCTCTGTTGGGATTGGAAAATCGAGTCCTGTCCAGGGTCTGGCATGGGACCCAGTGAGGATGGATAGTTCCCTTGATTTATGCCTGGAACATTGAGATCTTTCCTCTCTCCCCAGCCCCTCTCTGAAGCTGTGCTGTGGGAGCTGCAGCTGTATTTAGCCCCAGCACAGACCTGGATTGATCCCAGCCCAGTGGGACAGTGGGCTGTGCATTGTCAGTGCTGCTTAGGCCAGTGGGAAGCTGTGGACTCTTCCCATCAGGCAGAGCTCAGCAGCTGTTTCCAGAGGGGAAAACCACCCACAAGGACCCGTTGTGCTGTGGGAGAGCCTTGCTTAGAGTTGCCTTCTGCTCATCTTTCAGCATCCCCCCCTTCTTTGCCTGATCCATTTTTCTGCTGAGGAATCTTCTAGTTTTTATTTTTAAATGTTTAGTCACTGCATTATGGCAGTGCCTCACGTCTCACTCCATTTTTAAATGGACTCTTCTGAAAATCCCTGGAGAAAGGAACAGGGAGATGTAGGGCACACTGACACCTGTGACACATATGGCTCTAGAAGTGCTGACACCAGTTCTGACACTTGCTGGAAACCCAGATTTTCTCCTCCCCTCTTACCTTCTGTGTAGCATTTCCCAGCAAATGCAGAAATCTTATTTTGGCCTTTCCAGGCTGGCTTACTACAGGAGTGCTGAGCAAACCCCTGTGGTTTGCTCCTGTGCTGGTGCCTTCCCTCCTGAGCAGAGCAGCTTGGAATGGCCAAGGACACCTCGTTCTGGTTGGCACAAAGGACAGAGGGATGTTCCTGTTTGTGTCTCCTGGCTGTACTGGCTGAGCCTGTCAGCTTTTAACCTGCTCAGAGCCCAGGAGAGAGGATTTCCTGCAGCTTCAGCTTTCTCTGAGCCTGTTCTCCGTACCCAGTGGGGTGTGGCTGAGCTTTGGCTGCTCGCTGAGATGACAGGAGAGAGGCAGGTGGGTCTGAAAGTTGGCTGCTATCCACAGCATTTATCCTGTGTAGGGTGGCAAATCTAACATAATGAGGGGTTTCTTACTCCAGAGTGTGTTGGGAATCTTCTCTCTGGCTTGTTTTAATTTTTGGAGCAAACTGCTGCTAGAGAGCAGCAAGCAAGGTGCCTTGCTTGTGGCTTCCATCACCCACTCTCCATACTGCCCTTTACTGGCACATTTGCTTTTTCTCCATCCTGGTGAAGTGAGAGCAAAGCTTTCCCAAGGAATTTTGTGCTTGATGTTAGTTGTTGGGTTCTGGTGGATGGTAGCTGCCCCTGTTTTGGTGAGCCCTGAGGACAAGGCTCCTGTTCCAGGTCACACTGGTGCCTCCACCCAGAGCCTTCCAGCTGGTGCTGCTTTGCTTCTGGCTGTCGGCTGGCCCTGGGCACATGCTGGGACATTGAGATTCTCACTCAAACTGGGGTGGAAATCCTTGGAGTGAGTGGCTGCCTGTGTTCCCCAGTGGGTTGGAAAGCAGTGGCTGGAGCAGTGTCCATTCAGGTGCTGGTCAGTGCCAGGTGTCTCCACAGTGTTGTCTTCAGCCAGAGCAGGGTGTCTGTCCATGCTGGTGACACCAGTGTCTGGCTGTCCCACTGCTTCTCTTCATCCTTCCTATTCCCAAATGCAGGAAAACTCTTGTTCAAGTTCAATTTTGCCTTTTTTATCACATTGATAATACCAATGTCAGTGTAGAACTGCTCCTTTTCCTTTCTCCTGCTGTCTTCCCTGTGCACAACCTCTCTATTTTTAACCTGCTGCATTCAGATTTGTTTTCCTGAGCCCTCATGACCTCCATGATATTTTGCCTTTGGAATATTTAACACAGCATTGTAGGCATCCTGCGTGGCCGGGCGTGACTATTGTTGTTGCCAGCTGAATAGTCCTTGTTTTTTTGGCTGCTTCTTGTGTTCTCAGCTTTCAGTGGCTCGGAGAGGAGCCTGCCAGGCTCCCTGTACCCGCTTGGCTATTTACAGCCAGACCCAGCAGCCATGTTTATTAAGTTCTTGGAATCCTCTGGAACAGAAATCACAAGGCTGTAGAGGGGCTGGAGGAAGGTTTGGTACAAATGCCTTGGCCCATCCGTACCCTGGGATGGGAATTGTCATTGTTGCTCCTCTCAATTCTGCTGATTCCCCTTGGAACGCAGAGCACCTTAGAAATGTGGTTATTTTTATCACTTTATATGGGTCCACAAAAAATATTTGTTTTTTTCTTTTTTTCCACTGTATTGGCTGTTCAGGGTGAATTTGCTGAGATAAAGATAAATCAGACTTGATATTTCACTGCTCCTTTGGCCTTGCATTCCTGCAAGTGCTGCCTGTGACGGAAGGTGGAGTGAGGAGCTCAATGGTCAGTTCAGGGCACTGGACCCATCTCTTCAGCCTGGAGAAAAGGAGGCTCGTGGGGGACCTTGCTGCACAGGAGGGTGCACAGGAGGGTGCAGCTGGGGGGAGTCTGGAGCTCTCTCCTTTTTGGGATGTGCAACCCAGAGCTCCTTCCCTGTCAATGACCAAGAGCAGCTGTGTGGCAGATTCCTTGAACAAAAATTCCAACAGCATCTTCTCATTTTGAAGATATTCTCAGTTGTGCCTTGTTTTTTGGTAGTAAATCACTCCAGGTGAATTCTCAACCAGTGAAACTGAAATAACTCTTAACAGTGTGTTTCTGGACTGAAGAAATAGGGAAAAATTCTGTCCTTTGAGTTTCCAGGCTTGAAATGCTGCTCAGCCCAGGGAAGATGCACCCCTGGCTTACACTCAGACAGTTTGATTTGTGTGGGTGCTAGAATTGGTGCTGGTGAGTAATATTTTATTGTGTAACGTTCAGATCAGGCAGAGCTGGGGCCAGGAGTCAGGATTGCTTCAAGGCCTGGAGTGCTGCTTGTGCCCAGAAGTGGGCATTTCTCTGACTACAGTGATCCAAAAGCATCACAAACCAGGTCAAGTCAAGTCCCTAAATGTGCTTTTCTCTTTCAGGTTTGAACCAGCTGTCCTTTGACCCTGCCAGCAGCGAGTCCCTGGGGCTGGGCAGCGCCGCTGGCCCGCGGCTGTCGGACAGCCCGGCTGAGGATGGAAGTGGCCCGGGAAAGAGGAAGAGGAGCAGCATTCCCGCAGGTGAGCCAATACCAGCTCCACTGCTGGCAGCACTCAAGGGTTCTGTGAAGAGTGGCCTGGATGCAGGGCTGTGGCTGTGCAGGTGGGCAGGGGGAGCTGTGTGCTGCTGCAGCCCCACCGCTGGGCCTGGAGCCAGGCTTGGACTGTGGGGGCTCCCCAAGGGGTATGTAGTGATAGAAAAGTGGGGAATGGCCTGCCACTGCAGGAATGGATGGGATATTAGGAGGGAATTGTTCTTTGTGGGGGTGGGGAGGCCCTGGCACCGGGCAGCTGTGGCTGCTCCATCCCTGGCAGTGCCCAAGGCCAGGCTGGGTGAGGCTTGGAACAGCCTGGGACAGTGGAATGTGTCCCTGTCCATGGCAGGGGTTGGAATGGGATGGTTTTTCATGTCTCTTCCAACCCAAACCCTTCTGTGATTCTCTATACTTGTCCAAATAGATGTATTTTCCTAATTGAACAGAATCTCAAGATTAAAATCGTGACCATAATTAAAAGCAGGATAAGACACCTCAGGCTGAATGACTGGAGACATTCATATTTAAGATAATGTCATAAAATCAAAGCGTTAAAAGAACTGTATGATATTGTAATGTCAGATCAAGAAGTTGTACAAGGAAAACTTCCTAGATGCCAGCTTCAGGATTTCTCACAAAGAATTGGGGGAAAAGGGAACACAGAATTATGTCTTTGCAGATTAGATTGTGGCTGAAAACTGCAGTCCCACCAGTGTTACTGGGGAAATGTGGCACCTGCTTGTGCTATGGAGGTGGGGTGTTACAGCATGGGCAGAGCAGTCTGCAGGAATGAGGTGGGAACTTCCCTAGGGAGGTTCCAGGTGCAGAAGGGAAGGATGAGGCTGCACCTGGGGCAGAAGGAAGGTGATGTGCAAAGCCCTCAGCTGCAGAAAGAGAGGGTGAAATGCAGCTGTTTCCCTGGAGAGTTAAAAATCCTTGAAGGAGAATCAGGGACTTCACAGCACAGTTCAAGGATGGTTTTGATGAGCTGACAGAGCACTTCAATGGCAGTGGGAGGATCCTGCTGGGACAGCTCCCTTCAGTTCAGTGCAGTCTGACAGTTTATACCTGCTGGATGTGTCCTTTGTTCCTAAATCTCTTGAGAGGAATCAGTGTCTCCTTACCTTTAATCAGTGCTCCTTCAAGGTCCCTTAGAGCTGTTAATTGCAGAGGATGACCCATAACTGAGGTGCTTTAAGGTGCTTTCCAGGTCCCAGCTGCTCCAGAGGCACAGCACTGATGGATTTTTTTTTACTGTCTCTTCCTTGCCAGTGGGTTTAGTTCTGGTTTTGGGTGCTGACACTGCAGAGCCTCGCTGGGCAGAGCTGAGATCTGCTCTAAGCCTTTAATCACTTTTATGTTCCTCTCAACAGATGGTGGCAGAAATCTGAGCCTGGACTCCATTCTGATGGGATTGCCAATGTCCGACCCGACTGCCTGGGCCACCGCCATGAACAACCTGGGCATGGCTCCCATGGGCATGACAGGACAGCCCCTCCTGCCCGGTGAGCTGAGCCTCCACTGCTCTCTGGGAGCAGCCTGTGGCACTGGGGCTGGGCAGACACCCACCATGTACACACTGAGCTGTGTTTGAAATGCATTCATGCTGCAGGTGATCTGTTTAGAGACCTGGATTGAGAGGAGATGAGAACACATGTATTTTAATGGAAATAATAGTTTTTGTGGGGTACCCCTAGGTATCCTGCAGTGGTGCAGGAGGAGGAGGATGCCACACAGAGATCAGGAAACCAGTGATATCCAGGAGCATGTTACTCTAAACTGAACTGCATTGGTTGATAAGGAAGGGAGGAAGATGAAGAGGAAAGCAACAGGGTAGCAAAATGGATATGGCAGAAATTCATGGAGAATTCTGCTCCAGAAATGACCACCTTGTAGTGTGAAATACATGTGCATGGCTGAGTCATCTTGTACTCGATGAAAGAGCTCCTGCAGGAACAGAGCTGAGCTGTGCCTGATTTCCCAGCAGTGCAGGATGCTGGACATCAAAGTCCTGAATGGAACTGACTGTTTCAGTGCTTTGCTGCACTAAGAAGGATGTTTTCCCTGCCATAAGCAAGCCCTGTCTGCTCACCTGGGGAGGGAATGTCTGTGTTGGCAGACAGTACAACCTTCTCTCCTCCAGTTTGAGCAGCCTCAACACTCTCCACAGTAATAGAGTTCTCTCCTGTCCCCAAGGCCTTGTTTCACATTTGGCTTTGCTGTGGAGTTGCTGTTTCCTTGTCATTCTCCTGCTGACATTCTTCTATGAAGGGAAAAATCAACACAGCCTATCCCATGGATAAGGATACAATTCCCATGTACTCCTTCATCCATGTTTCACAATTGGAACAGGAAAGTTTCTTGTCCCTTCCTCCAAAAACGCTGGTTGGTGGCAGAGGATTGGCCTCAGATGTGTGTTTTTGCTGTGACTGTGTTTCAAAGTACCGAGGAAATGGCAGGTTCTTAGCTCTGCAATTGCTGCACTTGTCTGCTTGGTGAGGTGATGCCCTAAAGCCCAGCACCATTTAGATTGGAAAAGTCCTTCACATCGAGTCCAACCTGTGACTGATCCCCACCTTGTCAACGGCTCAGAGCACTGAGTGCCACATCTTGGATACCTCCACGGATGGGGACTCCACTGCTTTCAATGCCTGGCAACCTTTTCCATGTGCAAATTCTTCCTGATGCCCTTCAGCCTGTGTCACAACTGCCTGTGTTGCTGAACTACTTAACCAAACTGGGTCTAGTTTTCCACTGTTTCCATATGTCACAGCTGTCTTTTTGTGGACAAACCTCTGGGAAGGCTTGGGCATTAGATGGGAGCCAGTGTCTTCAGAGGAGAGAAGGAAATAATTTATTTTAATGGAGAAAAGTTACTTGACTGTTGCAATGAGCAATGAAATAGTTTTAAAACATTATTTTAAGGGCACAGATCTAAAGTTTGATGTTGGCATGCTGCTGATTTTCACCGGCATGCGTGGGAGTGTTCCCTGTTTGCTGTCAGAGCTCACAGTCACTGTATGACTCTACCCCCCGTGCCTGACTCCCTTATTCTCTCCCCCATTTAGATTTTGATCCTGCTCTTGGCATGATGACTGGAATCCCTCCAATCAACCCCATGATGCCAGGCCTGGGGATTGTCCCACCTCCCATCCCTCCGGACATGCCGGCTGTGAAGGAGATCATCCACTGCAAGAGCTGCACTCTCTTCCCACCTAACCCACGTAACTGTCTGCTTGTGCTTTGTGTCTATAGGGTATCCCTTTGTTTATATAAACCCCGGTGTGTGTGAGAAAAGGGCCATTCCTGGGACTCACTGCTGGCAAGAGAGTGACAGAGCAACAGGAAAAGCCTGGTCTTGTCACTGTTTGCCGTTTTCAGAAATAGCCTTTTCAGCTGCTAGATTGATAAGGTCTAGGGAAGAAGCCATTCCAGTCACTGAGTGTTTGAAGTCCTCATGGTTTGATTCTTGTGTGCAGTGTGAGGTGTAGCTCAAGCACACAAGTCTGGAGTGGGTGCAGTTGCAGCACAAAGAATCCCCTGAGTACGTTTTTTATGTGTTATTTACATTAGGACAGTTTTTTAAACTGTGATTTTGTAGCACCTTCCATGATGAAGTTGGGAGCCCCTGGTGCTGCTCATGTTCTTTGACAGCAGCTCAGTGAATCTTCTGCACTCAGGAGAGTGTTTGGAGGGCTCTAGACTCCCAGGATCTTCTTTTTGCAAACCTGCTGGTGAATGTGCTTATTTTTATCCAGCACCTCAGCAGTGCTATGGATCCACTCCATAATCTGAGTGTGGCAGACCAGGTGTGTGCTGGGACGAAGCCAGGAAGGTGTGGTCATCTCTCAGGAGAGAGGAGCAGGTGGAAGGAGTGCGTTCTGGCAACCCAAAACCTGACCTGCTCTGCTTTCTCTCTTCAGATCTTCCCCCTCCAGCCACAAGAGAGAGGCCCCCAGGGTGCAAGACAGTGTTTGTTGGAGGCCTGCCGGAAAACGGGACAGAGCAGATCATCATGGAGGTGTTTGAGCAGTGTGGGGAAGTCATAGCTATCCGCAAGAGCAAGAAGAACTTCTGCCACATCCGCTTTGCTGAGGAGTTCATGGTGGACAAGGCACTTTACCTGTCTGGTGGGTGTGTTTGGCTCAGAGGGAAGCTTAAAATTCTGGGACAGAACTGTGGTGGTGTGTTATAGGCAGAACAATAGAATTGGGGCAGATTTCTCTGATGCTGTGTCAGTTTGCCTTCTGCTGCCATTGCATTTCTGCTTAAATATATGAAAACAGCTCTTGAGAGGAAAGGCAGCAATGCTTTGTCACCTGAAAATGTTTACAAAACACTGGGCTGAGGTGCAGAGTCTATTTCCATCTTACATGGATAGTATCCAGCTAATTCTCTATATAGTGCCTAAAAAAATGGACGTTTGCTCCTAATTTGCTGACTGGTGGGCTGGACTTACTTGGCTGGTTGGCTTGTCCTAGTGGGGTTTTATTTGGCTGGTTGGTTTGCCCTAGTGGGGTTTTATTTGGCTGGTTGGCTTGCCTTAGTGGGGTTTTATTTGGCTGGTTGGTTTGCCCTAGTGGGGTTTTATTTGGCTGGTTGGCTTGCCCTAGTGGGGTTTTATTTGGCTGGTTGGTTTGCCCTAGTGGGGTTTTATTTGGCTGGTTGGTTTGCCCTAGTGGGGTTTTATTTGGCTGGTTGGCTTGCCTTAGTGGGGTTTTATTTGGCTGGTTGGTTTGCCCTAGTGGGGTTTTATTTGGCTGGTTGGCTTGCCCTAGTGGGGTTTTATTTGGCTGGTTGGTTTGCCTTAGTGGGGTTTTATTTGGCTGGTTGGCTTGCCCTAGTGGGGTTTTTTTCCCTGTTAGCTAAACCCTCTGGGCTCCTTTAGCCATGGGAGCCTCAGGTGAGTGCCCAGTCCTACTGATCAGCGTCCCTCCTGGCAGGCTACCGCATCCGGCTGGGCTCCAGCACGGACAAGAAGGACACGGGGCGGCTGCATGTGGACTTTGCGCAGGCGCGGGACGACCTGTACGAGTGGGAGTGCAAGCAGCGCATGCTGGCGCGCGAGGAGCGGCACCGGCGCCGCCTGGCCGAGGAGCGCTTCCGCCCGCCCTCACCGCCCCCCGTCGTGCACTACTCCGACCACGAGTGCAGTGTGGTGGCCGAGAAGCTCAAAGGTGAGAGGGGCTGGGTGGGCAGAGCTCTGTCTGCCCCAGGTGTCAGCGCACAGCAGCTCTGCCGCCATCTTCCTTCTTTTGTCAAAAACCCCCTCGTCTTGGTTTGGAAAGCCAGGAGTCTGCTAAGGAAAGCAGGAGCCTCCCCTGAAATGGGGAATGTAAACCCTCCCCACCCCTCCCAATTGCTATAAATTTTAAATTAAGGGGCTCTCAGGCGAAAAATATGGGAGCAGGAAATAACAGTTCTTTAATAGGGAAGAAAAATAAAAGGATAAAATAAATAATGCAGTAAACTAAAACAACACTGGCAGGGTCAGAACCCAACCTGACACCCTGTGGGTCAGGGTGTTGGTGGCAGTCCCATTGGAATTGTGGCTCAGCCCTCCTGCAGTGTCAGGGGTGGTTCTGCTGGAGCAGGGATCCTGTAGAGAAGGATGGATTCTTCCTCTGAAGATCCAGTGGAAGGAGAGGCAGCTGCTGTTCCTCTGGGGAATCCAGTGGAGAAGCCGTGCTGGTGTCTCAAAACCTCTGGATTATATCTGGGTAGGAATGCTTGGCTCCTCCCTCTGGGCGGAGGCCATTTCACAATGGGATGTTACAGACATTTTTTGTGAAAATCTTTTCTTTAGGATTTTCCTGCTGAATTTGAAAAGTTTCAGCAACAAATGTAAACAATTATTATCTGCTGCTGTGGAATGCAACAGGTCCACCTGTGATTGGCCCCTCTTAGATATTTACAATTAATGGCCAATCAAGGACTGAGCTATCTCGGACAGAGTCTGAGAGAGCTCCTTTGTTATCATTCTTTTCTATTCTATTCTTAGCTTAGCTAGCCTTCTGAGGAACCTTTTGCTTCCTTTTCTTTTTACTATAGTTATAATGTAGTATATATATCATAAAATAATAAATCAAGCCTTCTGATCATGGAGTCAACATTCTCGACTCTCTCTCATCCTGAAAACCCCTGTGACCATGGTCACAGGATGTTATAGTTTTTATCAGCCATGCAGTGACATTCAATAGCTGTTATCAGCAATGTCCCCTCCCGAGGGAGGAGTGATTGTGGTCACTCAAAGAGAGAGATAAGGCAAACTGCTCACTTGACAAAAGACAATCTGCCATGTAGATGGTAATAGAATACATCTTGCCTTGCAATCTGGAACACCCCTGCCCTTGAATCATATTTGTGGAATCTCAGAATGAAAAGGACCCGAAGGCTCACCTGGCCTGACCTTTCTTGGCAGAAGCATGGTCTAGACCAGATGGCCCAACACTCTGCCCAGCCCAATCTTGAAAGCCTCCAGTACTGGGGAGTCCAGCACTTCCACAATGCTGCTGTTGTGAAAAGTTGTCTCCAGGAGTACCCGTTCCCCCTCATCCTTTCCAGGCAACTCTCTTGTAAAAGAGGAGTTTCCATCTTCATGGCCCTCCTCAAGACACAGTGATGAGGTCTCCCTTAAATCTTATTTTCCCAAGGCTGAGCAAACTCATTGAGTGCAGGAAACTTCTGCAAATCAAAACTGTTCAGTACAAGTTTCTTTCACATAATTTTGCTTGGAAGGACTAATGTAAGACATTCTTGGAAGCCTGAGATTCATGTGTGATCTGATGATTTTGGAGCTGGAGGTCATCTCCTTTCACAAAAGGTTCCATCTCAGTAGATGTGACGTTTTCCAGTAAGTTTCTAGTGCTTGTTCCTCCTCTTGCTGCACCTCAGCAGGTGATCCAGCTTGGTGCTGGACTTGCCTTCCTTTGTATAGCCACCTGTTCAGATCCTTCCCTGCTTCCAGGGGTTGTGATGAGTCACCTGAAGGATGCTGACCTTTGAAGGAGCAGTTCAGCTCTGAGGAAAGCACCTGAAAGCTGCCCAGGCCACCCCAGAGCTGTGGTGTAAAGTTGTCCTTTCTTCCTGCAGATGACACCAAGTTCTCGGAAGCCATCCAGACCTTGCTGACCTGGATAGAACGTGGGGAGGTGAACAGGAGAACTGCCAACAACTTCTACTCCATGATCCAGTCAGCCAACAGCCACATACGCAGGCTCGTCAACGAGAAGGCGGCTCACGAGAAGGAGATGGAAGAAGCTAAAGAGAAGTTCAAACTGGCTCTCTCAGGGATCCTGGTGCAGTGTGAGTAGTGTCTCCAAGCTGGATGCTGGTTGCGTGGTGTAGGGAAGTCTCTTCATTTCCAGAGTCTGGAGGGGCCCCACTAAAAGGCTCTGGGAAAAGAAGTGGCAAAAATTGCTTCAATGCAGCTCCGGCTGATTTGGAATCACATGGCACTAACCTGGCAAAAATCCCTTGTGGTGCTTTTTACTGGAGTAAGAGTCCACATCTGGGGGGAGGAGAGAATGAATTCTGAATTTGTTTCCTCTTAATTATCGTCTTGTTATTATTTCTGCCACATTTTCAACCCCTCCTGTGCACAAACAAGGTAAGTTCCTGGGAATCTGGTGCCTCAGCGAAGTGCGCAGGATTTGTTCGCAAAAGGTAGGAGCAGCAGAGTGCTTCCAACACCCTGTTGCAGACCCTGGGTCTTTCAAATCCCAGTACTTTATAAAACCAGGAAAACAAGGAAGAGGCATGGACTGTATTAATTCCAAGATGTGATTTGTAATAGTTTCTCAGACCATTCATTGCTGCTTACACGTCCTTGCTTCAGTATATCTGAATATTTTTACTTCATTACAAGTACCTTCTCCACAATTGTACTAATTTTCTTTGAGCCCCTTGCCTAGCTTTTGAGCATTCTTAACTTTTAGTTTTGTATCTAGTAATTTTAGCTCTTGTTTTTTTTAAATTATTGTTTTCCTTTTAATTCTGTTAATGGTAAAAACTACGGGCACACGGTCCAGAGGGACTTACAATGAGCACTGCAGAGTAAGTAGTAATAGAGACTAGTGTGTATCTCCACTCTCTAAAACCAAGACTGATATCTCAGCCACTCTTAAGTTACTCTAACGAGCAGGGAGATGTGTTTATTTTGTGAGAATTATGAGTACTGCATCACAAGCATAGAAAAAATCAAGTGGATGTGCTCTGTGCTGTGGGTGAGCTCTCAGCCACGGAGAAACACTTTGCGTATTCCAAATCCTCTTAAGTTTTCTAGAGAAGCAGGAGGAATAAATCCCAGAACCCAGAATAGTTGATGGCTGGTGCCTTTGCTTTGGTCCTGGTCGTGTTCCGGTAGCTCACACAGGTCTGTGGCACTGTGCAAAGACCAACTCATGGTTGTAGCTCATCACCCCATTTCAGAGGTGAGTGCTGCCCCTCTGAACTTACACTCCCAGCCAGCCTCACACAGTATATTTGGATATTTTTCAGCACCTGTGCTGCCTTTTTTTTTCCACATGTCCTGCCTTTTTCCCAGCTGAGAGCAGAGCCTGTGCCCCAGTTGGTCGTTGCTCTGTGAGCATTTGGCACTGGCCTGGTGAAGCCCACAAGGCTCTTTCCAGACACTGAGCCCCCTCCCTGAGCGTAGCATCAGCACAGTGCAGTGTTATGAGAAAAGGGGAGCCAAACCACCTGCCTGATTCCACTTTTTTACTCCTTTACTCCTCTTGTTCGCCCTCTCTGGATGCTATTCGGGCCCGATTTGCTGCTGATTTGCCACTCCAGTCGAGCAGATAGTGGCCGTGTACCATTCTGCCTCCAAACAAAAGGCTTGGGACCATTTCACGAAAGCTCAGCGTAAGAACATCAGCGTGTGGTGCAAACAAGCAGAGGTTGGTAATCTTTTCTTGTGTTAGATCCTCCAGCACGGTCTCTTGCTTGTCAGGATGTTGATGTTCGGTTTGCACGATGCTCGCATGGATAACAACACCTTCCTTCACAGTGTGAGGTGGGAATCACTCAGGAGGCTCTTGTGGTACAGGTAATAAATTTTCTCTTGGTATTTGTGTCACCAGTAGCAATACATGGAGACATGCCTGCTGATGGAAGTTGTGCACAATAATAGTCATAATACTGCTGATAAATGTTGATTTTTCTGCTGATTTTAATATTAAAGCAAGAAGGATTTCTAGAGAGATTAAAAAAACAGCAGCTCTAAGTTTCGTCAGAATCTTTTATCACATTTTATGTGATATTTCCACCTTGAGGTGGAAATAATTGCAGATGAACAGCCTGGAAAGCTTGAGGGAGGATGTTCTCATGTTT
Organism: Ammospiza nelsoni; assembly: GCF_027579445.1. Lineage (NCBI taxonomy): Eukaryota > Metazoa > Chordata > Aves > Passeriformes > Passerellidae > Ammospiza > Ammospiza nelsoni. Next base: position 19,121,549 of record NC_080647.1, on the reverse strand, counting down.
GTGTATTTATTCTGTGAAGTGACATGATGAAATGTGTGGTTTAAAAATGGTGATCAGAAAGGAACTGATGGAAGAATGCTTGTCACTCCCACTGCTCTTCCTGCAGGAGGAAGAATAGTTCTTAGTCCAGTAAGATTTTATAAAATCAGATAAGAGAGTCAGGCAGAATATCAGAAATAAGGAAGCTAAGGTAAAGAAAGGGTGTCGATTGGGAGGTGATGGGTGGGGAGATGTTTGTCCTGGGGGCCCTGATGAGATCCGTGCTGCCAGCTGCCACCTTGGGGGGGCAGGGCCTTGCACTTGGCCTTGTTGAGTCTCATGAAGTTTTATCCCACTCCTCCACCCTGTCCTGTTCCCTTTGGCTGTCATTGCTTACCCCTAGTGTAAATCTTCCTGTGGTTCTGGATTTGTCTGGGATATTGAGTTCCTTACTACAGACTTGGAAAGCAAGTCTATCCCAGCAAAGCCAGGAGGTTTCTTTCACCTTTAAGATTATTTACCATCTAGAGTGAATCTCAGCAAAGCTGAGAGGCTGCTGATCCGTGATCACCACGGGCCAGGGATGTGCAGGTCTGGGATCCCTGTGAGCTGGAGATATCCTGGCCTGTGATCCCTATGGACTGGGGTGTCCAGGCCTGTGATCCTTGTGGACTGGGGTGTCCAGGCCACCTTCCTGCAAAGCTGCAGCCTGGGAAGACTCTGGATCAGGCCCAGCCAGGGCCCTGTGGTACCAAGCAGGTGGTTAATCCTCCACCATGCTTGAACACTAAATGCCCACGTTGTCCTGGGAAGTTTCCAGGTGTGATCTCCCCATGAGACTGTACCTATGGGCCTTTCCAATCCCAGTGAGTCAAACCTTTGTAGCAGCTAAAAGAGGAGCCAAGGTTTCTTTTGCACCTGAGAAGCCAAGTGCTGATTCAGATTCACTCTGAGCCCAGTGCTCCCGTTTTTCCCTGCCTTCTGACCACTGGCTGTGGCTGGGGTGGGAGCTCTCTCTCCAGTTGGAGCTGTCTTTTGTTCCAAGGTAAGTTCTCCCTATAGGAAGAGGCTGTGAGACCACTGGTGAGGCCTCTTTCAGGAGCACTTCAGCTGCCAGGCTCAGTGTTCTGCTCTCCCCAGCTTAGGGACTGCTCCTAAAGGAGGGTGGAAGCCACAAGATGCAGCTTTTTGATGCAGATTTTGGCAGATACTTATATATTTATAAAAATGCTGCTGGTATATGGTACATTTTTAGGTGTAATTTAAAATGTCTCTTACCTCATTGTAGATACCAGATGCTGGCTAAAGGGTCTCTCAGCCTTTTGGTGTCACCTTGAGGAGGTCCCTTAAGGTGCAGCTGTAGCTTGGTTTGCTCTGTCCCAGCTCAGGTTGGGACTTTTGGCTCCAGAGAATTAGGGCTGACTCCAGTTCCTCAGGTTTGCACAGCAAGGCTGAGCTGCCTCATCACAAGAGCAGAAGGGAGATGGAAGGGTCTGTAATCCCAGTAGCTCTGACAGAGTGACTTGTGCTGGATATTGCCCTTGATCTAATAATCTGTGCCAGTTTTTAAGTCATGTCCTGGAGTTGTTTTTTGCAGACCTAGATTTCAGGAACTCTTTATTCAGCCAACCTGTTCCTCGCAATCTGTATTGAAACCCTCTCTGCTTCTGAACCCCAGGAGATCCGTAACATCCACAATGATGAGCTGATGGGCATTCGGAGAGAGGAGGAGATGGAAATGTCTGATGAAGAAATAGAAGATCCATCAGAGATGAAAGAAACAGAAGAGTCAGGTAAAATCCCTTTCTACAGCTCATAATGTGCTTCTCTTCAGTGGTTTCTTTCTGGCAGCGGGAAGCCATTCCCCTTGTCCTGTCACTCCATCCTTTGTCCAAAGTCCCTCTCCAGCTCTCTTGAGCCCCTTTAGGCCCTGGGAGGGGCTCTGAGGTCTCCCTGGATCGTTCTCTTCTCCAGGCTGGACAGCCCCAGCTCTCCCAGCCTGGCTGCAGAGCAGAGGGGCTCCAGCCCTGTGATATCCCAAACAGCTGGAGCCATTCCTTTGTGTGCTCAGGCTTTGTAACCCGAGCTGCTGAGCCCGTGGGCAGGGTGGGGAGGGCAGCCAGGGGTTCCCTGCTGTCCTGATTGCTGTGCTGTCCCCAGCGCTGGTGTCGCAGGTGGAGGCGCTGAAGGAGGAGAACGACAGCCTGCGCTGGCAGCTGGACGCCTATCGCAACGAGGTGGAGCTGCTCAAGCAGGAGCAGGGCAAGGCCTCCAGGGACGAGGACACCACCAAGGAGCAGCAGATGAAGCTCCTCCAGCAGGCTCTGCAGGGCATGCAGAAGGTGGGCCAGGAATTTTTCATAGCTGGGGCTGTGCTGCAGGGGAAAGAGGCTGGGATGGGTGGCAGGAACACTTGGGAAAACATTTTAGCAGGACTTTAGCAGGATCCAATCTGGCAGCGGGGAGCAACTTTGTTGTGTCCAGTGTTGCTAAAAAAAAAAACCCCAAAGAAAATATTGATACCAGGGATGGTGTATGAGCTGATAAGTCCCATGGAAACAATCCATAGTTGAAGGGTTCTTTGTGTGCTCTTTACTGTGATTTCCAAAGTACCAAGTCTGTCCATAACCAGCTGAGTTAGGAAATGGGAAATCCCATCCATTGGGGATGGAATTACTGCCCCATGTTTACACAGCTGTGTGTTTTTATATGCTAATAGGCAAAGGTGTTTCTAAGGTGGATCCTTCTTTTATATTTCATCTTATGGTTCTGGATGTGATCTGTCTGGTCTTCATGGAAAAGCCCTTCTAAATTTTATGCTCTTTAAACAATAATTGGTGGAAGGCAGGTTGAGAAGGTGGAAGGCAGGTTAAGAGTTTATCTTTTCTCTTCCAGCATCTTTTGAAAGTCCAAGAGGAGTACAAAAAGAGAGAAGCTGAGTTGGAAAAAGTGAAAGAAGACAAACTTAAAATAGAAACATTACTAGAAAACCTGAAGGAGCAGGTATGTGCCATGCAGGTCTTCCTTGTGCAGTCCTCACGTTTGTGGTGAAGGACATCTGTCCTGCACTCCTGGTGGGAATGCCCAGCCCTGGTTCCAGCAGCTGTCCTTGGAAAGTGAGGAAAAATTACTTGTCAAATTGCAGGATGTCTGTCAGGAATGGACCTGCAGTTGCTTCATGTACCTGTGAGACAATCTCAGCAACTGTATAAATACAGTAGGACTGTCACTGAACAGTGTACAGTGGTGTCACGGCTGGAACGGGGTTTTTCTGTAGCGTGAGCTTTTAAAAGACAAGAAAAAAGGTCTCAGTTATCAGACACTGATATTTACAACTGTGGTTTAGGAGCATGTTTTGATCTGCCCTCCATAAAACATTTTGGAAATTTTTGTGAGTGTTTTAATATTTTTGTTCTTGCTGGGTTTATTCCAAACAAAAATCCATGCAGTATTCCAAACAGAAATCCATAGTGCTGCTTCTCAGGTTTGATCCCCTCTGATTTGATTGTGGATTTGACTCTATACTTGCTGAGTTCTTTTCTCTATAGCACAGACACAATTACAAAAGAAGCATGAGGCAGCACTTCCCCCTTGGCCCACAGAGCCAGAGAATGGGTTTATCTCATTTTCCATCTGTAGTCCCACTTTTTTGTGCCAGGAGCTAGGGAAGATAATGCCTTTATACTAACTAAAAATAGTTTTGTGTATTCCAGTAATAATCAGAGCAGGATCTTCAAAACAAAAATAAGAGATTATCATCAGTAATCTTTCCTTTCTTTGCCCATATATAGCAGAGCATGGCAGATGAAGAGGACAAGGAGGGAGATGCAGCTGACTGCCAAGGGAATGTAAGTCCAAGAGCTGCTGCTCTGGGATGGTGGAAGGTGTCCCTGGGGGTGGAACAGGGTGGGCTTTAAGGTCCCTCCCAGCCCAACCCATCCCATGATTCTGTGATCTTCAGGAGCAGGCAGGCTGTGGGTTTGCAGTGTAGCTGCTGGGCTGCAGTCCCTGATCAGCTTCCACACGGCAGAGCTGCTCTTTCTCCTCTAGAAGCAAATGTGGAAGCTTCAGGCCATTTGGGCACAGGCTCAGCCCTGTGAGCTGAGAACTGCACTGGTGTAAGAATTTGAGCAAACCCAGGAGACTGTTCAGTTCTATCTTGGTCACTGGCTTCCCTCCAGCCCATCTCACTGGTCACTGGGAGCTCTTCCCAATTATAGCTGTCCACAGCTCTCAGGCCACTGGAATTCCACATAAAACTAGGGAATAAAACAAGTTCTGCTTTTAGTGCAGCCGCCGTCTTTGCATTGTTGTGTTTATGTCAGGGATAATAAATTATGCCCAATTCTGTTTTAATTCAGTACCACAAACTCAAGTCAGGGACAGTCTGATCCTAAGCCCTGTGCAGCCCCATAGCACTTGATTAATCCCATTTATGTCAGTGTGGGCATTTGAGAAATAAACCTCTGCAGCTTAATCAGTCATGGCAAGGCCACGGTCTGGTTTGTATTTTGTTGTTTAAAGCAAGGCCCTTGTGGAGCAGATGTCATGGCAGGGAGCAGGGCTGGTGCAGGGTGTGTGGTAGCATCTGCTGAGTTTTGTGACCTTTTCATCTCACTTGGTGGATGATGCCCAGCACCATGGACACAGCTGTGCTTTGCTGGGAGCATTTTTGAAAATAAACTTCAGATACAGCAGTGATAGATGCAGTGACTCAGAAAGCCAGGAAAACACCCCTGCACGCTCTGTGGAGCCTGCCCAAGCCAGTCCCTGGTGTGCCAGATTGTCTGGATCGTGTCCTGTGGCTTTTGCAGGAGAGCAGCATGTCCAGAGTTTGTGCCTGCAGCCAGGAGAAAGAATGTCCAGTGGAGAAGACCTTGAGCAACAGCCCTGTGAAATCTGAACGAGAAGTTCTCTTAGTTGGTGAGTTTTGCTGGCTCGGTGTTGATTCCAGAGACCTGAGCTGGGGGGAGCTGCTTCAAGGTGACCTTGCACTCCTCCTGCTCCCCTCTGGCTGCTTTGCTTATCCCAAGGGAGGTGGGAGTCCTGGAACTGAGGAAAACCTTGAGCTTTGCTGGGGTCAGGGTGTGGCTGCCTGCAGGGGCACGGGGCTGGTGTTCTCAGCTGGCTTTTGTCTCATGACAATGACCTTGGTGGTGCTCCTTTCCCCAGGGATAATTTCAACATTTCTCCACGTGCATCCCTTTGGAGCCAGCATTGAGTACATCTGCTCCTACCTGCAGCGCCTGGACAGCAAGGTGGGTGTGGGACAGCCTGGGCTCTGCTCCCTGCAGAAATCTGCTGAAGGGAATGGGGCATGGGGTGAATTTCAGGATGATAGGAAGGTGGTTTGTGTTGGGAGGGACCTCAAAGCCCATCCAGTTCCATGCCCTGGCAGGGACACTTGCACTATTCCAGGTTGCCCAAAGCAGCCCAGCTTTGGGGTTCACCACTAACTACACCCCCAATGTCCCATGTCCTGCTGGCTTTGTGCTCCTTTTTGGAGTAAATGGGAGCAACTGTGCAAAGGCTTCTGGAAGGAGTTATACCTCATTCCTTTAGGAAGGAATTACATCTCATTGTCCTCTATCCCAGTCTCCAGCTGTCTTCCTTAAAGAGCCCCAGGGACAGGAGGCCCCACAGTCATGGGAATTCTGTCTTTGGATTGGAACTTATCCAGCTGCTTGTGTATATAAATGAGTGTTTAGTTTACCCTTTCTTAGAAAACATGGCTCCCTGGCCTTGCTCACTCCAGCCTTATAAAGACAGAGTTAATAATTTTATCTCCTCATTCTAGCTTGGGGTTTGTCTGTGGGGCCACCAGCTGCCTTTATTTTGGTTTGGAACTCCTACAGAACTGCCATCATAGCACTCAAGCTGCTTTCTGCAACTTCCTCTTTGGTTTCCACAGTGCAGAGAAGGGCTTCTGGGAGCTTCTGCTTGGGAGAAGCCCTGTGCAGAGCCCACCCTTTATTTAACCTGTGCTGTGGCATCAGTCTCCTCACGTTCACTCACACTGAGGGCTATTTCCATTGTCCTTTGTGTTCCTTCTGAGCTCTTCTGTCTCCTCCTTGACTCTTGCAGGAGTTCAGATTAGTTTGGGATGTTATTTTTAACCCTGAGCAGATCTTTGGGCCTGAGGTGAGGCAGGAGGAGGGGGAGTACTTGGAAGTACGACCTGTTCTTGAAGCTGCCAATAGGAAAGGAAGGGGAATATCTTTTCCCTGTTCCCTGTCCATCATTCTCACCGAGAAGATCAGCAGAGAGCACAAAAATTAAGATCCAAGGTGGTTTGGAGCCATGGAAGAGCCCTTCAGAAGTTGCCTGTAGCCCTGAGCGTGGCTTGGCAGGACCTGGGGCTCACCTCAGTTCCTTCTGTGCAGTGGTGCAACCCCAGTCTTAGCTCTTGTCACAGCTCCTGGTGTCCCAGCATTATCCCCAGGAGTTCAGGGAAGGCCTGGATGAGCTTCAGCCATGTACCTGTTTGAGTTTGAATTATCAGCAGCCATCAGGGCTTCCATCTTCCCTTTCAGTGCTGTTTTCCTTGTGCTCCCCAGATCTGCACGGCCGAGGTGGAGGTGCTCATGACGCGACTGCAGAACACGTTCCGGCAGGAGCTCAGCGGGGTTGGGGCCAGCCTGGAGAAGAGGTGGAAGTTTTGTGGCTTTGATGGGTTGAAAATGACCTGAGCTTTGACTGAACGCTGGAAACAGTGGGATATGGATGCTGAGAAAACCTGGGATGCTCCTTCCTCTGTTCCTGATGATTCCCTCACATCACAGCCTCGGGGTACAAAGTGTAAAAGTGAAACCAAGTCCAGAGTAGCACATGAAGAACTTCCAAGTTCTGCAGCTGCTTTGATCAGTTATTTGTTATTGGGCAAGTGCTGTTCAGTATATTTGGGGAAAAAAGCTCCTGCCTGACCCTTTGAAGCACAGCGTGTTGACTCTGTGTTCTGCCAATGTTGTATGTGCTTGTGTGCCCAAATTCCTCCTCCTCGACCTTCCTTCTGCTAGGAACAGCCACAGACTGTCCTGAAGCAAAAACAAAGGGCGTCTTCTGGTTTCTAGATCACCAAAAGGGAAAAAAAAAAGCATTTTTTAGATATTTCTATTAGTAAAAGCCAAGGTATGTTTAAAGAGAAGTTTTAGATGTGTCAGGGGCCTCTGAGCCAAGGAATTGTTTCTTTTATTGCTGTTCTCTTTGTTAGCAGTTAAGCTGAGGTGTGGGGGCTGAGGGGGATTCTGGCAGTGCCACTCATGCTCTGGGTCAGTCTGTACAGAATCTTCTACATGGGAAGGGTGTTTAATTTTCTGGGGATGTGGGTGGAGAAGAGCGACATCAGCCTGACTTTTGGTGATTTTTACCACTCAGTTCCTTCACCTACTTTGGTGTGGAGACCAAGCTCAAGCAGCACAGACTCCTCTGCTCCTGATCCTTCCCAGCCCTGTTGTTCATGTTCCCAGTGTATGCCATGCTCTTGCCCAGCTGTGCAGAGGTGCAGGGTAGCACAGCTCAGCCCATCCCAGCCTACCTGGAGCCCTCTGGATCCTCCTGCCCACAGCAGCCTCATGTTCCCAGCCTGGCAGAGCTCTCAGTCACCCTGTGCAGTATTCCTGTTCTAGACATCCCAGTGTGCTCCCAGCACGGCAGCTGGCACAGTTCCAGCCCCTCCTCTTGTTCCCCATGCCCCAGGTGTTGGTGCCCTTCACTTGGGCTGCTGATCCCACCTCACTTTGGGGGAGAAGCCTCAGTTCATATGTTCCTGTTCTCAGGTATTTCCCAACCCTGGTGTCATCCTGCTGGGTCCTTCTCCACCCTGTGCCATGGCCAAGGTAGTGCCCAGGTGAGTACAGGGACATTTCTGGTGTGTTCTGTGTACCTGGCACAGAGACCTGATGGTGTGTGAACCAATTCCTCATCCAAAACCCCAAAATTCCACTGGTGAAGCCAGGCTTGGAGCCAGCTATTGACCTGCTGGCTCTGTTTCTCCCCTCACCATTCCCTGCAATAGGAAGGACAGAGGAGAGCACTCCTGTGCTCCTGCTCCCTTTCCCACTCACCCCAGGGCTCTGAGGTCTCTCCAGATCCCTTGTGTTTCTTCCTGCACCATCATCCTCCTCATTGTTGTTGTCACTGGCAGAGCCTGGCACCAGTTCTCCCCAGGCACTGGGGGAGCCAGGGTGGTCGCAGAGGAGACAGCCCTGCTGTGCTAGGTGGGAATGTGGCACTTGTGCCACCTGTCCCTTGGGGTCAGCCAGGTGGAGAGAGAGCAGGGTGGCCTGCACTCAGTGAGAGCTCTCCTTGGGAAAATGGAGGAAGAAGCTTCAGGAGTCAGGACAGTTGCAGAGCGCTGGGAGCAGCCGTGGCTGGAGCACCCGGGGCAGGGAAGGCGTGGGCTGGGTGGGGACAGGGCTGGGCTCCCCACACAGGGACTGGCTGGGTCCCAGCCTCTGCTGGCTGCAGGGTGGGAGCTGGGATGGGGCCGGGGCACCGTGGGCAGCCAGAGGCACCTCCTGGGGGTCTGAGGGGGCTGGGGCTGCTGGAGAGACCGGGCAGGTTGTTCCATGGGGCAGCAGAAGGGAGAGGAGCCAGGACCTGTGGGGCAATGGCTGGTGCTGTGGAAGTGATTCAGGGCTGGAGCACCCCAGGGTGCTGCTGCTTCCCTGTCCCAGGGCCTTTCCAGAGGGGCTGAGGTTTCTCCCAGGAGAAATCCACCCTGGGCTGCTGAGGTGACATCCAGGGATGGGTGACACAGATCTTCCCTTTGGACCAGGCTGTTCCCACATGGGCTGCTGCTCTCCCTGCTCCCAACACTGAGCGCTTGCCACACTGGGAGCAGATAAAAACCCTTTTAAAAAATGCTTTGAATAGTTGTGTCCCTGCAGATGAATGCTGTATTTTTAAGGAATAAACATTTTTTATGGGCAAGTTTTGGGCCTGCTGCTTTCTTTGTTGTTCCAACCCAAACTGTTCCATGATCATGGGCCAGGAGCCCAGCTGGCCCCAAAGGGCTCATGGCAAGGACTGTGTTCATTGGCAAGGAAGTGCCAATTTTGGGTGTTGGTGGAGGTTTGGGAGGCTCTCCAAGATCTGTAACCCTCTGAGAACAACCTGAGCTGTAGATCCACCCCATGAGGTCTGTGAGCTCCTCAATGGCAGAGCACTGCAGGGACCCTGGATGTGGAGCCTGTGCCAGACCCTGCCAGACACTGTCACGGGGAAGCTGCCATGGTGGAGCACCAGGAAGGTGCACGGAGAGCTGAGGTGGGAATCATCCACTGGCCCTCCCCAGGCAGCACATTCCCAGTTCAGGTTTCACCTGGCAGCACAGCTGATGCTTTGGGGGTGTCCTGGTTGCCCATGGACGGGAGCGGGGAAAGCTGAGGATGGAGGGGATTGAGCAATGAGCAATCCCTGCCAAGGCTCCGTGGCCAGCGTGGGAAGAGCAGTTCCTTCCATCCAGCCCTGCCCTCTCTCCACACGCTGTTTCTGGCTCTCATTTCTTTGGCAGAAAATTCACATTCTCATCCCCTCTCTCCTCCCCTCGGCCGTGGCAGCTCCTTTCCATCCCTTCCCCTCTTCTCCTCCCGCCTGTGGGCTGGAAGGGCCCCTGGAGCCTTTGAGGAGATGCTGCTGTGAAAGCCATTGTCCCAAAGGAAGAGCTGGGAGCTCCAGGAGCTGCTGGTGCTGCTGCAAGAGGACACAGGCAAGGTAAACGTGGGCCCTTTGTTCCAGCTGGGAAGAGAGGAACTGCAGCTGAGCCTGGGGGAGCAGCCACTGCTCCTTGGGAATGGAGGGGGCAGCTGCACTGAGCTTTCCCCATGGGATTTCCTGAAATAAGCACCAGTCCTGTTTTTGAGTTAGTGAGATTCCTGCTCTGGCATCCCCTCCAAAGCAGGGTTTTTGTGGGGCTCTGCCTTTGCCCCCACTGTGGGCCAGCATTTCTTTCCTTACAGGGAGCCTGGTGCCTGTCCAGGCTGAGTGAGCTCTCCTGTCCCATGGGATTCACAGGGATCTCTGATCCCTGTCCCCTGCAGGGACACCCACGCTGCTCTTGTGCCTCTGGCTTGGAGGTGCTGCTCCCCATCTCAGCTGTTTCCAGGGACATAAATCCACACCTGGGGTGAGAAGCAGGGCAGGTGTTTGGGGTTAACTCCTGGAGGATGAGTTTTGGCAGGCCAGTGGTGGTGGCACGTCACAGGGCTCCTCGAGTGGCGCCTGTGGTTGGGCAGATAAGCAGCAGCTTGTCCTTCTCCTTCCTGCCTTCTCCTTCCTGCCTTCCCTCTGCTGCTCCCTCTTTGGGATTCCTCCTCCTTCTCACCCCATGGCGGCCGCATCCCACAGGACTCTGCTCAGGCTGGGGATGTGGCTGTGAGCTCTGCTGGAGTGTGAGGCTTCACCTGCACAAAGGTAACTCCCTACAGTGTGTCTCTCTCATCCCCATCCATCCATCCATCCATCCATCCATCCATGCACAGCAGAGCTGCTCCCGCCCTGCTGGGAGCTCCCGGTGCAGCAGAGGCACGGAGCTGTCCCTGGCATGTGGAGATGCTCTCATCTGTGACAGCCAAGGAGGTTCCTGCCCCACACCATCCCAGGGGAGCAGGATGGGAGTTATAAAAATCCCTGCATTGTGCCTCTTTATTTTGGCAGAGGGCAGGGATGGATGGGATATTGGGAAGGAATTCCTTCCTAGGGTGGGCAGGCCCTGGCACAGGTGCCCAGAGCAGCTGTGGCTGCCCCTGGATTGCTGGCAGTGCCCAAGGCCAGATTGGATGGGGCTTGGAGCAGCCTGGGGCAGTGGAAGGTGTCCCTGCCATGGCAGGGGTGGAATGAGATGGTTTTTGAGGTCTCTTCCAACCCAAACCAGTGTGGGATTCTATGATGTAGGTGAATTCCCTTTTCAGTCTCCACTTACAGGGAACTATGAACAACTCCTTTATATTTGTTTTCTTCTTTAATTTATGTAACTTTCTAAATTCTAATTTCTAAATTTCTAATTTCTAACCTTTAGAAACTGAAATTTCAAACCTGGCCAGAAGGAACCAGTCTCAGGGGCTAGAGAGGGGGCAGAGACTGACACAGGAGCTCTGTCCCCTTCCTGGGGGTCTCACTGCATCCCTTGAGACTTCCAGGCATTTATTTTTCATTCTTGCCTTAAGCCTCTTTGGGGAGGTTCTGTTCAGAGCCCGTACTCTGACCTCGCTCCTCTCCTCTCCCTGGGGCTGCTGTTGCTCTTTGGACCGTGCCGGGTGGTGCTGGGGTGGTGGCACAGGTGGCACCAGGAGCAGGTGGCACCGCTGGAGGCAGCCAGGTCAGTGTGGGCTGAGGAGCCAGGTCCCTGTGTGGGCTCTCCCAGAGCCTGCACACAGCAGGGAGGGCTCCCCAAAGCTCTGGGACAGGAGATGGGGTGTCCAGGGTGTGTCCAGGGTCTGTGGTCCAGCCTGGGGTAAAGGGCTTCGGCACTTCTGGTCACGTGCAGTTGTCTGTGATTTACAAAAGATAAATCACAGAATTTGGGAGAGATCTTAAAGCTTATCTCCTTCCATGCAGAGACCTTTTGCACCAGTGCAGGCTGCTCCAAGCCCTGTCCAACCTGGCCATGGACACTTCCAGGGACAGAGCAACCACAGCTCCTCTGGGCAGCCTGTGCCAGCGCCTCCCTCACAGGGAACAATTCCTTCCCAATATCAAATCTAAATATCTTCTCCCGATGCCTCCAAGGCCTTTGCTTGGAAGGTTGGAGTGAGATGATGTGGCTGGGGCTCTGCAGCCCCACTGGCTCTTTGGAGAGGTGACAGAGGGACAAATGTCTCCTGCAAAGACTCCCTGGGGTGCTCCCAGCAGTTTCTCTCCTAAAGCAGGTGTCGCTGCCACGCGTTCCTTTCACACAGGTGTGTTTTCCAGAGGACCTTTGGCTCGCCCCTGTGCCAGGCCCCAGCCCTGGGATGCAGCCCGTGGCCCTGCAGAGCCTGTCCGAGCTGGAAAGGGCCAGTCTGCAGGAGCTGGCGCTGTTCCAGCTGCAGGAGAGGCTGCCCGTGGGCCACCTCAGTCTGGACAGAGGTACAGGGGACAGGGGGGAGAGGAGGGACAGGAGGCTCCTGCCAAGGGGGGCTGAGGCTGAGCCATTCATGCTGCACATCCCCACACCACAGCCCGGGGTGATGGTTATGGGGAGACATTTGTGACATATTTTGGTCCATTCTATTTCTCATTCCTGCTTTGTTCTGAGCCCTGAAGGCCTGATCAGCCTGTGGAGGGGTTTGTGTGTCCGCAGCAGTGTGAGAACATGACCCTCCAACCCCCAAACTCAAACCAGATGTGACAACTTGGCGAGGTCTCCACTGGGGATTGTCTGAGTGCCCTTGGGGTGGGATGGGATTTGCTGTTTGGATCCATGGCCAGCACTAAGTCCTGATGCTGGAAAGGGGTTTATGGGAGAGTGGATAATGCACTGGCACATAAAAGGGTGGATAAATTTTGGAACCCCACAGGAACTGAGCACAGAGGCCCTGTCAGGGTTCCCAGGGTTGCCTGTGTCCCCCACCAGCAAACCCAGAGAGTTGTGGTTCCCAGACTCCTTCCCAAATCCACTTCTGGCATCCCAGCAGGGCAGGGGATGGCACCAGTTCACCAGGGCTGGGGCTGGGGTGCAGAGGGAGCCTGGGGGTCTCCAGCCCCCCTTCCACTCCTGGCACCCCAGGGCAGGATGGAGGCCCCAGGTCTCAGGATCCTCTCCCAGGATGGGACATCTCCCAGTGCCCAGCCTCACACTGAGCACCAACTGCTCGAGGTGGCACCCAAGTCTGGCTTCCCACCTTAATATCTCAAAGGTTTCATGCCATTAAATGGCATCATGGAGAGTCCAGCACAGCTCCCCTCTCCTTCCCAGAACTCCCAGTTGCTCCAGGGCTGCAGCCCTGGAGGACTTTGACCACAAACATCCTGATTCCTTTTCTATTTTGTTTTATTTTGGGCTGTTGTGATCCAGCTTGCAGTGACACCCTGCAGCAGCAGCTCCTCTAGGGACCAGTGCAGTGCCAAAAAAAGTCCCAAACCCCAGTATTTCCTTCCTGGTTGGTCAGTGTGCTGCTGGACAATTTATGCTGGCTTCTACACTCATGTTCCTCATTCCAGCTGTCAGAGCTTTCCTCTAAGTCTTACAAAATAACCCAAACAAATAGATATAAGCTGTTCCTAGGAAGAGAATTCTTCAGGAATGAAGAGTACAAGCCAGAATAGGGTGATGTGTCCTGGAAGGATTTAGGGTGGGCAGTGAGTGAATTCTCAGTTCACTGCTGCTGGATGTGTGAGGTGGGATTCCTACAGAGCAGGATGGGATTTCTGATGGTGTTTTGTACAACTTTTTATGTCTGTGCTCTAAAACGTTCCCAAAAGCCTTTCTGGGTCTCACTGCTCGCGTAGAGCCATGGGGTCCCTCCACCCCTTCATCCACAGAGGATGGTGCCCATCTCTGGGAATGTTCTCCAAGCAAGGATGTCCATCTCCAGGGCTGTTCTCCAAGCAGGGATGTCCATCTCCAGGGCTGGTCCCTGGGCAGGGATGTCCATCTCCAGGGCTGGTCCCTGGCAGCTGCTGCCCACTGTGTGTCCCAGGGCACTCCTGGATCCCCTCAGGGCTGTGGCTGTCCCTCAGTGTCCCCTGGCTGGAGGCTGCAGAGGGACAGGGAGCCCATGCTGAGCCAGCCCCAAGATGCCAGTGCTGAACCTTCCCCTTTTCCTTGTAGATGGCTCCAAAGGCATGAAATCCATCCGGCAGAAGCTGGAGAGCTTCTCGAAGGAGAGGAAAGGTGAGCAGCCTCACTTGTACCTGGGCTTTGGTCCCTGCTCTCAGGGGGAATGGGTGGTTTTTGGTGGGGTGGGAGGTGCCCAAAACCAGTAGGATGCTTCATCACAGTTGTTCTGTTGTTCTTGGAATGGCACGAGCTTGATGGAGCCTGGAAGGACGGAAAGGTGTGTGGAATGTGTGCAATGTGAAATGCATTCTCAAGGTGAACACCCACAAATGAGTCTATCTGCCCATTTTGCCCCAGTCTTGTCACCTCCAGTTCTATCTCAGCATCCCCTGAAGGACCTCAGTGACAACCCTGGGGTGCACAGAATTCTAGAGCAGAGCCAGGTGGGAATGAGCTTCCCCACACCAGCACAAAACCATTCAAGGGTTTAAAACTACTGAAATTAATGCCTCATATTTTACCTAGTACAATGTTTAAACACATCAATCATTGTACAACATGCTGGTAGCAACTTAGCAGCTGTTTGATCTCTGTCTGTGGTAAAAGCATTGTATAGTTTCAGTCCTAAAAGTTCCCAGAGAGGAAGTGATAACACAGAAACTTCATCCACAGTTGGAAACCCCTTCTGAATGCATAATAGTAAGTCCTTTAACTCAGATTTTGAAATGTTGCAGGAATTAGATTTGACCAGATCTTTAAGGTTTTATAAATATCTCTAGGAAAATTTGACACCTTGTGTCCTAACACGTTCCCTGAGGCTTACCTGATGTTGAGCAACAGGCAAGTCCTTGCTGGATCTCTGTCCTGACCGAGCCAGTGACGAGGGCAGAAATCCAACTTCTCTCTTCTTGCAAGAGTCATGATCCCAGGATTCATGCTTGTCTCAGCAACTTCACAAAAATGACCTCAGGGCTTTCTGACAGGTCAGACAGTTTAGTTGAGTTATCTGCTCCTCACACTGGGCACCAGTTTGTTGGACAATACTCTCTTCTTGATCTTGAGATGGGGCAGCTGAGAGGCGTTTTAAAAACTTTTATTCCATTTTCCATCTCATGAGAAGGGTGAGACAGCACAGATGTTATCGTTCATGCCATCACAATCAGAAACCAATTCTTTCCTAATTACAATACACTATGAGTGTTTCTTGGCCTATCATCTTTTTGCCACACCATGCTGTAGAGGCCTTAAAGCCAATCATCTAAAACTACCCCTCATGGGTCCTAATATAATGCATTTTTCATAGTTTTATTTCTCTCAAGTATCTAGTCTTATTTGTAAGGTTATCTTTTGAAACTTTTTTCTAGCTCCATTTTTCTCTCAACAATATCTGTCTTATTCTATGGCATTTCTAAGTCACCATTTCTTGTCTCAAAGTTTGCATACAGATGTACACTGTGCGGGCCTTCTGCTAGGCTTGAGAACTCTCTACAAATCCATTTCTCACAGTTAGAATTTGGAAAGGATCTTTTGGTGATTTATGAAGTTGTTGCTCCATGGGTGCCATGGCATCTTCATGGGGCTGTAGTCAGTTAAAGGGAAGAAACTCCAGGAAAAACTGGGACGGGCTCCAAGCAGCCCCTGCTGGAGAGCAGCCCCTGTGTCTGCTCCCTGTGCCCCCAGCCCCCCGTTTCCCAGGGGGTGCCCTCCCCCTTGGCTCTGTGGCACCCAGGGTCCCCCCACACCTTTCCTGCTCCCTGGGACTGCTCCAGGCGCTCCTGGGGGCAGCACACGGGGTTCATCCCTGCAGCTCCCTCAGTGCCATTCCCTCCGTGCCGTGTTCCCGCAGAGTGCTCTCCCCACACCTTCGGCGTGCCGCTCGCCCAGGTCATCGCCAACGACCGCGCCTGCCGGCAGCTGCAGGAGGCCGTGGGCCGGAGCCGCCGCCTCTGCCTGGAGGTGGAGGCCACGGTCACCAGGTTCCGGGCCCAGAGGCACAGGAGGCTGGCAATGGGCACCAGCTGCATCCGGGCGCCCGACGGGGGCTGCCCAGAGGAGCCGCTTTCCCCGGTGGTGGTGGACAAGGGCTCCTGGAGCCAGCGGAGGGTATGGTCCCCAACATGGGCTGTGGTGGTGCTGTGGGATCGGGGTGTCTGAATTTGGCAATAAATGGGATTTTCCAGGATTTTTTCTCACTGACTGAGTGGGTTGTGACCCAGGCTGGGCCGGTCCCAGTCTGTCCTCGGGGAAATGGTGATGTCCCCAGCCCCCTCAGAGATGGACTGTGAGGAGTGGGAGGGCCCTCACTAGCAAAGCTCTTATGGAGATGAGGTTACCAGGGGGACATCTAAAGGTCCAGAGGGCAGGGATGGATGGGATATTGGGAAGGAATTGTTCCCTGGCAGGGTGGGCAGGCCCTGGCACAGAGTGCCCAGAGAAGCTGTGGCTGCCCCTGGATCCCCGGCAGTGTCCAAGATCAGGGTGGACACTGGGGCTTGGAGCAGCCTGGGACAGTGGGAGGTGTCCCTGTCCATGGCAGGATTGGCACTGGATGCTGCCCTTTCCCAGAAACCCGTGAGGTCATGGCACTGATAGATCTGTGGGGTCATTCCTCTGCTCCATCCCAGGGGGCCATGTCCGTGGATTCCATCACGGACCTGAGTGACAACGCCTCCAAGCTGCTGGAGGCCCTGCAGCTCTCACACCCCCATGAGCTGGACCCTCGCAGGAGCCGCGGCAAGAAGAAGCAGCTGAGCCTGAACCCCATCACCTGGCAGGTGCCACGGATTGTGGACAGGTGCTGCACCCATCTTGAGACGCACGGTAAGGGCTGGAGAAACTCCCTGAGTGTGGCCACCAGGACATCCTGGCTGACCACCCCCAAGGTGGGAGGAAGGCCAGGTTTGATGGGCACCATGGTTGGACTCGATGGTCTTGGAGGTCTTTCCCAACCTGAATGCTTCTGTGAGTCCTGGGGCAGGGCATCTTCCAAAAAGCCTCCTGTGGAGAGTCCTCTGGGTTGGATGCAGCACCAGAGGGGAATGTCACTGAAGAGGGAATGTCACTGTGTGTGTCAGTGACCATCTCCTGGTGCCTCAACCTCTGCTGCACATCCAGCCCTTGCTCACAGTTACTGTAGGGATGGGATCTCCTCCTTTATCACAGGCAACCCAAGGAAATCTCATGGCTCCACAGCCTTTCCTTTTTCTCACTGCCTGGAGAAGGGAAAGCCAAGCAAGAGAAGCCCTGCCACGGTGCTGAGGTGCTCCCAGGAGCAGCCTGGGTGGCAGGGAGCAGTGGGAATGCACAGCACTAACCTCTCTGTCCCCCAGGGCTCCAAACTGTTGGCATCTTCCGTGTTGGAAGCTCCAAGAAAAGAGTCCAGCAGGTAAAGGGAGGCATTCACTGCATCCTCTGGCTGTGCCTTGTCGGGGATAGAGGCTCATGTGGATGGGGATGGATAGAGCTGACATTGGTGTGGAGAGGTCTGAAACAGACTACAACTGACTGTGATTTTCATCCTTCCCATTTCTTCCATCTCCAAGCTGAGGGAAGAGTTTGACCGAGGGCTGGATGTTTTCTTGGATGAGCATCAAAGTGTTCATGATGTGGCTGCCCTGCTCAAAGAGTTTCTCCGGGATATGCCTGATTCCCTGATTCCCAGAGAGCTCTATGGAGCCTTCCTCAGCACAGCCAGTGAGTACCTGTGGAGCAGAGCCTGCACAGCCACAGGAGGATTTGTGTTGGGGGCACCTCTCACTTGGGCAGGTTGCTCCAAGTCCTGTCCAACCTGACTTTGGACACTGCCAGGATTGGATCCTTCCTCACCACCCTTCTTTTCCAAAGCTTCTGGGATGGGTGTTGTGCTCCCTGGCGCTGCCACACGCAGTTACTGTAATCAGTGGATTTGGTGGGGGTTTTGTTTGATTTCTTTTGAATTGGACTATAAAAATCCCTCTGGTCCGTGACAGTCTTTGGCTGTGTGGCTGTGCAATATCCAACAACACCACAGCTCTGGCTGGGTTTTCCATCCCATGGGAGGAAGGGTGGGACAGCAGCCTGGCTCCCACCAGAGCTCATTCCCAAGCAGGTGGAGGAGGGCTGGGAGTGCCTGGTGGGCTGTGCCCCTCACTGACTCTGCTCTCCCCAGGCCTGGAGGGGCAGGCCCAGCTGGACACGCTGCAGCTGCTGCTGTTCCTGCTGCCCCCGTGCCACAGTGACACCCTGCTGCGCCTCCTGCGCTTCCTGGCCCGGGTGGCGCGGCACGCCGAGAGCTCCTGGGACCCCGAGGGCCGCCAGGTGAGGCTGCTGCTCCTGAGGGCTGCCCTGGACGGTGCTGGGGCTGCTGCAAGCCTGGGGGAGACAATAAATCCCTCACAGAATCCCGGGGTCATTGTGGTTGGAAAAGGTGAGGATGGGATGAATGTGTGCTCCAGCACCTCGAGCCCTTTGTGCTGGCCCTGCCACCAGCTCAGAGAGGACCAAACTGGACCCAGACCAACACTTCACCCTTGTGTTCCTGCCCTGGGGTGGGTGAGGACATCCTGGGACATCCCATGCCACTCCATCCACAGTCCACAGGTTCCTTTGGTGCTTCCTTGTAGATCCCTGGGAACAAAATGACAGTGTCAAACCTGGCTACAGTCTTTGGTCCCAACATCCTGCAGAAGGAGAAGCCTGGAGAGAAAGATGCTGGTGCCCTGAACTTTGAGGACAGTGCTGCCATAATCCTGGTGCTCCAGAAGCTGATTGAGCACCACCACTCCCTGTTCATGGTAAGTTGGGCTCCTCAGGGCAGCCCCTCCAGCACCTCCTTCCCTCTGAATTCTTCCAAGAGCAGCAGGGGAAGGATTTTGTCCCTGTCAGAGATGCACACCTTGGTGTGTGCCCATGCTCTGGGAAGGCTCTGGCTCCGTCCTCTCTCCACCCTCCCACAGGGCACTCACAGGCAGCAGTAAGAGTCCCCTCAGGTCTATTGGAATGTGACATTTCAGATCCCCAAAAAGCCTTATAGCAATTTTTGTGGTCTACAGGGAGCCAAAGGACTGGGGATAGTGAAGGGAAAGCAGGGGCTGAGATCGTGCAGCCCCTGGGAGGTGTGTGGGGTGTGACACCAACGTGCTGGCTCTGTGACCACGTCCTGGGCTCCTTCCTTGGCTGCCTCTGCTCAGCCTCCTGCCGAGAGTGGCCCCACGACTGAGCAGTGTGGCCGTGTGTCCCCAGGTGTCCCCAGAGATGCAGTGTGACGTGCTGAGGAGGCTGTTCCAGACAGACCCCGATGTCATCGAGTACCTGCTGCGCAGGAAGTTCCCTGACGTGCCGTAAGTGCCCGAGGGCTCCTCAGGGCACAGGGACAAGTGACAGCACACCCTGCTCATCTTCCTCCAGACTGCTCCTTCCTACAGCGGCCTGGTCACAGCTCCTCAGCTAAAGCCCTTCACACTCCATCCTTCCCATCCCTCGGAGCTCCCTGCTCTCCCTGTTTGCTCCCCAGCCTGTGCCAGCTCTCTCCAGAGCTCCCTCTGTGGTATCCACACAGCTCCTGTCCAGCCCCTCCCCTGCTCCTGCCTCTCAGTGTCACACACTGATCCCTGCTCCACCACCAGCCTTCTCCAAACCTCCTCCATCCTTGGTGTCCGTGTTTCACTGCAGTCTCTGCCTGCCCCGGGTGTCTGTGTGGGGCCACCAGCTCTGTCCATACATCCACATTTTGGGTGCAAAATGGAACATTCCCACTGAGGCTCAGAACTGGAGCTTGTGCCCTTCCCTAAGGTTAAAGGCGGTGGCTGAAAGGACCTCACATCCCATGAGCTGGGTCTACCATGGCACATAATGCAGGAGGGGGTTTGCTCCCTGGGGTTGGAAGTAGGGAATAGTTGAAAACAGGGGATCCTGAGGAGCAGGGGATGCTCAAGAGCCTTCAGTAGAGCTGGTGACTCCTCAGAAACATGAATTGTCCTGTGGGAAGGGTTTTCCTGGACCACAGGCTACCTCCATACCAGTTTGGATGGGGCTTGGAGCAACCCCATCTAGTGGAAGGTATCTGTGCCCATGGACTAGATGCTCTTCAAAGTTCCTTCCAACCCAAACCTGGGATTCTGTGATCCATGCTACAGCTTCTTGTTTGTGTTCACATTCCTCTTGGGACTGTCTGGAGATGGCAGTCTTTGGGATCACTGCTTAAGCCCATTTGGGAGTGCAGTGGGCAGTAGAAGCATTTGCTAACAGCATCTCTCTCCTTTTTGCTTCCTTAGGAGCCCAGAGCGTGAGGATCCCGGGGAGGAGCTGGCTCTGTCCACACTGCCTGGTTGGACGCACAGCCTGGAGCGCGGCTCGGTCTGCTCGGAGCTCTACAGCAGCGTCTCCTTCCTAAACCTGCATGTTGGCATCTAGCCCTGCCCAGGCTCTCTGGACACAACCAGGCAGCTTTTCCCACAAAACCCAGCCCTTCCTCACTGTGGGGGCAGCCCCTGTGCCTGTGCCCAGGGGGCAGAGCTGTACTCGGGGGTCACCTGCCAGGCTGGCACCTTCCTGTGGGTCCAACCACTGCCACATCCTCAGCACAGCCCTCCCTGCCACCCCCTCCTCACAACACCTCGGGAATGGAGTGCCATCCCTACACCTGCAGGGAGGACAGGCTGAGGGAGCTGGGACTGCTCAGCCTGGAGAAGAGACAGCTCAGAGGAGTATCCAAATGCTTTTGTAAGGGCTGGAGGGACAGGACACGGGGAATGGCTTCCCACTGCCAGAGAGAGAAATTGGGATATTCATGGGATATTCAGAGAAGTTCTTCCCTGTGAGGGTGGTGAGGCTCTGGCACAGGCAGGGACACCTTCCCTGCACCAGGCTGCTCCAAGCCCCATCCAGCCTGGCCTTCTGGCCTTGAACTTTCCCAGGAATGGGGCAGCCACAGCAGGGCACTTCTGGGGACAAAATAGTACTTCTGCAAACAGTATTCCATATTCCACCACAGCTTGCACCCAGTCCTGGTCTGAAGGCACCCAGACCTTCTCAGGTGCCCTGCTCAGGCTGGGCTCTTATTTTGCAAAGGTCCCTTCCCTGCAGATCAGAACAGTTGGGATGGGTGGGGAAGCATTTCCCGGAGGAGCTTGTGCTGTGAGATAGCTGGTGAGACCCCCTGGGAGCTGATAAGCTCCAGAGAGCAGCAGAGCTGTTGTGTCTGGAGGAGCAGATAAATTTGGGACACCATGAGGCTGTGGAAAGTTCCAGAGGCCACAGGAACACTCGAATGTCAGCTGTGAAACCAACATTGTGTCCAGCCACTGCTCTGGGTGGGATTGTACCTGCTGCAAGAGCAGCCCCCAGCCTTTCAAATTCCTTCCTAGGGTAAAACACTGGCACACGTTGTCCAGAGCAGCTGTGGCTGCCCCTGGATCCCTGGAAGTGTCCAAGGCCAGGTTGGATGTGCTTGGGGCAGCCTGGGATAGTGAAAAGTGTCCTTGCCCATGGCAGGGGGTGGAGCGGGATGGACTTTAGGGTCCCTTCCCACTCAAACCATTCTGTGATTCCATGATTCTAGGATGGACCAGGGATGCTGACACAGGAGGCAGCTCTTTGCAGGAAAAGCCCTGCTGGATTTCACTTTCCCCGCACCATAACAGGGGCAGGGGGACACGGGGAGCTCACTGGGAAGCACCAGCTTTCTCTGGCTGCTGCAGAGCCATCCAAGTGGCCGTGGGGTGTTCGTCCCTGGCAGCGTTGATGCGATATTGCTGCAAACTCCGCTTGAGGGCAGCCCGGCACCGGCCTGGCCCGGCCCCCGTGCGGCTGCACCGAGACTCTGCTGGAGCTGCTCCGTTCCAGCCTCACGAAATGAAATAAACCCGCTGCCCAGCCAGCTCACATCTCCCCAGGGAGCCTTGGCGTTGCTCTGGGCCCGCTCTGCAGGGGCTGCCTGGCTTTTGCTCCGGGTTCTGCTCTCAGGGGCTCCTTGCCCCTGCAGGCCTTGGGGGTCACCTCAGGAATGACAGGGAAGGTTCTGCCTTGATCCTTCCTGATCCCCAGTGCTGGCACAGGGGGGGCTGCTGCTGTTGGGGGTCTCTTCTGAGGGGGGTGGTTGCTTTTGGGGCAGTGGTGAATGTTTGGGGGAGTCTGCTTTTGGGGGGTGGTGGTTCTCAGGAGCTGGTCACTGTTTTGGGGCTGATCACTGTTTTGGGGGGGGTCATTCCTGCTTAGGCAGCAGTTGCTGTTTTGGGGGTGGTTGCTGCTGTTGGAGAGGTTCTGGCTGGTTTTTAGTTCCAGCCCCACCAAAGCCCCCTTGAGCCCCTCAGACTGGCGGGGCAGAGCCAGGCCTAGGGCTTGTATGAGGGTACAGCAGGGAGAATCTGCAGGAGTGGGACCGGCTGCTCGGATCCATGGGTGGCTTTAGAGGCAACAGCAAGGACAGCAGAGCCTGAGCTCCTCTTTTTTAAACCCCTGTGTCTCCCTCATGCTGCTGACCAGGATCCATGGCAGGGCCCAGACACAAAGCTCTGGGCTTGACAGCTCTCTGGGAAACCTGTAGGAGAGAACCATGGAACCGCTGAGGCTGGAAAAGCCCTGCAAGAGCACCAAGTCCAGCCATCCCCCAGCACTGCCAAGGCCACCCCAATCCGTGTCCCCAAGTGCCACATCCACACGGCTTTGAAATCCCTCCAGGGACGGGCACTCCACCACTGCCCTGGGCAGCTGTGCCAGGCCGGACAGCCCTGTCCATGAGGAATTTTCCCTAATATCCAACCTGACCTTCCCCCGGCACAGCTTGAGGCCGTCTGTCCCTGGTTCCCCGGGAGCTGAGCCCCAATCCCGTGTTCCGCCTCCTGTTGGGGCTTTGAGGGAGCGACGCCGGGCGGGGGCGTTCGGGGGTGTCTTTTACGGGGTGTTTGTTGAGGGGTGTTTGTTCGGGGGTGTTTGGGGTGTTTGTTGAGGGGTGTTTGTTCGGAGGTGTTTATCGGGAGTGTTTGGGGGGGTGACACTGGGACTCCCCCGGTCCCGCGCTGCCGTTTGGGGGCGGAGCCTCCCGGAGCCCCCGCCCAGCCCCGGTGCGGGGCCAAAAGCGGCGGGAACGGAGCGGAGGCGCTGCTGCCGCCGGGACCGGAGCGCAGGGAGCCGAGCAGCCGGTGAGTGCCGAACCGAACCGAACCGGGAATGCCGCCCCCTCGGAACCCGCGAGGGGCTCCGCTCCTGGGTCCCCCCGCAGCCTCCGGGCACCCCCCGGGAGCGGGATGGAGCCGGGGGTCCCGGCCGGTGATTGTGCCCTCCTCCCCTCCGTGTGCCCCAGCCTGGCCGGAGCAGCTGGGGCTGCCCCTGCATCCCTGGCAGTGCCCAGGGCCAGGCTGGACACTGGGGCTTGGAGCACCCTGGGACAGTGGAAGGTATCCCTGCCATGGTAGGGCTGGGATGGGATGGGATGGGCTTTGTGCTCCCTTCCTGCTCAAACCCTTCTAGGATTCTATCGAGCCTGAGTAGCACCAGCACTTACTGGGCTGGCCGCAGCCCAGCTGTGGGATGAGCTGGGGGAAGGCTGAGCTGTCCGAGGAGCCGGGTGTGCTCGGAGCAGCGCTGGCACTGCCTGCACAGCCGGCACCCGGAGCCTGGCTCTGCCTCATCCCCAGCCTGGGCTGCTCCCGAGAGGCTCCTGCTGGCCCTGCCTGCCAGGTGGGTACCCCAACACCCCCATGTTGCCCCCAGCGATGGCTGAGGAGCTCAGTGAGCTGCTGAGAGAGTTCGACGAGGTTATGGAGGACTTTGACCGGGGCCCTGCGAGTCAGTACCAGCAGCACCTGGAGGAGCTGAAGAGGAAAGCGGGACAGAGCGTGTATGACAGTGGCATCGATGAGCTGGAGAGTGAGTCTGGGCTGGGGTGAGGAGCCCTGGGGAGGATGGTGTCTGCCGGGGTGGGAGCTCTGTGGTTCCTCCATGGAGCACATCTTCCTGCTGATGCTGCCTGATTCAGCCCTGGTGGGCTGGATGAGCAATGGGGGGATGACCATGGATACTGACCCAGGACCTGCCAGCATCTGCCAGGGCTCCTGATGCCAGGCAGGCTGCTGCAGGACCCTGAGGGGCTGGGGATAACCAAGTGATCTGTAATAACCCTGTCCTTGTAATGGTGCCCAGACAACCTCTGGTGCTCTCTGACCTGAGAAAGAAACTCAATTCCATTTTTCCAAGCATTCCAGAAGCAGGGGAGGAGCAGATGGGTTCTCCAAGAGTGTGCCACCCTGTGCCATGGGCATGATCGGGCTGTGTTCCTGCAAAATGTTCATCAGGTGCCTGTGCCCAGGCCAGGGACTGATGCTCTGTCTCTGCAGGTGCCAGCACATCCCCAGGAAGCAGCCTCAACTCCAGTGAGGAGCACCTCAACAGCCCAGCTGACACTTATCCCACCAAAGGTGAGCCTGGCCCCTGCAGGGCTTCCTTCTCTGTGCTCAGCTGGGCTTGGCAATGATTGCCAGCCCGGGATAGGGGGGTGCCAAGGAGGCCCTGCAGAGTGGGAATGAGCCCTTGTGTCCTGGCAGGAGCCTGGAAGGGGCAGGAGTTGGGTTGGGATTTTCCCAGCTGAGGCTGGACTGGCTGGGATAAACACAGCTGGAGCAGCTGTACTGGGAGCAAGGGGTTGGGGTCTCTCCCCAGTGAGAGGGGGAATGGGGAGACCTGACCGTGTTTTTCCCCACTAGCAAAGCTTGGAGACACGCAGGAGCTGGAGGAATTCATTGCAGACCTGGATAAAGCCTTGGAAGGTACATGCCCAACCTTGATCCCAGCACTTCCCATGGGATGGATGGGACACCTGGGCTGGGGCTCCTGTTGATGGTTTTGGGAAGATGCACAGAGACCTGTGCTCCTCTGCCTGCAGCCTCCCTCCAGCTGCTGCTCAGAGGCTGCTCTTTGCTTGGGGGGGAAGGTGAGCAGGAGAACCCATACTCCCCTTGTGGTGTATCCTAACCTACCCCATCAGGAGGGAGGAGAGGGGGTCTGTGAGGTGGCAGGGAGCCTGTTGGTGATGCTCTCCTCCTCCAGATGCTTCCCTCCTGGTAAGAGCCTGGGGGTGTCCCCTGTGGGAGGGGGTGATGCTGTGCTGGGCATCTCTGGCCTCTCTGGAGAGTTTGGCTGCTGTACCCAGCAGCTCCAGAGAGTTTGGCTGCTCCCCAATGGCTGCTGTGCTGGGGAAACCGAGGCAGAGGCCACTTCCTCCCACAGCGTGACAGGCTGGAGGCAGAGAGAGCCTGGTTAAAAACTTTTCCTCCCACGCAGACTGAGTAAGGCACAGTTCTGCTCTCTGTTCCCATCCCTGGTGCAAAATGAGGTGGCTGCTGGGAAGTGTTGCTTTGCAGGCCCCAGCCATGCAGGGAGGGAGGGAGGGGACCAGGGCTGACCCCCTGCCCCAGATTTCTGCTCTAACCCTGCAGACTGTCACCATCTTCTGTGTCATCCTGCAGAGATGTGAGCTGTGCTGCGGAGTCTGCAGAGGAGCAGCCCCAGCCCTGAGTCTCCCTGATGCTGCCTCTGCCCCCCTGGCTGGGGTGGGGATGGCTCTGGGGACAGGGACGGGCGGTGGGGACGGATCCGGCTGCGGGACGATGGTGACAAGGCCCTGCCAGCGCCAGGAGGGGACAGCCCTGGGTGGGACCTGGCCCTGCCCTGCGCGGGGTCTGGTGGCTCCAAGGGCTTTGGGGGGGAGCTGGGCTGCTGCTGAAGCCCCCAGAGGAATTTTGGGGAAGATCAGCTTGCAGGACATCAGTGTGACATCAGTGTCCCCTCCAGGCTGGGAAGCCTGGTTCCTTGGTGGCATCTGTCACTGCTGACCTTTGCTTTGCATGGGGAGCCCCAAACTGGACCCCTCTCTGCCCCCCAAGTGCCTTTTCCCCAGCTGCTGCTGTAAATACTGTAAAAAATGTTTTGTGCTGTACAAATGGTTCTGTGAACAGGATTTTAAACGTCTGCCTGTGTCCATCTTTTTCCCATTGGCAGGGTGGGAGCAGGGATGCCTGGGGCTGCCAGCTGGTGGGACTGGCAGGAGGGGGAGACCTCAGGAAGCAAGTTCAGCAGCACATGCCTGGCTAAAGAGGAATATCAGGAATCCTTGTCCTGCCTGCCCATGGCACTCGGCCATTGGGGTGGCAGAGGGTGCAGAGTCTGTGCCTTCCTCCCCTGCCAGGGAGATGGGCACTGCCTGTCATCCCTCTGGCATGGAGGGCCCTGCTCTGGGGCTCCTGCTTCCAAAGGGAGGGGCTCTGGTGCCACTTCCCCTGGATCCTGCCCCTGTCAGCAGCCCAGGAACAAGGCCCAGGGATGTGGGTTTGCAGCCCTCTGCCAAGCTGAGCTTTCAGTGAGGTTTGGCCGTGGATGGGACGATGGGTCCCCCTGGGATTCCCCTCTGGTCTTTTCTCTGGAGTTTCCCATCCTGGGAGATGCCATCAGGATGACAGAAGAGGAACCTGTGGCTGGTCCCCCTTTCTCTCTGTGATCCTCACGTGGAGTAAGGGCACATGTGGCTCTGCTGCAGCTTGTCTGAGCAGGAAATGGGTAGTTTCAGTTTGTGCCCTCATCCCTGGTGTGTGGGTGCTGAGCAGGAGGTTGTTGGACACCCCCTCTGCCAGACCCAGCACTCAGTGCTGCTGAGGAGGCTCTGAGCACACACAAACCCCAGCCTGGGCAGGGCCAGCAAGGGAACACTGGGCTATTGCTGTCCCCATGCTGTGTGATGTGACCACTGATGTCTGTCCCAAATGGACCCCGAGGGGCAGCCAGGAGATGGAAGTGAGTGTGTGCCAAGGTGGTGACACCCAGAGATGTCTGTGACACTCAGGGAGATGCCTGTGACCTTCTGTGGGGACACACAGCCCCCATCACTGGAGCCAGGGTGGTGTGGGGACTGTCCCACTGTGCTGATGGCAGCAGCCCCTGTGTCACTGAGGGCGTTTTTCCCCTCTGAGTCACTGCAGTCAGCGTTTTGCCCTCCTTGTCTTGCTCTGACTCTGGGTCTGTTCCCCCCATGGCCCTGCTCTGCCCCCGGGGCTGCACCAGCTCCTCCCCAGCCTGGGCAGGAAGGGGCTTTAACCCCACCCAGCCAGCACGGTCCTGATGGTCAGCAATGATGACAGCAATGATGACAGCAATGCTCGGGCTGTCGCTATCCCCAGGTCCCATTCGCCCCCTTCCACCCCCACAGCAGCGGCAAATGTTGCCAAGCTACAGAAATAAATATTTTCCAGCCCCAAATGTGCTGAGGCCGATAACCGCCACAGCAACAGCACAGCCCTGGTGACGCTCTGGGGGTTAGTTTGTTGTGGGGGTTGCCAGGAGCAGGTTGGGGTGTCACCCCGGGCTCCCCCAGCCCCTTGGGTTCGGGATGGGTGGGTGGGAGCTGTCCCTGTCCCATGGCTGAGCTGTCCCATCAGCACAGGAGCCTCTCCTGCCCCAGTGACACAGACCTCAGCATCTGCTCGGGGTGGGGCTGGGGGCCCAGGGAGTGTCACTGGGCACAGTGCCACTTCTGTGTGTGGGGTGACAGAGCCCCTAATGCCAGCCCTGTCCCGCCCAGCCTGTGCTGACAGCAGAGCATCCTAAACCTCCGTGCTGGGTGGAACCCCCACCCCTGGAAATATTCAAAAACATGTGGATGTGGCATTTGGGGACATGGATTAATGGTGGCTTTTGCTGTGCTGGGGGAACAGTTGGACTCGATGGTCTTGGAGGGCTTTTCCCACTTAAATGATCCCATGATTCTGTGGCTTCTGTACATTGCTGAAGCAATGTACAGAACCCCCTTTGGGCACAGGGGCTCTTCTGCAGGGACAAGGGGTGGATTTTCTTTCCTGGGAACTCCAGCAAGAGCTTGGGGACACACCAGAGTGGCCCTGAGATGGAAGTTGTGACATCCACTGACCCATGGAGGAGCAGTTGTCCAAGGGCTGTTGTTCAGCATAGCAGGAGCCCTGACCTTGCTCCCACACTCACGGGGATACAAGGCTGAGGGGCTGGGGGGTCCATGAGGGAGGGTCTGGTGCGTAGGAATGTCTGTGGGTCAGAGGGTCCATGGGCTGCAGGCTCTGTGGCCCTGCACGTGCCCTGGAGGTGCTGCAAAATCAATCAGTGCGAACACGCACGTCCTGCAATACAGGCAGTTCCTCCCCAGGGCCCTGCTCCCCACAGCAGGAAAAGCATCCGAGGCAGCCCTGGCCAGGCTGGAGTGGGGCTGTGCTGTGCACAGGGCCACCAGCGAGGCTGTCACCGCTCCCTGCTGCTGTCCCCAAGGGCCCCCGGGGGTTTGCTGAGGAGCAGCGGCAGCGGGAAGTGGTAACCCGAGAGAGGCGGCTGCACGGGCCCACGGCTGCTCCCACAGGCCCGGCTGCCACAGGCCCGGCTCCCCCAAACCTGGCACTTACAAGCCCAGCTCCTCTAAGCCCATCTCCCCCAGGCCCAGCTGCCACAGGCCCGGCTCCCCCAAACCTGGCACTTACAAGCCCGACTCCCACAAGCCCAGCTCCTCTAAGCCCATCTCCCCCACGCCCAGCTGCCACAGGCCCAGCTCACACAAACCTGGCACTTACAAGCCCAGCTCCCTGTGGCTCCCTGAAGCGGCTTGGAGCAGATCTCCTGCCTTCCTGGGGACCCAGATGGACCTGCTGGGACACGGAGGTGACAGCTTCGTGGAGGTGGCCCTGGCTGGCAGCCAGTCACCTCCTTCCTGTACTGAATGGAGGAGATCACTGAAGGGACCACCTCAGGGCAGGTGCTGCCTGTATCCCCCTGCTTTCCCCCACTCCCAAACCCTCATGAAAAAGGGAGGGAGGGATGCGTCCCTTAAGGCAGGACCACCATGCACAGACCAGGGGGCTGATGGAGCTGGAGAAGCTCCTCACCCTGCCCAGGTGTGACGTTCCTCAGCGAAGCTGCTCCCACCTGGGAGGATCTCCCCAGCCACTGAAGGGGCAGAAAGAGTCGGCAGAGTTCCCCTAAAAGAAGTTGTTGCCACTCTGCAATGTGGAGAGGAACCTCAGCTCTCTGGGGAGGGGAAGTCCCTGGCTGCCCAGACAGTCTGGCTGTGGTAGTGGAAGAGGCTGTAACTATTTTGGGAGACAGCCTAACCCCAGGGATGTCACAGGCTTTCTGTCCTGTAAAGCCCCCTCACATATTTTTCTGGAATCCCAGAATGGTAGGGGTTAAAAGGGACTTTAAAGCCTGTCTTGTTCCACCCTCTGCCATGGTAGGGACACTTCCCACTGTCCCAGGCTACTCCAGCCCCAGTGTCCAACCTGGCCTTGGGCACTGCCAGGGATCCAGGGGCAGCCACAGTTGCTCTGGGCCTGCCCACCTTGCCAGGGAATAATTCTTAATTCCCAATATCCCATCCATCCCTGCCCTCTGGCAGAGGGAAGCCATTCCCTATTGTCCTCTCCTTCTTTGTTCTTGTCCCCGGTCCCTCTCCAGCTCTCTTGGAGCCCCTTTGGGCTCTGAAAGGGGCTCTGAGCTCTCCCTGGAACTTCCTTTTCTCCAAGTGAGCAGTCCCAGCTCTTCCAGCCTGGCTCCAGAGCAGAGGGGCTCCAGCCTTTGGAGCATGGAGGGATTTTTCCCCATTTGCAGGACAGGGAGAATTTGGGCCCTTTTGGGTTTGCCAGGGGTTGCTGCTGCACCTCAGGGCTGGGAGGATCCTCTGCAGTGCTGGGACTTCACCGACTCTTGGTGTCCCTGGGGAGCCTCCGTGTGACCTTCAGCTGCCCAGGGGAGGGGACAGGAGAGTTCCCCCTGCCAGGGACCCCAGCCCCAGGTGAGCTTCAGAGCGTGCGGGCACTGTCAGCAGGGGTTGGTGTTGTTTCCTCCGGCCCTGTTCCCCGCTCAGCCTCTGACCTCATCCCGCAGCTATCCAAAGAGACAATGCCGGTGGCGGTGGCCAGCACGGTATCCTGTCCCCTCGTGTCCCCCCCGGCCGGTCACTTCCCGGGATTGTTCTGCTCCCCTGGCCGGCCTGTCCCGGGAGGGGCAGGGATGAGCCGGTGGCCGCTGGAGCTTTGCTCGGCTGGAGCACGGCTGGGGCACGGCTGGGGCAAGGAGAAGTCATCCTGTCCATGAGCTTCCTCCTGCCACCCTCTGCTCCGCCAGGAGCTGCCCTGAGGCCACCAGCCCCGTTCCCATCCCAGACAGAGCCCTGGGTGAGATGGGACGAGCCTGAGCTGGCTCGGGGCGAGCTCAGGACCAGAGGGCTCGGGGCTGCACCGGCTTAGCGGCGTTAACCTCAGAACGGAACCCGTTAATCCAACACCAGGAGAATCCAGCCCCGTGACACCGTTCCCTGGCTCCAAGCCTCCATTCAGGCAGGGGCTGAGCCTGCAAATACCCTCCTCACCATAATCCCCGATTTCTGTGCCCAGAGGGCCAGCAGCTTGCTCCAGCAGCGATCTTTGGACCTGGAATATCTGCTTGTTCCCATGCAATTCTTCTTGTTTTGGGAGCACGGTGCCCAACCAGGCTCCTTCCTTGCCGTGTCCCACCTGTCTCTCTTGTGTCCTGCCTGTCCAACCACTGTGGGGAATGTTTCGATTGTAAAGTTCAGCTTGTAAAGCCGAATATTTCACATTGTAAAGTTCAGCTCTTTTCCCATTTGGCCGTGATATTTACTTTTTTTGGGATGTGTTCATAGAATCCAAGACTAGTTTGGGTTGGGAAAGAACTTCCACCCCCTGCCCTGGGCAGGGACACCTTTCCACCTTCCCCTCTTGTCCAAATCCCAGTGTCCAGCCTGGCCTTGGACACTTCCAGGGATCCAGCTCTGGGCACCTGTGCCAGGGCCTGCCCACCCTCCCAGGGAAGGACTTCTTGCCAATATCCTGTGTGCCCTGTCTGGTTGAAGCCACTATCCCTGGCTCCTTGCTGGCTCCAGCTGTGTTCCAGCTGTCAGCCCTGGATGGCTGATGCTGGGTGGGCATTGCTGGCAGCCCCTCTGTGCAGAGGCCAGGGGGATGA